>NW_028317831.1:680366-1020550 GCF_062004578.1 Staurois parvus
AAATACTGGAACTCAGAAAAAATGGCGGCTGACTGGCGCATTACCGTCTACAAAGTGGTTCCTTCCATCCCATGCGGAGTCATGTGACCTACAAACGTTCAATGCCATGTTGTATGTATTAGATCACACGGGTCATAGAAAGGTTGTCATTCACATGGTGGACGTGCTGTAATCATAGAGGGGAGTGGAGGCCAGTGGAGGGAATGACAGAGGGGGGTGGAGGGATTGGCAGAGAGGGGTGGAGGTCAGTGGAGGGATTGGCAGAGAGGGGTGGAGGGATTGGTAGAGAGGAGTGGAGGTCAGTGGAGGGATTGGCAGAGAGGGGTGCAGGATACTGAATGGAGGCCAGTGGAGGGATTGGCAGAGGGGGGTGGAGGACACTGAATGGAGGCCAGTCGAGGGAATGACAGAGGGGGGTGGAGGGATTGGCAGAGGGGGGTGGAGGACACTGAATGGAGGTCAGTGGAGGGATTGGCATAGGGGGGTGCAGGACACTGAATGGATCCCCCCTTATGTATTATACATGGAGATCATATCCCCCCTTATGTATTATACATGGTGATCATATCCCCCCTTATGTATTATACATGGAGATCATATCCCCCCCCTTATGTATTATACATGGTGATCATATCCCCCCTTATGTATTATACATGGAGATCATATCCCCCCTTATGTATTATACATGGAGATCATATCCCCCCTTATGTATTATACATGGAGATCATATCCCCCCTTATGTATTATACATGGTGATCATATCCCCCCTTATGTATTATACATGGTGATCATATCCCCCCTTATGTATTATACATGGTGATCATATCCCCCCTTATGTATTATACATGGAGATCATATCCCCCCCTTATGTATTATACATGGAGATCATATCCCCCCCCTTATTTATTATACATGGAGATCATATCCCCCCTTATTTATTATACATGGAGATCATATCCCCCCCTTATTTATTATACATGGAGATCATATCCCCCTTATGTATTATACATGGTGATCATATCCCCCCCCCTTATTTATTATACATGGAGATCATATCCCCCCTTATGTATTATACATGGAGATCATATCCCCCTTATGTATTATACATGGAGATCATATCCCCCCCTTATGTATTATACACAGAGATCATATCCCCCCTTATGTATTATACATGGAGATCATATCCCCCCTTATGTATTATACACGGAGATCATATCCCCCCCCTTATGTATTATACATGGAGATCATATCCCCTCTTATGTATTATACATGGAGATCATATCCCCCCCTTATTTATTATACATGGAGATCATATCCCCCCCTTATGTATTATACACGGAGATCATATCCCCCCCTTATTTATTATACATGGAGATCATATCCCCCCTTATGTATTATACATGGAGATCATATCCCCCTTATGTATTATACATGGTGATCATATCCCCCCTTATGTATTATACATGGAGATCATATCCCCCCTTATGTATTATACATGGAGATCATATCCCCCCTTATGTATTATACATGGAGATCATATCCCCCCCTTATGTATTATACATGGAGATCATATCCCCCCCTTATGTATTATACATGGAGATCATATCCCCCCTTATGTATTATACATGGAGATCATATCCCCCCTTATGTATTATACATGGAGATCATATCCCCCCCTTATGTATTATACATGGAGATCATATCCTCCCCTTATGTATTATACATGGAGATCATATCTTCCCTTATGTATTATACATGGAGATCATATCCCCCCCCCTTATGTATTACACATGGAGATCATATCCCCCCCCCCCCCCCTTATGTATTATACATGGAGATCATATCCCCCCTTATGTATTATACATGGAGATCATATCCCCCCTTATGTATTATACACGGAGATCATATCCCCCCCCTTATGTATTATACACGGAGATCATATCCCCCCCTTATGTATTATACACGGAGATCATATCCCCCCCCTTATGTATTATACACGGAGATCATATCCCCCCCTTATGTATTATAAACGGAGATCATATCCCCCCCCCTTATGTATTATACACAGAGATCATATCCCCCCCCTTATGTATTATACACAGAGATCATATCCCCCCCCTTATGTATTATACACAGAGATCATATCCCCCCCCTTATGTATTATACACAGAGATCATATCCCCCCCCTTATGTATTATACACAGAGATCATATCCCCCCCCTTATGTATTATACACAGAGATCATATCCCCCCCCTTATGTATTATACACAGAGATCATATCCCCCCCTTATGTATTATACATGGAGATCATATCCCCCCCTTATGTATTATACATGGAGATCATATCCCCCCCTTATGTATTATACATGGAGATCATATCCCCCCTTATGTATTATACATGGAGATCATATCCCCCCTTATTTATTATACATGGAGATCCTATCCCCCCTTATGTATTATACATGGAGGTCATATCCCCCCTTATGTATTATACATGGAGATCCTATCCCCCCTTATGTATTATACATGGAGATCATATCCCCCCCTTATGTATTATACATGGAGATCATATCCCCCCCCTTATGTATTATACACAGAGATCATATCCCCCCTTATGTATTATACACGGAGATCATATCCTCCCCTTATGTATTATACATGGTGATCATATCCCCCCTTATGTATTATACATGGAGATCATATCCCCCCCTTATGTATTATACATGGAGATCATATCCCCCCTTATGTATTATACATGGAGATCATATCCCCCCTTATGTATTGGGATTTTTAATATCAGACCCTATATTGTTTATAAATATATTAATAAGTTGGGGTCCCATCACTGAGCCTTGGGGTACCCCACTAATAACACTGACCCTTGGGGTACCCCACTGACACCCCCAGACCATGCAGAGTATGAATCATTAATTACTACTCTCTGAATACGATCTTTCAGCCAGTTTTCTATACATTTATATTCAGATTTTTCCAGCCCATAGACTTTACCTTACACATTAGCCGTGTGTGGGGAACTGTGTCCGAGTATACCACGTCCACCGCCACCCCTCTGTCCGAGTATGCCACGTCCACCGCCACCCCTCTGTCCGGGTATGCCACGTCCACCGCCACCCCTCTGTCCGGGTATGCCACGTCCACCGCCACCCCTCTGTCCGGGTATGCCGCGTCCACCGCCACCCCTCTGTCCGAATATACCGCGTCCACCGCCACCCCTCTGTCCGGGTATGCCGCGTCCACCGCCACCCCTCTGTCCGGGTATGCCGCGTCCACCGCCACCCCTTTGTCCGGGTATGCCGCGTCCACCGCCACCCCTTTGTCCGGGTATGCCGCGTCCACCGCCACCCCTTTGTCCGGGTATGCCGCGTCCACCGCCACCCCTCTGTCCGGGTATGCCGCGTCCACCGCCACCCCTCTGTCCGGGTATGCCGCGTCCACCGCCACCCCTCTGTCCGGGTATGCCGCGTCCACCGCCACCCCTCTGTCCGGGTATGCCGCGTCCACCGCCACCCCTCTGTCCGGGTATGCCGCGTCCACCGCCACCCCTCTGTCCGGGTATGCCGCGTCCACCGCCACCCCTCTGTCCGGGTATGCCGCGTCCACCGCCACCCCTCTGTCCGGGTATGCCGCGTCCACCGCCACCCCTCTGTCCGGGTATGCCGCGTCCACCGCCACCCCTCTGTCCGGGTATGCCGCGTCCACCGCCACCCCTCTGTCCAAGTATACTACGTCCCCCGCCACCCCTCTGTCAGCTTCCACTGATTACAGAATACTAATACTGAGAGTCCTGACCCTTATACTATATAACTTGTACATTACATACTCCTGACCCCTGCGCTATATACTCCGTGTTGTACGTTACATACTCCTGACCCCTGCGCTATATACTCCGTGTTGTACGTTACATACTCCTGACCCCTGCGCTATATACTCCGTGTTGTACGTTACATACTCCTGACCCCTGCGCTATATACTCCGTGTTGTACGTTACATACTCCTGACCCCTGCGCTATATACTCCGTGTTGTACGTTACATACTCCTGACCCCTGCACTATATACTCTGTGTTGTACGTTACATACTCCTGACCCCTGCGCTATATACTCCATGTTGTACATTACATACTCCTGACCCCTGCACTATATACTCCATGTTGTACGTTACATACTCCTGACCCCTGCTCTCCCCTCCCCCCACTGCTATATATACACATAATCTGGATACTCTTTTGTTCCCCCATTTCCTCCCAGCTGGACATTTTATATCGGATGATGTGATTGGAGCACAGACTTTTACATGGTGATAATAATGTGATAACATCCTCCAACCAGAAAGTGATAATGAGGGAGGAGTCAATATCCCAATGAGGGTGGTCTTCAGCATGAGGGAGTAGTCAATACCCCAATGATGGTGGTCTTCAGGGTCAGGATGAGGGAGGAGCAAATACCCCAATGATGGTGGTCTTCAGGGGCAGGATGAGGGAGGAGCCAATATCCCAATGATGGTGGTCTTCAGGATGAGGGAGGAGTCAATACCCCAATGATGGTAGTCTTCAGGATGAGGGAGGAGTCAAAACCCCAATGATGGTGGACTTCAAGATGAGGGAGGAGCCAATACCCCAATGATGGTGGTCATCAGGGTCAGGATGAGGGAAGAGTCAATACCCCAATGAGGGTGGTCTTCAGGATGGGGGAGGAGTCAATACCCCTGTAACAGAAGCGTAGGCAGAACAGAGCACACGGAGAAGATGGGGAACACACAAACTTTATTGAAGCAACAAATTGACAGACACTCAATAGGGAAATGGCAGGGAGCGTGATGTGTGCGCAAACCAGGGACTATTCCAGGCACGGGGGGGGGGGGGGGGTATTCAGCGACAGACAGGCAATATCCCCCCCTCGACTTGGGGCCTCAGCCGAGCTCCCTCCGTGACTGGACAGCGGATTGGAGACTCGGGCAACAGGTGGCAACCTACCACTGGGCAGGGGACTCGGGCAACAGACGGCAACCTACCACTGGGCAGGGGTCTCGGGCAACAGACGGCAACCTACCACTGGGCAGGGGCCTCAGACAATAGACGGCAACCTACCACTGGGCAGGGGCCTCGGGCAACAGACGGCAACCTACCACAGGGCAGGAGACTCGGGCAACAGGCGGCAACCTACCACTGGGCAGGGGCCTCGGGCAACATGCGGCAACCTACCACTGGGCAGGGGCTTCGGGCAACAGGCAGCAACCTACCACTGGGCAGGAGACTCGGACAACAGACGGCAACCTACCACTGGGCAGGGGCTTCGGGCAACAGGCGGCAACCTACCACTGGGCAGGGGCCTCGGGGACTCAACGGGACTCTAGCTGTGGAGGCTGGCCACAGCACAGCTCCCACCCAGCTTTCTAGGGTCATTGGGTTCACAGGGACTCAACAGATAGCGATGGCTCAAGCACTCAGGGGCACCACAGGTAGCTATACTCTGGGCATGCCATCAGGACACGGGTGGTCAGTGCACACACAGCGGGGCGGTTCAGAACACGGGTGGTCGGTGCACACAACAGGAACAGTTCAGGACACGGGTGGTCAGTGCACACAGCAGGAACAGTTCAGGACACGGGTGGTCAGTGCACACAGCAGGAACAGTTCAGGACACGGGTGGTCAGTGCGCACAACAGGAACAGTTCAGGACACTCACGGTAAGCAGCTTGCAGATCCTCAGCGGCAGGCAGCTCCAGACAGGGACGACCAGCGGTCAGCGTTCCAGGGACAACCAGCGATCAGCAGACAGCAGCAGCTCCCAGGGCACTCAGCAGCAGACAGCCTCCAGGGACACGCAGCCATGGATAGTGTACAGGGTCCCTCAGCCACAGCTCCCAGGGCACTCAGCAGCAGGCAGGGTGCAAGGGTGCTCAGTAGACAGGCTTACAGTCTCAGCTGTGGGGTCTGACCTTTGAGGAGAAGGCTCATGCAGAGCTGTGGAGACTCCCAACCCTGGGGTATTGTAGAGGGCTGCAGTCCTGACCTTTTGGGGGTCTGCAGAGTGCGCAGGGTGGATGGCTGGGGAGGCTCGGTCCCCCTCACCCGAGCCTCCCAACATCTTTCTGGGAGCAGGATGATTCTACCCACATGGCCAGGAACAAAAGGGAAGGCTGCTTCCTGTGTGGGTCTCTTGAAGATCATGTGGGACGCGGCTAGGTTGCCTCGGCAACGGCTGGCCCAGCCCTGTCCATGGAAGCCCCACAGACCTTCTAATGTACAAGGAGGAAGGGAGGGGTGGAGGGATATGGCGGGGGATGGGAGAGGCACTGGCAGTCTGTGACAACCCCAATGATGGTGGTCTTCAGGGTCAGGATGAGGGAAGAGTCAATACCCCAATGATGGTGGTCTTCAGGATCAGGGAGGAGTCAATACCCCAATGACGGTCGTCTTCAGGAGCAGGATGGGGGAGGAATCAATACCCCAATGAGGGTGGTCTTCAGGGTCAGGATGGTGGAGAAGTCAATACCCCCATGACGGTGGTCTTCAGGATGAGGGAGGAGTCAATACCCCAATGATGGTGGTCTTCAAGGTCAGGATGAGGGAGGAGTCAATACCCCAATGATGGTGGTCTTCAGGATGAGGGAGGAGTCAATACCCCAATGATGGTGGTTCTCAGGATGGGAGAGGAGTCAATACCCCAATGATGGTGGTCTTCAGGATGAGGGAGGAGTCAATACTCCAATGATGGTGGTTCTCAGGATGGGAGAGGAGTCAATACCCCAATGATGGTGGTCTTCAGGGTCAGGATGAGGGAGGAGTCAATACCCCAATGATGGTGGTCTTCAGGATGAGGGAGGACTCAATACCCCAATGATGGTGGTCTTCAGGATCAGTCCAGTCTTCATCTTTTTTGTTCTCCCCCCATCATCACTCTCTGACCTCTGGTGGGGCTCAGCCCCGCATTTCTTCATGACTAAATCATGGAGTAAATAAGGAAGTGCAGTACTTCATGTGTTGGGAAGATGGCGATGAGTGATAGAGGGGGTGGGGACCCTCGTCCTATAATCCCCTCATCACTGTCCCTCCTATAAAAGACAGTTCTGGTTGTTTCCTCCCTCTCTGACTAAGGTCCATGAATAAAGAAATGACCTGGTAGGAGATCAGAGGAGCCATTTCCTAGTTCCCTTGAGGGTGGAATTGTAAGCTCCTCAGAGCCCAAGCTGCCTGATGTGGGCGGAGTCCTGGTTTGGGGGAACCAATCAGCTCCTGTCTAGTAATCCTCTTTGTCTTTGTATTTTAGTCCATGGCCGGGAGATGAGGAAAACCTCCGAGGATTGTCTCACTTTGTCTCCAGACTGGAAAGTAGAAGATGAGGACATCACACAGTACAGTCCAGGAGAAAACCCGGCTCCCTCCAATGTCCATCCGGCACCACCCAGTGTAGATGGACCATCGGATTCCTTATATCCTGAGGAACCTCAGACTGTGCGGGACCAGGCCGGCCTTCCAACAGGGAAGAGGTTCTCCTGTCCTGAGTGTGGGAAATGTTTCCAATATAAATCCGTTCTTAAGGATCATATAAGATCTCACACGGGGGAGAAGCCGTATTGCTGTCCTGAGTGCGGGAAATGTTTTGTAGAAAAATCAACACTTATCATACATCAGAGGTCTCACACGGGGGAGAAGCCGTATTCCTGTTCTGAGTGCGGGAAATGTTTTGTAGAAAAATCAACACTTATCATACATCAGAGGTCTCACACGGGGGAGAAGCCGTATTCCTGTTCTGAGTGCGGGAAATGTTTTGTAGAAAAATCAACACTTATCATACATCAGAGGTCTCACCCGGGGGAGATGCCATATTCCTGTCCTGAGTGTGGGAAATGTTTTCCTTATAAGTCCTACCTTTCCAGACATCAGAGATTTCATGCGGGAGAGAAGCCGTATTCCTGTCCTGAGTGCAGGAAATGTTTTTCTACAAAACAAACACTTACCGTACATCAGATGTCTCATACGGGGGAGAAGCCACATTCCTGTCCTGAGTGCGGGAAATGTTTCCGTCATAAATCCGGTCTTAATGTGCATATAAGATGTCACATGGAAGAAAAGCCGTGTTTTTGTCCTGAGTGTGGGAAATGTTTCCAATATAAATCCCTTCTTGAGGAGCATATAAGATCTCACACGGGGAAGAAGCCGTATTCCTGTACTGAGTGCGGGAAATGTTTCCATTATAAATCCCATCTTAATTTGCATGAAAGATCTCACACGGGGGAGAAGCCATATTCCTGTCCTGAGTGCGGGAAATGTTTCCAATATAAATACAATCTTAATAGTCATGAAAGATCTCACACGGGGGAGAAGCCGTATTCCTGTCCTGAGTGCGGAAAATGTTTCAAACGTAAATCTAAACTAAACGTGCATATAAGATCTCACACGGGGGAGAAGCCGTATTCCTGTTCTGAGTGCGGGAAATGTTTTGTAGAAAAATCAACACTTCTCACACATCAGAGGTCTCACACGGGGGAGAAGCCGTATTCCTGTCCTGACTGTGGGAAATGTTTTATAGCAAAATCAACACTTATCGTACATCAGAGGTCTCACACAGGGGAGAAGCCATATTCCTGTCCTGAGTGTGGGAAATGTTTTTCCTATAAGTCCTATCTTTCTAGACATCAGAGATCTCACACGGGAGAGAAGCCATATTCCTGTCCTGAGTGCGGGAAATGTTTTTCACGGAAGTCCCATCTTCACACACATCAGAGGTCTCACACGGGGGAGAAACCGTATTCCTGTCCTGAGTGCGGGAAATGTTTTTCACAGAAGTCCTATCTTCACACACATCAGAGGTCTCACACGGGGGAGAAACCACTTTCCTGTCCTGAGTGCGGGAAATGTTTTTCAGATGATTCTAGTCTTTACACACATCAGAGATGTCACACGAGGGAAAAGCCGTATTCCTGTCCTGAGTGCGGGAAATGTTTTTCCTATAAGTCCAAACTTAACATACATCAGAGATCTCACACAGGAGAGAAGCCATATTCTTGTCCTGAGTGCGGGAAATGTTTTCCCTATAAGATCTATCTTTCCAGACATCAGAGATCTCACACGGGAGGAAAGCCGTATTCCTGTCCTTAGTGCGGGAAATGTTTTTCATATACTCGCAGTCTTTACAAACATCAGAGATCTCACACGGGGGAGAAGCCACTTTCCTGTCTTGTGCTGGAAATGTCCCTCACTGAAGTCCTGTCTTCCTCTACATCAGGGATTATATCGTGGTAGACAGATCAGACCGGGGTCAGTCCTTATTGGGGGGCGGAATGGGGAAAGATGGGGGGAGGGCTATGGCAGATGGTAAGAAGGTTCCCATGTTACAAACAACCAGTGGAATTGGTACCATTTGTATGAAAATAAAAAATACACAAAATCCGTGTGAACAAGGTGTCAGTGGATGAAGGTGTCAGGGAATGGTGTCAATGAACGAGGTGTCAGGGAATGGACAAGGTGTCAGTGAATGAAGGCGGTGTCAGTGAATGGAGGAGGTGTCAGTGAATGGAAGTGTTTGTTCCCCAATGCCAGAAGTCTGCCCAGCACAATAGGTGAGTTGGAAGGTTTGGTGAATGAAGAGAACTAGGATTGGATTGGTATTGCTGAATCTTGGCTTCATTCCTCACATGACTGGGCCATTCATATTCCTGGCTAGGTTCTCTTTCGGAGAGATGGGGAAATAGGAAAGGGGGTGGAGTCTGTCTGGAATAGAAAAGGGGGTGGAGTCTGTCTCTGTGAGAAGTGATCTCAGCGAGTGTGAGAGGACCTGGTTGATGGAGAGTGTGATGAGGTTGAAGTATTATGGGTGGAGCTGCACATGGGGGGCGGTACTACAAAGGTCATCATTGGAGTCTGTTATAGGCCTCCCAGTGTTAATGAGGAGGTGGAGACTCAGCTCCTCCCACAGATGGAAAGGGTGGGGACAGTGATAATAACGGGGGATGGTAACTACCTGGAAACTGACTGGAGTAATGGGACTGCAGGAACAGTTAAAGGACAAAAATGTATAAACCTACTACAGGACAATTGTATGGTTCAGTTCATAGAGGCCCCAACTAGGAATGATGCTCTGCTGGACCTGGTCATAGAGGTCCCAACTAGGAATGATGCTCTGCTGGACCTGGTCATTGGAGCCTCAACTAGGAATGATGCTCTGCTGGACCTGGTTATAGAGACCCCAACTAGGAATGATGCTCTGCTGGACCTGGTCATAGAGGCCCCAACTAGGAATGATGCTCTGCTGGACCTGTGTCAAAGAGGTCCCAACTAGGAATGATGCTCTGCTGGACCTGGTCATAGGGGCCCCAACTAGGAATGATGCTCTGCTGGACCTGGTCATCTCCAACCATGCAGAGATTATTATGAATGTCCATATATAGAACATCTGGGTAGCCGTGACCATAACATGATTTCATTTATTGTTAGCTGTAAACAGCGAGCACATACGGGGAGAATAAAAATGTTCAACTTTAAGAGAGCTAATTCTCCAAGGCTGAGAGCTGCTCTCCAAGACTTAGAATGGGAGGAATATTGGCATGGATGAACACAACACAGAAATGGGAGTTCTTCACAAAGACTGTATGACCTGGATTTACTATTGTGCCTGGGCGCATGTCCGTGGGCGTCTCCTGTGTGTGGAATCCTCTTACAGCCGGAACTCGGTGGCGTTTCCTGTGTGTGGAATCCTCTGACAGCCGGCACTCGGTGGCGTCTCCTGTGTGTGGAGTCCTCTGACAGCCGGCACTCTGTGGCGTCTCCTGTGCGTGGAATCCTCTGACAGCCGGCACTCGGTGGCGTCTCCTGTGTGTGGAGTCCTCTGACAGCCGGCACTCGGTGGCGTCTCCTGTACGTGCAATCCTCTGACAGCCGGCACTCGGTGGCGTCTCCTGTGCGTGGAATCCTCTGACAGCCGGCACTCGGTGGCGTCTCCTGTGTGTGGAGTCCTCTGACAGCCGGCACTCGGTGGCGTCTCCTGTGCGTGGAATCCTCTGACAGCCGGCACTCGGTGGCGTCTCCTGTGTGTGGAGTCCTCTGACAGCCGGCACTCGGTGGCGTCTTCTGTGTGTGGAGTCCTCTGACAGCTGGCACTCGGTGGCGTCTTCTGTGGAGTCCTCTGACAGCCGGAACTCGGTGGCGTCTCCTGTGTGTGGAGTCCTCTGACAGCCGGCACTCGGTGGCGTCTCCTGTGTGTGGAGTCCTCTGACAGCCGGCACTCGGTAGCGTCTCCTGTGTGTGGAGTCCTCTGACAGCCGGCACTCGGTGGCATCTCCTGTGTGTGGAGTCCTCTGACAGCCGGCACTCGGTGGCGTCTCCTGTGTGTGGAATCCTCTGACAGCCGGCACTCGGTCGCGTCTCCTGTGTGTGGAGTCCTCTGACAGCCGGCACTCGGTCGCGTCTCCTGTGTGTGGAGTCCTCTGACAGCCGGCACTCGGTGGCGTCTCCTGTGTGTGGAGTCCTCTGACAGCCGGCACTCGGTGGCGTCTCCTGTGTGCGGAGTCCTCTGACAGCCGGCACTCGGTCGCGTCTCCTGTGTGCGGAGTCCTCTGACAGCCGGCACTCGGTCGCGTCTCCTGTGTGTGGAGTCCTCTGACAGCCGGCACTCGGTGGCGTCTCCTGTGTGCGGAGTCCTCTGACAGCCGGCACTCGGTGGCGTCTCCTGTGTGTGACAACCAGCACTTGGCAGATCTTTATGGACTCTCATTGGATTTCCTTAGTTCTAGTGATTCTATTTTTGTTTCTTATCCTTTATAATTATTTCTGTGATGATTTTACTTATTTAGAAGGTCTGGATAATATTTATTTTGACAGCTGAATGTAAAAATAAAGGTCCGCAATAAAAAAAAATACTGCGTGGGGTCCCATCTCCCATCCATACCAAGCCCTTCAGGGGTCCCCCCTCCCATCCACACCAAGCCCTTCGGGGGTCCCCCCTCCCATCCACACCAAGCCCTTCAGGGGTCCCCCTCCCATCCATACCAAGCCCATCGGGGGTCCCCTCTCCCATCCACACCAAGCCCTTCAGGGGTCCCCCCTCCCATCCATACAAAGCCCTTCGGGGGTCCGCCCTCCCATCCACACCAAGCCCTTCGGGGGTCCCCCCTCCCATCCACACCAAGCCCTTCGGGGGTCCCCCCTCCCATCCACACCAAGCCCTTCAGGGGTCCCCCCTCCCATCCACACCAAGCCCTTCGGGTCTGGTATGTATATTAATGGGTAACTCCACACCGAAATAACAAAAAACAGTGTGGGGTTCCCCCAAAAATTCATACCAGACCCTTATCCGAGCATGCAGCCCGGCAGGTCAGGAAATGGGGGGGCGAGCGAGCACCCCAGCCCTCCTGAACCATATAAGGCCACATGCCCTCAACATGGGGGGGTGCTTTGGGGCAGGGGGGCTCCCCCCCAAAGCACCTTGTCCCTATGTTGATGGCGACAAGGGCCTCTTCCCCACAACCCTGTCCGGTGATTGTGGGGGTCTGCGGGTGGGGGGCTTATCAGAATCTGGAAGCCCCCTTTAACAAGTTTAAAGTTCAAGTTTAACAAACTTGACTGATTGATGTCATCAAGGAACCTTGATTAAGGTCATCAAGAAATCTTAACTGAGGTCACCAAGGAACCTGATTGATCGATGGCACCAAAGAACCTTGATTAATGTAACCAAGAAACCTTGATTGATGTCACCAAGGAAACTTGATTGATGTCACCAAGGAAACTTGATTGAGGTCACCAAGGAACCTTGATTGATGTCACCAGGAAACCTTGATTGAGGTCACCAAGGAACCTTGATTGATGTCACCAGGAAACCTTGATTGAGGTCACCAAGAAACCTTGATTGATGTCACCAGGAAACCTTGATTGATGTCACCAAGAAACCTTGATTGATGTCACCAGGAAACCTTGATTGATGTCACCAGGAAACCTTGATTGATGTCACCAAGGAACCTTAATTGATGTCACCAAGAAACCTAGATTGATGTCACCGAGGAACCTTGATTGATGTCACCGAGGAACCTTAATTGATGTCACCAAGGAACCTTAATTGATGTCACCAAGAAACCTTGATTGTTGTTACCAAGAAAACTTGATTGATTGATGACATCAAGAAACCTTGATTGAGCTCACCAAGAAAACTTGATTGATTGATGTCACCAAGAAAGAAAACTCCATTAGTGTAGCATCACTGATGTCACCAAGAAGAAAATTCCACAAAGTTAGAAAGCTAGCAAAAAAATAAGTAGACTTTTTTCTTCAGAGCTGAAGCATCCAACCACTTAAGATAATAGCAAAAAACAGAAGCTTGCTGGGAGCAGAAGGGGTTACACAGGGACTGGCTTATAGGTGTTCTGTTTGCTCGTGTCCAATACTACTGAAACTCAGTTCCCGGGCATTTTGGTGCAAGCCCTGCAGCCCATTGAAGACGCTGGGACTTTTGGAGACATCAAGCCATGAACAACGCCATGGACTCTTGCCTCACAGAGGTATGCCTGGGCAGCCACACTACTATAGTTAGCTAGGGGGAAAGATGTTGTTCATATTGAACTGTACACTGCAACCCATTCAGTGAAGGATCCTGGTCTGAAGGTATTCAAAGGAGTGAATAATGTTGGTTCTGGTGCATCTAAAGAACACGGGTGTGTATCGCACTGAGGGGTATAAAGTGACATTGTTATAAAAGGGTTAACTCGGCAAGACCAGGAGAGGAGTGTAGTTGCTATGGGTAACCAAGTGAAGGAACAAGCTACAAGCAACCAATTGTTAGGTGTGGTACCTGGTAAGGTGACATGTCCTCTGGTAGCGAGGGGCTCATTGTCTGGCTCCCTCTCTAGCGGTCGGCATCCAACAGAAACAAGATCCAAACTCCCCATTACAGAAATCTATGTCCTGGTCATGAGGTACGGGAAGGAAGGAGCATGCATGAGGTCCATGCTAGGTGCATGGTGGGACTCCATTCTGTTACTGGGAGTGAGGTAACAGAGGCACACTGGACTGGTGGAGTGGGCACAGGCTCAGCACGTCCCTCCTAATACAACATACAAGATACAGCATGTAGTGTCATGAGACAAGTCGCTTTTCAGAGGAACTCTGTGCTTTAATTACCGCACTCAGTGAAGGTTCATCTCCAAGTCGGGGAACTGCCTTAGTGTTTGACTTTTCACATGACTGCGATCTCCACCTGGTCTCCGGACATCAATGAGCATGCTCCACCCGAAAGCGAGCAGGGCAAAGATGACCCTGCCCATAGGCGGCAGTATAACCTGCCTCCTGTGTCCCACAATGGACAAGAAAAGAAAATACCTTAGTAGCTTAGAAGAAAGCTAGAGCCCCTGTCAGATTTTTATTTCTGTCTGCTCCTTGTAGAGTTCCCCTGACTTCCTGATTGGTAAATTGTTGTCAGGAGGACAGGAAGTGTAGGAAAATCTCTCAAAGGAGCCCCAGATAGTAAAAACCTGACAGGAGTTCTAATCCTTCCCCACTACATCCACAATTAATGGTTTGGTCTCCATTTGTAATTTAAATCTGCTTGGCCCAGCCTACCTCTATGGTTACACCCTGAGTAGTAAGCCGGCCAAAACCCCGGACACCCCCCCCACCCCCCCCCCACACACACATTCACCAGGATACAAATCATTGTCATGTATTGTGTGTTAGAAGGAACAGACACGTCTGATTGTGGACGGAGGTCTGATCTGACCCTATTTAATAAACACAACACAACTGACTCCATGTAAGTCGTCTGTCCAGTCACATCATCGATATATCTTGTCGTATACAATAAAGATTGTATAATTTGTGTCGGTGACTTTGTGCTGGGATAACATTGGTACTGTTGAAAAGCTAAGCGGTTATATAATGGGGATAGCTGGATCTGTGAGGTGCATTCATAGGCTTGCTGAGCGGATGTTTATACAAGATGGCTGCCGGGCCCCTCGTCCAGGAAGATGTCCCTTGGTGGGAAAATATCTTCTTATCTTCCAGGATTGTCCTCAGACACTCACTCATTACTCTTCTGGCCCCAGATAATATTAACAACAGAAAAATGACTCAAAATTCACCACAGAGAGGTTTCGCCCTTCTTATTGTACAAAAAAAATAAACAGGTTGAGTAGTTTGAGTCCCCCTAGAAGTCCACTTCCCCCTCGTACAGGAGGATTCCGCTGAACACTGTCAGAGGCTCATCAGAATGGGCCAACTTTCCGGTCACCAGGTCAATGCAGACGGTGTCACCCGCACTCAGCTTGTTTTCTACGAGGGGCTTCTTCTCCAGGCCTTCTGGTTGGTAGCCCTCAGAGTCCACCCTGGCAATGCCCAAGTTGGATTTGGAGAGCACAGTTTCAATCTTTTCATCTTTGTAGCTAGTCAAGATGGTACTAAAGAAGTACCTGCCTTCTATTGGGGCAGTGAAGATACCTGGGAAGAAAACGTACATGGCTAGTTTGGGGCAATTCACCACAATATCTCTTCCTCTCCAAACCACCACAGACAAGGACTTGCAGAAAATAATGTGGCCTGTACAAGGAAATAATCAGCCACTACTGCAACTCTTTATATAAGGTAGGCCACACCCACCACTGCAACTCTTTATATAAGGTAGGCCACACCCACCACTGCAACTCTTTATATAAGGTAGGCCACACCCACCACTGCATCTGTTTATATAACATAGGCCACACCCACCACTGTCATTCATTGGGTCAGACAAAGTGTTTGCACCTGATGAATCCTCTTCCCACCTGCGGTAACCCTTGGTATACAGGCCCCACAAATCAGAGTCAGAAAGAAAGCCACAGTGAAGTGTACCTGTGCAGCATACAACAGAACATTGAACAGGGATGTGAAGGGAACCCTATTGGTAATATTTCTTGGCCCTATGGGCACAATTCCCTCCAGATTATCGCATGAGTTAAGGCAGTCACATGACCACATCTCGCATGCAATACTGAAAATGTCAATTCACTTTTGCTAGTATGCGGCATTTCCCATAAATTGGAAAAACACTCAGGAAATCAAACATAAAAAGGCCTTACACCGCGGTCACATCAAAGCCGATTTAGAAATTGTGCGATGTACAGTGCGGCCGGCGGGACGGACATGTCCCCATGAGGCTCCGTCTCCCCGTCGGGTGACGGCGCATTACAGCAGCGGGTCCCGGCCCGCAACCACTCAAAGGGGATCCGATCCCCATGGCAACCACCCCGGGGTCCGATCCGCCCGGGTCTGAGGCGGATCCTCAGCGTCAGGCCGTGGGAATCTGACAGGGGACTGTGTCCCCACTGTGAGCCGGCCATAAGCCCGCCCGCCGCTGCACACAGCATGCCGCGGTTGCGGTGAAGAGAGAGAGAGCAGGGGGGGCTGAGCACAGTATAACAGCCCCCCCCTTAGCAAGCAGCAAAATGGTTAAAGGGGCACCCAGGCATCAGGTCCCCCCATCGACCAAAACTATTAAAGAGGCCTTGGCAAAGGCCTCCACAAAGATGGCCGCCGTTCCAACACGTGGAAGCAAGCAAGCAGCAGGGGCATATGCAGCCCTACAGGATCCGCAGCCCAGCCATCCCTGCACGTCTGAGGGTGAGTCCAACAATGAGACAGATGCCCCTGCACAAGCCCTGACACCTGACCTTACACCCCCTGACCTTCTATCACGATTTGAAAAAATGCTACACAAAGCTTTGAAGCAAACCTCGGACCGCATCACTGCCACACTTTCTAGGGAAATCCGTGAGCTAGGACAGCGCACTGCGGACCTAGAACAGAGGGTAGATGGTCTTGATGCTTCGCTTCAGACGCTTACGGATGACCTTGATCTTCTGCGTGACGAAAACGCTACATTATTAACACGACTGGAGGACTTTGAAAACTGAGCACGGCGCTCAAACCTGCGTATCCGTGGCCTTCCGGAAACGATTGTTGATGTCCAATCAACGATAACAGTTTTGTTCCAAGAGCTTGTTCCCGCTATCCCAATCGACAGATTAGAATTGGATAGATTTCACAGGGCGTTAGCACCACGACGTGCGGATGGTCCACCACGCGATATTATAGCCAAGCTCCACTTTTTCCGTACCAGGGAGCAACTCCTGCAGGCTGCCCGTAATGCAGAATCTCTTCAGTTCCAAGGTCATACCTACCAATTGTTCCAAGATCTATGCCCCGCAACCACATCCAAGCGCAGGGCAATGAAACCCCACCTACAAGTACTCCAACACCACGCTATACAATATAGGTGGAGCTTCCCCTTCGCAGTGCGTTTCCGATACCAATCCCGAGATTACACCTGCAAGACTCCAGAAGACCTTTTAGACACCTTACGGATCCTGCAACTACATTCCCCAGCGACGTCTTCAGAAAGCACCAAGCGGAGGTTCACATCTTGCTCGCCGCGGAAGTCCCTCTCCACAAGTGCAGTTGAAGGTCAACTCAATTTCCACAAGCGGGGACGTTTTTCGTCTCCAGGCCTACCTTCGCAAGATACCATGGACTGAACAATATTCCATGCTTATTTTTCTTTTTCCTTTTTTTTCGCCACATGCATTGTAAGGTGTACTTGTTTAGTTATCACCATGGTGGTTACCACCGTAGTTATCCACTCTACCTTTCCCTGTTAAATTTTGGTTGCCCCAATATCTGGGGATTGTTCTACACCCCCCCTCCTGAGCTCCACTGTAGTTTATATTTGGGATCCTGGGTTCTGGCGGTTTGAGATACCATACCCTTACACCAACGTTATCCAACTAGCACTACTAGTGCCGCCTGAGTCTAGGACCCCTGATTTTCTTGAATGTTCTTTTTACACACCAGCTTTTTTTTTTTCTCTATCGGGACCTAGCCACCATTTATTAAATACGCAGCTGTCACCCTCACGGTCCGCGTACCTGCACACTCCACCCTAGCCCCTGTGTTATTGGTTATTTAATAACACTTGGGCTATTGTTCCCTGGCCAACCCTGATTCAGGGTGTCCTTAGGGAACCCACCTTTTAGGCCACAAATTGTCTTCTACACCCCTTCTTACCTGTTACCTTTCTCATACCGTACCCCTCCTCCTTCCTTCCAACATGACTCCATGACTTCGCACAACACGCTTCGTAACGCTCTCATCCCCTGCAGGCCTGTATCCACATATCAGCAGCATAGTACCACATGGACTTTGTATAGCCAGGCGCTGGGCAGTGCGAACTCCGCGTGTAGGCTCATGGATATCTCTGCAAGCCACTACCGACCTGAACTGTATCTGGATGGATGTGTTTTAATAAAGATCGTATCGGGCCCATTCAGATACAGACTGACACTGTTTAATCTAAGGGATGCTTGTACAGACAATGTACATACTACTAGGAGATGATAGCATGTAAAGGATGGGAAGTTCGCTCTCCACAGAGAGCTTATGGGGGAGGGGAGGACTGGTGTAACTGGTTTCCAGTATAGATAAGAGGAAAGGCTACACTCCAATCAGGATGTATATTCTGTGTATGGACACTCCCTATACATTGTTCTGTGGGAGGGGATTGACCTGACCCTCATGTGGGGGAGCGTGTGTGTGCTTTTAATAAAACAGGAGTCTGGGGTTAGAGCCAGTCTCAGAGTGAATTAAAACTGCAACCTGAGAGTGTCGTGTGATCATTCCTGGGTAACGGGAGCTCCATTTTCTCCACATATCAACAGAGCTAAACCAGTTGGAGGCGCAGGAATCGTGGAGTTAAGCTGCAGTCGCGGTAAGCAAAATTCACATAGCTTTATGGGGGATTGCTGCGCATCCAACTGCGGGTACTTACGGTAAGGAAAAATTTGTTAAAAGCAAATTTCCAAGACACTTGCTACCACTGAGGAGGTCACTAAGGTCTTCTCAGAAGCACGCCTCACCACTTGCCCCTTTGACCCTGTCCCCACACAACTCCTCTGGTCACCCTCCTCCTCCATCCTACGCTCCCTCACCCACATCTTCAATCTCTCCCTCTCTACTGGTGCATTCCTCTCCCCCTAAAGCATATCACTCCCATACTCAAAAAACCCTCCCTGGACCCCACTGACCTGAACAACCTTAGACCCATCTCCCTGCTGCCATTTACTTCCAAACTCCTCGAGCACTTAGCCTACAATCGCCTAAGCGCCCACCTCACTGACAACAACCTCCTCGATCCACTACAGTCTGGCTTCTGTCCCCTACACTCCACCGAAACCGCCCTACTCAAAATCACTAACGACCTGCTAACCGCCAAAACTAATGGCCATTACTCAGTCCTCTTACTCCTTGACCTTTCTGCGGCCTTCGACACAGTTGACCACCCCCTCCTCCTTAATAAACTACACTCCCTCGGCATCAGAGACTCCGCTCTCTCCTGGCTCTCATCCTATCTATCCCAACGTTCCTTCAGCGTTTTCTATAACGCTACCACCTCCCCCTCTCTCCCCCTCTCTGTTGGGGTCCCCCAAGGCTCTGTCCTCGGGCCCCTTCTCTTCTCCATCTACACCTCCTCCTTCGGCAAACTGATACACTCCCACAGCTTCAACTATCACCTCTATGACGATGACACGCAAATTTACCTCTCCACCCCTCGCCTCACCCCTTCAGTCTCTGCCCGTATTACCCACCTACTAAACGACATATCAGACTGGATGTCGCTCCATTTCCTCAAATTGAACCTTTCCAAAACCGAGCTCGTGATTTTCTCCCCAGCCCGCGCCCCCCCACCCTCTCCTTCACGACCAACAATGCCACCATCAGTCCCACCCCGCAAGCCAAAGTCCTAGGTGTCACTCTAGACTCAAACCTGTCCTTCAAACCCCATGTCCAATCGTTGGCAAACTCATGCAGGATCCACCTCCGCAACATCTCCAAAATACGTACTTTCCTAACCCCAGACACTACCAAACAACTTGTTCACTCCCTTATTATCTCACGTCTGGACTACTGCAACTCCCTTTTCACTGGCCCACCTCATCACAGACTATCCCCGCTTCAGTCTATCCTGAACTCAGCGGCCAGACTCATCCACCTTACCAACCACTCCGCCTCTGCCACCACCCCCCCTCTGTCATTCCCTCTACTGGCTCCTGATTGCCCAACGCATTAAATTCAAACTACTAACACAGACATACAAAGCCATTCATAACGCTGCCCCAAACTAACTCACCGACCTGATACCCAAATACCACCCAACCCGTAATCTTCGCTCCTCACAAGACCTCCTATGTTCTAGCTCCCTGCTCTCAATCTCCCACGCATGACTTCAGGACTTCTCCAGGACTTCCACCATCCTCTGGAACTCACTACCCAAATCCATCAGACTGTCACCTTCCCTCCTCACCTTAAGGCACACCCTGAAATCCCATCTCTTCAGGGAAGCCTACCCCACCCTCACCTAACAGCCAATCCCCTCCACTCCTCCTACCACTGCATCACCCACAGCCACTTCCTCCTGTACCACTATTCCCTCCCTCCTATTATTATTATTATACAGTATTTATAAAGCGCCAATAGTTGGCTCAGCGCTGTACATTACAAAGGGGGACAGAACATGTGACAGAACAGTACCAATACAATGCAATACATGAGGGGATCGAGGGCCCTGCTCTTTCGAGCTTACAATCTAGGAGGGAGGGGATGGTGGCACAGGAGGAGATAGCTGTGGGGGATGGAGTGGTAGGAAGAGTGGAGGAGGTCAGCAAGTTAGCAGGGGGTGGGGTAGGCTTCCCTGAAGAGGTGGGTTGTCAGGGTGCGCCTAAAGGAGAGGAGAGTAGGTGATAATCTGATGGGTTGGGGCAGGGAGTTCCAGAGGATGGGTGACACCCTGGAGAAGTCCTGGAGGCGGGCGTGGGAGGAGGAGACCAGGGAACTAGAGAGAAGGAGGTCTTGTGAGGAGCGGAGTGTGCGTGCTGGGCGGTACTTGGATATTAGGTCAGTGATGTAGTACGGGGCAGTATGGTGGACAGCTTTGTACGTTAGTGTTAGGATTTTTAATTTGATCCGTTGCGCAATCGGAAGCCAGTGGAGGGATTGGCAGAGGGGGGTGGCGGAGACAGAGCGGTTGGAAAGGTGAATGAGTCTGGCAGCCGTATTCAGGATTGACTGAAGCGGGGATAGCCAGCGGCGAGGCAGGCCAGTGAGGAGGGAGTTGCAGTAGTCGAGTCGTGATATGATGAGGGAGTGGATGAGCTGTTTAGTGGTTTCTGGGGTTAGGAACGTGCGGATTTTGGCAATGTTGCGGAGGTGGAGTCTGCACGAGTTTGTTAAAGATTGGACTTGGGGCTGGAAGGATAGGTTGGAGTCCAGAATGACACCAAGTACTCTGCCCTGCGGGGCAGGTTTGATGGTGGCATTGTTGGATGTGATGGAGAAGTCAATGGGGGGTGGTGTCCGGGCTGGAGGGAAGACAAGAAACTCGCTTTTGGAGAGGTTCAGTTTAAGGAAGTGGAGCGACATCCAGTCTGATATGTCGCTCAGTAGGTGTGTGATTCGGGCGGAGACCGAGGAGGTGAGGTGGGGGGTTGAGAGATAGATTTGTGTGTCGCCGGCATAAAGGTGGTAGTTGAAGCCGTGAGAGTGTATGAGTTGGCCAAGGGAGGAGGTGTAGATGGAGAAGAGAAGGGGCCCAAGGATGGAACCTTGAGGGACCCCAACAGAAAGGGGGAGTAAGGGGGAGGTGGTAGCATTATAGGTAATGCTGAAAGAGCGTTGTGACAGGTAGGATGGAGCCAGGAGAGAGCAGAATCTCTGAGGCCGAGGGAGTGTAGTTTTTTGAGGAGGAGGGGTTGGTCGACTGTGTGGAAGGCCGCAGAGAGGTCAAGGAGTAGGAGCACTGAATAGTGGCCATTAGCTTTGGCGGTTAGCAGGTCATTGGAGAGTTTGAGTAAGGCAGTTTCGGTGGAGTGTAGGGGATGGAAGCCAGACTGTAGGGGATCGAGGAGGTTGTTGTCGTTGAGGTGAGAGCATAGGCGGGTGTAGACTAGGCGCTCAAGGAGTTTAGATGTAAATGGGAGATGGGTCTGAGGTTGTTCGGGTCATTGGGGTCCAGGGAGGGCTTTTTAAGTATGGGGGTGATGTGTGCATGTTTCAGAGGGGAGGGGAAAGTGCCGGAGGAGAGGGGGAGATTGAAGATGTGGGTGAGGGAGCGTAGGATGGAGGGGGAGGGAGGTTGTAGGAGTTGTGAGGGGATAGGGTCGAGGGGGCAGGTGGTGAGGCGGGCATCAGAGAGGATCTTGGAGACTTCCTCGATGGTAGTAAGGTCAAAGGTGCGGAGTGTTGGGGGAGCTTCAGTATGAAGAATGTAGGGTGGGGAAGTGGAGGTCAGAGCAGTGGTGAGGCCGTGGGAGAGGGGTGATGAAGGGGTAGCTGAGTGAAGGGGAACGGGGTTGGAGGGAGTTTGAGCAGCAACGAAGTCCCTGCTGGTTATGTCGAGGGGGAGGGAGGATGAGGGGGTAGCTGTGTGAGAGGGGACAGGTTGAGAGGGCATGTGAGTTGCGGCGATGTCCTTGCGGATTGTGTCAGTCTTGTTTTTGAAGTGATTGGCAATCTCAAGGGCAGTGAGTGAGGTGCTGGGTGGAGGTGGGGGTGGCGAGAGTAGAGAGTTGAAGGTGGAGAAGAGTCGGCGAGGATTGGAGGAGAGGGCCTTGATGAGGGTCAGGAAGTAGGCTTGTTTGGCTGTGTGGAGGGAGGAGGTGTAGGTGTGGAAGGCAGATTTGTAGCGGGTGAAGGCGTGTTGGGATTTGGTTTTGCGCCATAGTCGCTCCAGGGCACGACTGTGTCGTTTGAGGGTTTTGGTGTGATCAGTGTGCCAGGGCTGGAGCGGTCGGGGTTTGATGTTGCTTGTGGTTAGAGGCGCTAGTGAGTCAAGGGCTGTTGACAGCGTGTTGTTGTAGGCAGTCATAGCCAAGTCGGGGCAGGACAGGGGGAGGATGCTGTCATGGAGTTGATCAGTTGCAGAGTGGAGGGGGCAGGGTTAAGGTTGCGGAGGTTACGGCTGGTAGTAGTGTGACATTTGGAGGGGTAGACGTTGGAGGACGAGGAGATAGAGAAGGTAATAAGGCTGTGGTCAGAGAGAGGGAAGGGGGTTTTAGTGAGGTTGTGGGGAGCGCAGCGGTTGGAGAAGACAAGATCAAGGATATTACCGTTGGAGTGGGTGGTGGATTGTATGCACTGTGCAAGTGCAAAGGAGGAGGTTAAGTGGAGGAGATGGGATGTGTCCGGGTTGTTGAGGTTGACAGGGATGTTGAAATACCCAAGGATGATGGTGGGTAGCTCAGAGGAAAGGAAGGGTAGCCAGGAGGAAAAGTCATCCAGGAAGCAGGATATGGATCCAGGAGGCCGGTATATCACAGCAATCTTCAGGGGGGTTGGGGAGAATAGTCGGACGCAGTGGGCCTCGAAGGAGGAGAAGGATAGGGAGGGGGGGTTTGGGAGGACTTGGAAGGTGCTCTGTGGTGACAGGAGCAGACCAACCCCACCACCTTTACGACCGTTAGGCCTGGGTGAGTGGGTCCAGGTGAGACCTCCGTAGGAGAGTGCAGCAGGGGAGATAGAATCAGTGGGCTGGATCCAGGTTTCTGTGATCGCTAGGAGGTTGAGGGAGCGGGAAACAAAGAGGTTGTGGATGGCGGTAAGCTTGTTGCACACTGATCGGGCGTTCAGGAGTGCACATGAAAACAGGGGGGAGATTTAGGGAGCAGGAGGACAGATACTAAGTTGTGGGGGTTGTGGCGGGACGTGGAGGTGGGAGGGTGTTGTGCGGGTGAGGGAGGTGGTGGAGGGCCAGGATTCAGGGAGATGTCTCCCGCGGTTAGGAGGAGGAGAAGGGTGAGAAAGGTGGCATGGGAGCGGGATGTGCAGGAGCGTGAGAAACTACTAGTGGAGGTGTTCGGGTCAGTGGGAGAGTGGAGTAATAGGAGGAGGTGGTGGGTGCCGTTGAGGGGTGAAGGAAGCAGTGAGGACACAATATACAATTGTTTGGGAGGGGCAGAGGGATATAGTGAATGGATTTTGGGAATGGAGGAGAGGAAAATGAGAAGGAGGAGAGGAAGAGGCATTTTGGGGAGGTGATGAGAGCAATAGTAGGGAGATGATAGCAATGAGGGGGAGATGTACAAGTTTTGGGGTGGAGCAGAGGGGTAAAGAAATGAGATTTGGGAACAGAGGATAGTAATATGATAAGGAGAAGAGGGGCGTATTATATAAAGGTACACGGAGTGGGACTCAGGCATGTAAGAGATGTTTCCCAGGGTGTTTGCTTGCAGTCTGTCCAGCGTGCAGTAGAGTTTCTTGCTGTTGTTGTGTCTTCCTGCTGCTGAAGTTCTCCTGCTTTAGTTCAACTGTTGTGTTTAACTGCATCCCACTCCTTCAACACAGCACTCAATCAGAAGCAGCACCCCCATCAGAGACTGTGCCCCCCATCAGTGATCTCCCCCCATGAGCTGATCTAAATTTATAGGGAGATGCTCAAATGAGCATTCAACTCCACCCCAATTAGAAGCTGATAAGGATCACATGAATAGTGGGGGATGTTTCATTGGGAACAGGCTACAGTCATAAACCTGAGTGCAGCTGGAGGTGAGGAATGGTCAACATACACAAATATAAATACATCATTTGTTCTGAATTTAACAGGAGTCAATGCGTTTTCCTAGTTAAGAGCGGAGATAGGAGATAGATGCATTTACCCAGAGGAAAGAGCAAATAACAACAAAGGGCCAGAAGAGAACTAGGGAAATGAGGAAATAGAATTTGTTTCCCTAAAACTTGCTTAGCTTATGTATATATTGCTGACCATCAGATTTACAGTGCTATATTTCTTTTTACATAATTTGGACAACCCCTTTAACGTTTTTTTTGGCATGTTATATCTTAAATGCACTTATGTGAATTAATAGTAATTTGGACTTTAAATTTGGTTAAAAACCCATAATATAAAAAAACCGAAAAATTATTTTTTTTTTATAAATTTGAAGACAATTTTGCAGTTTGAGGCAAATCATGACGTCTAAGAGTTTTTTCAATATTTTATTTGTTTTCAATATTTTTTTATTTGTTTTCAGCACACCAAAATACATGGAAATTAGATGAAAATAATCAAACAGCTTTTTAGTCGCAGACCTGTGTAATAAGTAAGACACACAACAAGTAAAGCCCAACTTCAGCTAACGCTTCTACAGCAGTTACAGCAACAGGTTCTCTATAAGGTCCAACCCCCCATATGAATGACAACTGACAGTTGTGAGCATCCCCAGCAGTGTTATAGGATTTGCCCCAACCCCTCCAACTGCCATTTTTCCCTAAACACTTAGTCTTCAAAAGGAAGTACAAAAAAAAAAAACAATCTACTGGGAGGGACAACAAAAAATTAAAACAATGGGAGACTCAGAAAAACAAAACCTGCTCTGCTAATGACAGATTTCATTATTAATGTCATTAGTGATTTTGCCCATAGTTACACTTTGGTGCCAACGTTGTAATATTTCCAGGGAGAAGAAGTTTTCTTTACAAACTTTATAGCAAAAAGAGATGTGCGCTCTCAGAGTGATTACTGTGAACCCCAATCAGAGGAATGTCAGTCCCCTGGAAGAAGTGGTAGGAATATGACCGCACACTCAGCACTTTGTAAGTTCAGATCTCTGGCAGTTGTATTGTGTGATTAGTCTATGGAGAGGAGTAATAGCTGGAAAGAGAAAACATGGAACAAGGATTTCTGATCTTCACCTGATGGAATCCCATTTGGCAGAACCACATGGAACACAAGTGGCCAGCTGGGCTTACGTTTTACTGCTGAATACATCCCCTAAATCAGCAGTAACTCAGTATTGGAAGGCCTGCATCAGCTTGGGATGTTGTTTTCTCACTGAACAAAGACTTCTTTCTAGCTGGTGTCACAGTCGCAGACCTGCCTGAAAGGTTGTCACCCATGAGATGATATCCTACAACCTCACAAACACCCCCTTTCCTCTCTCTGATCACAATCTCATCACCTTCACAGTCTCCTCATCTTCAAACACTTATCCCTCCAAGCAGCAATCACCTGCAGAAACCATCACAACTTGAACCCTTCTCCTTTCCACTCTGCAACTGACCAACTCTATGACAGAATCTCTCCCCTGTCCTGCCCTGACCTGGCCATTGTATTCTATAACAGTTCACTTTCATCCACATTAGACTCACTTGCTCCTCTAACCACACGAAGCATCAGGCCCCGACCATTACAACCTTGGCAGACTGACAACACCAGAGATCTTAAACGACATAGTCGTGTGCTGGAGCGAATGTGGCATAAAACCAAATCTCACCAAGCATTCACCCGATATAAATCTGCTTTCTTCACATACAATTCCTCCCTCCATGCTGCCAGACAAGCCTACTTTGTCACTCTCATCAATAGCTTGTCATCCAGTCCTCGTTGTCTCTTCTCTACTTTTAACTCTCTACTTTCTCCACCTCCACGCAGTACCTCACTCACTGCTCACGAGATTGCAAATCACTTCAAAAACAAGATTGATGCAATTCATAGGGGCATCTCCACTGCACAGACATCCATCCCACTTAGCATACCTTATACTAAACCTCCCTCAACACTTTCCTCTTTTGACCTTGCTACTACCGAAGAGGTCACTAAGGTTCTCTCAGAAGCCCGTCTTACTACCTGCCCCCTGGACCCTATCCCCTCTCGACTCTTCCGGTCACCCCCCTCTTCCCTCATCTGCTCCCTCACCCACATCTTCAATCTCTCCCTCTCTACCGGCGTATTCCCCTCACCTCTAAAGCATGCGCACATCACTCCCATACTTAAAAAATCCTCCCTGGACCCCACCAACCTGAACAACTTAAGACCCACCTCCCTGCTCTTGTTTACTTTTAAACTCTTAGAACGCTTAGTCTACAATTGCCTGAGCTCCTCCCACCTCACCGACAACAACCTTCTTGACCCTTTACAGTCTGCCTTTCGCTCACTACACTCCACTGAAACTGCCCTACTAAACCTCACTAATGATCTACTAACTGTTAAAACCAATGGCCACTACTCCGTACTCATCCCAACCAATGGCCACTGCTCCGTACTCATCCCAACCAATGGCCACTACTCCGTACTCATCCCAACCAATGGCCACTACTCCGTAGCCATCCCAACCAATGGCCACTACTCCGTACTCATCCCAACCAATGGCCACTACTCCGTACTCATCCCAACCAATGGCCACTACTCCGTACTCATCCCAACCAATGGCCACTACTCTGTACTCATCCCAACCAATGGCCACTACTCCGTACTCATTCCAACCAATGGCCACTACTCCGTACTCATTCCAACCCATGGCCACTACTCCGTACTCATCCCAACCAATGATCACTACTCCGTACTCATCCCAACCAATGGCCACTACTCCGTACTCATTCCAACCCATGGCCACTACTCCGTACTCATCCCAACCAATGATCACTACTCCGTACTCATCCCAACCAATGGCCACTACTCCGTACTCATCCCAGCCAATGATCACTACTCCGTACTCATCCCAGCCAATGATCACTACTCCGTACTCATCCCAGCCAATGATCACTACACTGTACTCATTCCAACCTATGGTCACTACTCCATACTCATCCCAACCAATGGCCACTACTCTGTACTCATCCCAACCAATGGCCACTACTCTGTACTCATCCCAACCAATGGCCACTACTCCATACTCATTCCAACCAATGGCCACTACTCCGTACTCATCCCAACCAATGGCCACTACTCCATACTCTTACTACTTGACCTCTCTGCAGCTTTTGATATGGTTGACAAATCCCTTCTCCTCAAAAAACTCCACTCAGTTGGCCTCCAAGACTCTGAACAAGCTCTGCAATAGGTAGGAGAACCAGGAGAGAGCAGAGTTAACTATAACTCTGCCTCCTCCTCTTCACTCCCTCTTTCCATAGGGGTACCTCAAGGTTCCGTTCTTGGACCCCTACTCTTCTACATCTACACCTCCTTCCCCTACTGCCATGGTTTTAAGTACCATCTCTATGCTGATGACACACAAATCTATCTTTCTACTCCTCACCTCGCCCCTTCAGTCTCCTCTCTCATTACTAACCTACTAAGCGACATATCGGAATGGATGTCACTCCACTTCCTCCAACTCAATCTTAACAAATCTGAGCTCTTAGTATTCCCCCCCAGCCTGTGCCCCCTCCCTGACTTCTCCATCAAGACCAATAACACAACCATCAGTCCCTCCCCCATCAAAAAATGTCAAAAGATAAAATATTCAAATCCCTTCTAGTTGTGTGCTTGATGGACATAAGCACTAAACTCAGTTCATCCGATCATTACATTCCAGTTTGCTCACAGATTTTAGTTTGTTTCTTTTAAAGTAACATTTTAACTTTTCCCTTCTTCTCTAGCTTGTGGGATGACATTGGGGATGTGAAACAAACCTGTGACACCTGAAACTTCTTTAATATTCCTTTTCTTCCAGAATTTAATCAATGCAGAAATTTATGAAACCTCCGGTGATAGATTAGACTGGCATTAACTATAAAACTTTGTCACATTGAGAGCATTAAAATGGCTTCTCTCCAGTGTGCCTCCTCTGGTGTTTCATAAGATCTGACTTATATGTAAAAGCTTTGCCACATTCAGAACACTGATATGGCTTCTCTCCAGTGTGCCTCCTCTGGTGTTTCATAAGATCTGACTTATATGTAAAAGCTTTATCACATTCAGAACACTGATATAGCTTCTCTCCAGTGTGAACCCTCTGGTGTCTGATAAGATTTAACTTCTGAGTAAAAGCGTTATCACATTCAGAACACTGATATGGCTTCTCTCCAGTGTGTATCTTCTGGTGTCTGATAAGATTTGACTTCACAGTAAAAGCTTTATCACATTCAGAACACTGATATGGCTTCTCTCCAGTGTGAATCCTCTGGTGTTTGATAAGATGTGACTTCAATGTAAAAGCTTTATCACATTCAGAACACTGATATGGCTTCTCTCCAGTGTGAATCCTCTGGTGTGGGATAATATGTGATTTATCTGTAAAAGCTTTATCACATTCAGAACACTGATATAGCTTCTCTCCAGTGTGAATCCTCTGGTGTGTGATAAGACTTGACTTCACAGTAAAAGCTTTATCACATTCAGAACACTGATATGACTTCTCTCCAGTGTGAATCCTCTGGTGTGTGATAAGATGTGACTTCAATGTAAAAGCTTTATCACATTCAGAACACTGATATGGCTTCTCTCCAGTGTGAATCCTCTTATGTCTGAAAAAATTTGACTTCTTTATAAAAGCTTTATCACATTCAGGACACTGATATGGCTTCTCTCGAGTGTGAATCTTCTGGTGTCTGGTAAGATGTGACTTCTGTGTAAAAGCTTTATCACATTCAGAACACTGATATGGCTTCTCTCCAGTATGAATCCTTTGGTGTCTGATAAGATCTGACTTCCGTGTAAAAGCTTTATCACATTCAGAACACCGATATGACTTCTCTCCCTTGTGAACCTTCTGGTGTGTAATATATTTTCTTTCCATTGTAAAATCTCCAAATAAGAAGTAGTTTGAAATGACTCCTCTTATTTATACTTAGTTGGACTTTATTGTAAAGTCATTGTCACTTCCAGAACACTGAAATTACTTTTCTCCTGCTGGATCAATGTGGAAGAGGATCCAAACCATGACTTTTAGAACACAGATATGACTTGTATCCCGTGTGAATCCTCCAGTGAGCTGCAATAAAGACTTTCAGTCAATTAAGACATCCATATGTCTTGTTTTCCATGTGACTCAGCTGTATTTATGAAGATCAACATGACCGAAAACTTGGTTCATCAATCCACCTGTACAAAAAAAAAAAAAGAATTTTATATAAAGCTAATGGCCACTATTCAGTGCTCCTACTCCTTGACCTCTCTGCGGCCTTCGACACAGTTGACCACCCCCTCCTCCTCAAAATACTACACTCCCTCGGCCTCAGAGATTCTGCTCTCTCCTGGCTCTTATCCTACCTGTCACAACGCTCTTTCAGCGTTACCTATAATGCTACCACCTCCCCCTTACTCCCCCTCTCTGTTGGGGTCCCTCAAGGCTCTGTCCTTGGGCCCCTTCTCTTCTCCATCTACACCTCCTCCCTTGGCCAACTCATACACTCTCATGGCTTCAACTACCACCTCTATGCCGACGACACACAAATCTATCTCTCAACCCCCCACCTCACCCCCTCGGTCTCCGTCCGAATCACACACCTACTGAGCGACATATCAGACTGGATGTCGCTCCACTTCCTTAAACTGAATCTCTCCAAAACCGAGTTTCTTGTCTTCCCCCCAGCCCGAACCCCACCCCCCATTGACTTCTCCATCACATCCAACAACGCCAATATCAAACCCGCCCTGCAGGCCAGAGTACTTGGTGTCATTCTGGACTCCAACCTATCCTTCCAGCCCCAAGTCCAATCTTTAACAAACTCGTGCAGACTCCGCCTCCGCAACATGCAGACTCCACCTCCGCAACATGCAGACTCTGCCTCCGCAACATGCAGACTCCACTTCCACAACATCGCCAAAATCCACACGTTCCTAACCCCAGAAACCACTAAACAGCTCATCCACTCCCTCATCATATCACGACTTGACTACTGCAACTCCCTCCTCACTGGCCTGCCTCGCCGCTGGCTATCCCCGCTTCAGTCCATCCTGAATACGGCTGCCAGACTCATTCACCTTTCCAACCACTCCGTTTCCGCCACCCCCCTCTGCCAATCCCTCCACTGACCTCCACACCCCTCTGCCAATCCCTACACTGGCTTCCGATTGCGCAACAGATCAAATTTAAAATCCTAACACTGACGTACAAAGCTGTCCACCATACTGCCCCGAACTACATCACTGACCTAATTTCCAAGTACCGCCCAGCACGCACACTCCGCTCCTCACAAGACCTTCTTCACTCTAGTTCCCTGGTCTCCTCCTCCCATGCCCGCCTCCAGGACTTCTCCAGGGTGTCACCCATCCTCTGGAACTCACTTCCCCAACCCATCAGATTATCACTCTCCTCTCCTTTAGGCGCACCCTGAAAACCCTTCTCTTCATGGAAGCCTACCCCCTGCTATCTTGACCGACCTCCTCCACTCTTCCTACCACTCCATCCCCCACAGCTATCTCCTCCTGTACCACTATCCCATCCCTTCTAAATTGTAAGCTCGAAAGAGCAGGGTCCTCGATCCCCTCATGTTTTGCATTGTATTGGTATTGTTCTGTCACATGTTCTGTCCCCCTTTGTAATGTACAGCGCTGAGTGAACTATCGGCGCTTTATAAATACTGTATAATAATAATAATAATAATAATAAAGGGCTACATAAAGTTGCTTTCTATTTTTAATGTTCATTACTAAATATATCTTATGAATAGAAAGAATATGTACAGCATTATCTACAGTATTTTTTAATCAAATGCTTTTATTAATAAAGTTTCTAAGTGCGCACAGTATTCCCAACATTCAGCCCAGACAATGGAGTCATACATTCTCACGTATAGGCAGTTGTGGCACTGTTACAGATCATACAGAACAATAACTTGCTTTGTCTATGGTGTCACTTTTACCTTTTATAAACAAATGAACAGAGAAAAGAAGAAACAGCCTAGAACAATTCAGCTGTACACGGCAAGTAACCCCCCCCCAGTACATACAGTTGTGTTCAAAATAATAGCAGTGTGATGATAAAAGTGACTAAAGCTGAAAATCCTTCTAATAGCTTTTATTTCCATCCACACAAATGCATTGGAAACACAACACATTCTATTCCAAATCACAACATGAAGAAAAATATATCAAATTTGTGTTGTTCCTCTAAAAAAAATGGAAGAAAAGTGAATATTAGACGGTTCAAAAAAATCGCAGTGCTTGTATTCTTCTTTACAAACTCCAACATTCACTATATAAACTGAGAAATGTTTGAATATTTTGCTTTCCTTTGAATGACTTCATGAATATTTGGTTGTAGTCGCACTGTTTCTGAGAACTGCTGTACATCTGTGTTGCATGGAGTCACCCAACTTCTGGCCCCTGTGATCAGGTATTCCAGCCCAGGATGATTGGACCACATTCCACAGTTCTTCTCTATTTCTTGGTTTTGCCTCAGAAACTGCATTTTTGATGTCACCCCACAAGTTTTCTATTGGATTAAGATCCGGGGATTGGGCTGGCCACTCCATAACGTCCATCTTGTTGGTCTGGAACCAAGATGTTGCCCGTTTACTGGTGTGTTTGGGGTCGTTGTCTTGTTGGAACACCCATTTCAAAGGCATTTCCTCTTCAGCATAAGGCAGCATGACCTCTTCAAGTATTCTGATGTATTCAAACTGATCCATGATCCCTGGTATGTGATAAATAGGCCCAACACCGTAGTATGAGAAACACCCCCATATCATGATGCTTGCACCACCATGCTTCACTGTCTTCACAGTGTACTGTGGCTTGAATTCAGTGTTTGGGGGTCGTCTGACAAACTGTCTCCACCCACTAGACCCAAAAAGAACAATCTTACTTTCATCAGTCCACAAAATGTTGCGCCATTTCTCCTTAGGCCGGTCAATGTGCTCTTTGGCAGATTGTAACCTCTTCAGCACACGTCTTTTTTCCAACAGTGGGACTTTGCGGGGACTTCTTGCAGATAGCTTGGCTTCACATAGGCGTCTTCTAATTGTAACAGTCCTCACAGGGAACATCACACCTTCTTTCATCTTCCTGGAGCTGATTGTTGGCTGAGTCCGCCCCATTTTGGCTATTCTTCTATCCATTCCAATGGTAGTTTTTCGCTTTCTTCTACGTCTTTCAGGTTTTGGTTGCCATTTTAAAGCAATTGTGATCTTTTTAGCTGAGCAGCCGATCATTTTCTGCACTTCTTTATATGTTTTCCCCTCTCCAATCAACTTTTTAATCAAGGTACGCTGTTCTCCTGAACAATGTCTGGAACGACCCATTTTCCTCAGAATTTCAGAGAGAAATGCACTGTAACCAGCATGTCCAACATTTGCTGCCTTCCTTCCTTAAATAAGGGCAATAATTGCCACCTGTTTATCAAAGAATGAATGACCTCACTAATAGAACTCCACACTGCTATTATTGTGAACACGCCCCTTTCAATGAGTGATTAAATGACACAGAATCAGCAGCATGCATGTCATGACTGTTGGGTCTGTTGGATTTCTATTACTCTACTACACCTGCTAGGAAATTATTTGCCATGTAGAAAAAACTGTGATTGATCCGGTTAGTGATGTCTGACTGCTATTATTTTGAACACAACTGTACATAGAAAGCTGACACCGTTCAATGAGGCCCGTGTCTACAGGATCATACCCCAAGTATGGGTCCCCCATGTAGTCACCATTCAGTAGGATACAACTGGCCGTTCTCCTTCTATGGGGCTAAAAGAGCTAAGATTTTAAAAGCCTATGAAGAACTAACTAGGAGTGAGCAAGGAGTATCCAGCCAGTTCTGCCAGACATACATCTCCTGGGAGAATTACAATGTTGGTAAGTTAGTTTTCACATGTTAATGTGGAGATCACCTGCTCAATCCACTGGTGTCTGCTGGGAGTTTGAGATGATAGCCAAGATCGGGATATTTTTTATGGTCAAGAAGCCTCACTATTGCTATATGACTTGTAATAGGAGGAGGTGTAAATAATTCCTCCTCTATTGAGACCAAGAGGCACACCTGAGGAATATTGAACACCAACATTACAATACTGGTCATATTGTTCCACTTTTTGAATAATTTTGGACATCTCCAAAACGTGTATCAAATCTCCGACAACACCGCTACAATTGGGGTCATAAGGGGAAATCCCTCCTTCCTAGCTGAACAATTGAGCTGGAGTCCTGAAAGATCTATGCAAAAGAAATGACTGAGTTTCTGTGAAGAGGACAGAGAGATGAGAGGTATGGAGGTCACAATCACCTCCAACCACTCTCTATTATTTTCTCTGTTTCCCATTTCTTTCTATAAGTCTTCGGTAAGAGTCAAAAGACTGGAATAAATATATGAGAGATCATGCCTTTCCCACTGGTGTCATCTGAAGCCCATTAACAAGTGTGAGAGTGATGTGAAATCTGTATCTGATGGAAGTAGCAACCGATGGATGGGATCTAATGTGTCTACTAAGTCCCACCTGGTAAGATGTTGAAGTTGGGCAGCTATAATATAAAGTCTAACATTTGGTATTGCTAGGCCTCCTTGGTCTTCACCATACTGTAGAGTAGGGAGTTTGATTCTAGCTGACGGCTTCTTCTAAATGAGTTCCCCAAATTGGGAGTCTATACTGGAGAACCACTTACGAGGTGTCCACATGGGAGAATTGTGGAGTATATAGAGGAATTGTGGGGTCCATATCTTCTCTTGTTCATAGATGTTATTGGAAAGAGATAATAGTTTTACAAGGAGCTGATAACAATGTGATTGCAGGACTCACCAACAGTAAGTCAGAAGGGGTACAACCCTTAGAGGTAACGTACAGGTTGTAATTTGTACACTACAAATAATATCTTCATACATTAAAGTGGAGTTCCAGTGAAAAATAAAAAAAAAAATAAAAGTCATCAACTGCAAAAACTGTAGCTGCTGACTTTTAAAAGACGGGCACTTACCTGTCCCTCGATCTCATGGTGTCCTCCCCACAGCCCGTTTCACCGGCCGCCCTGTGTTTCCAGTACCGGCATCTTCAGTGTGGGCACCCAGCTGTGACAGCTTGCAGCTTCACATCCGGGAGCCCACTGAGCATGTGCGAGTATCTCTGTGCTTTTTGAATGGTCCTGTAGTCTTCTAGGACCTTTCATGTGTCCCAGAAGACTACAGGGAGGGAGGGGGGAGGACAACTCCCGCTTCTGATCACCTAGGTGATTGCAGTAGAAGTGGGAGCGGGTACCTGTCAATTTCGGTTATCCCCACAAAAGGTGCCAGTGGGGTCCTTAATCACTTGCCTACCCGGCACTTATACCCCCTTCCTTACCAGGCCAATTTTCAGCTTTCAGCGTTGTCGCACTTTAAATGACAATTGCACGGTCATGCAACATTGTACTCATATGAAATTTTTTTCATTTTTTTCACACAAATAGAGCTTTCTTTTGGTGGTATTTACTCCCTGATGGCTGTTTTATTTTTAGTGCTATAAACAAAAAAAGAGCAAAACATTTGAAAAAAAAGTTCTTTGTTTCTATTATAAAATTTTGCAAACAGGTAATTTTTTTCCTTCACTGATGTGCGTTGATGAGGCTGCACTGATGGGCACTGATAGGCTGCACTGATGGGCACTGATAGGCGGCACTGATTACACGGATTAGAGACTAACCGTTTTTATATTTCACGTATGCACTTTGAAACGCCAACTTGGGACGTTTATCACATCTATACTCCACCATACGCCTCAGTGCGTGTATTTATTTATGTCACTATAATTGATATGGAGATCATAGTTGGTCACTTTTTATTATCCATTGTATCTACATACATTTCATTCATGATATTTATGATTTTACATTTTTTTTCATACCTTTAGCGCTGCATGTGTTTTATTTATTATTGATTAGAGGGTTTTGAGGTTCTTACCTTTCATGCCAGCTGCTCCATTTCTGTGTTTATCCAGCGCTCATTTTATCTTATTGGATGAGGCAGCACTGATGAGCTGGCACTGTTAGGAGGCACTGATGATGGGTACTGATGATGGGTACTGATGATGGGCACCACATGTGAAGGTGGGTAACTGCTTCAGAGCAGCCATGGAAACAAGTCAGGGATTAGGATGGAATGAATGCAGTAATCTGGACAGGGACCAGGTACCTGAGGGGAGAGGTCTTTGCTATAGGCAGCACTGGTCACACATATATATATTAGGGCATCAACTCTTGTCAGCTTCAGCTCTGAGGAAAGGGACACGTCCCCGAAATGCATCAACAGGCTGACAGCACAACCAGTCGGACGCTGCCATCAGTTTAGGCCATCACTGTGGCTTTTTAGGCTTTTTCATGTACATATTCTGTGAGTATGTTTTTTGTCTTTTTTATTTTTTTTTTTAAATAAAGCTTGGATAATGCGCTAGGTGTTTCCACCGCCTGTGTGACTTTTTTCTTTTTTACCAGGACATGAGAGTTTTGTAGTTAGTCTCCATGGCTACTATATTTTGGGAGGAGGATTTCCAAATGTAGATTTAAATCCCATTCCCACTTGGATGTATATGGTATGAAGTGTAAGGTGGTGGAGCTGGTAGCTGTGTATATAAGGTGGAAATCAAACCTCTGACATGGGGGTCACATTTACATATGTGTTCAAACCTGGTCATGTCTGGGAGGGAGGGGGTTGGTGTGTGAGAGAAACAAAAGTGATTGATCTGAAGATATCTAAAACTTTCAGGTCTAGATATTTTGTGGGAGTCACATAGGGTTTGGAAGGGTATAAAGGAGTCTGGTGCTGTGAAATTGTAAGTTTGAACTAGACTAGCTCTAGGACAAGCATGAAAAGAAGATGGAGGCATCCATGCCGGATAAAAGCCTGGATGGAGGAGGTATGCCATGAGTGGGTTATGGGGTGACTGTAAGGTGTATCAGAACTCTAGACTGTCCCAGATAGATAGGTAGTGTTGAGTAATTGGGTTTTGGAGTGAGCGATGGTCTCTGGAGTGTAGCCATAGTAAATTGGCAACTGATAAGGGGTCACAATCTACTGACTCTATAGTGACACATGGGGGGGGGGGTCACTTTTACTGCATGATATTTAGGGAGTTGAGCAAGATGTGCAGCTTGGAAATATTTAGCAAATTTCGGAAGCCCCAGACCGCTCTAAGGTTCGGTAAGGTACGGATAGACCTGGGCAGATGCAGTTTAATAGTGCCCCATACATAAGTGGTGGCGCGACACTAATATGCAGAGGAAAAAGGAAGGTATATATATGGGTAGGACCCAAAAAAGATATAATATTTTGGAAAGAATTGTCATTTTTTACAATCATGATACAACCCATCCATGAGAGGGGTAGTTTGGACCAGGATGTCATAAGATTGGTAAGGTGTGTTAACATAGGAGGGTAGTTAGCAGAATATAGAATATTGAGGTCTGCCATCAGCTTGGGTCCTAAATCAGGAATATATTGACTGGACCAAGAGAAGGGTGGAGGACGTTGTAGTTGTGACACAGTTAAGGAGGGTAGAGAGATATTAGGAGCTGTAGACTTTTTGGGATTCACAACCAGGTCCGAAATCGCTGCAAATTGGTCCAGGCATTGGAGAAGGTTGGGTGCTGAGATCAAAGGAGAAGATATGAAGAGGAGATTGTCATCAGAGAAAAAGCATAACTTATGATGATGACCGCCAAGTTCTAATCCTTTAATATTTGTGTTAGTTCTTATCAGCTGTGCTAAAGGTTCATTCGCTAGAAAAGGAGGGGGGGGGGGGGGGGAGGGGCAGCCTTGCCTCATTCCCCTTTGTATGGAAAAAAAGTCTGACTTGTAACCCACATATCTCATGTAAGCCCTTGGGGAGGTGTAAAGGGGTGATATCCATTGGAGTCAAAGGTTTTTTTTATGTCTAAGGAAGGGAAACAGCCGGGTATGCGGCGTATGCAAGCTGCATGTTCTAGCAAAATCACTCTGTGGTCTCGGCTTGGCAGAGGGGGGTTAAAACCCATCTGATCCTTGTGTATCAAGGTGCCTATGATGGAGTTCAGCCATGCAGATAGGATTTTTCTAGGATTTTAACATCCAAGTTAAGAAGGGAGATTGGTGTGTAATGAAGCCATGTGGTGTGATCTGATTGGGGTTCAGGTAGCATAGAAATGACTGCCGTTAGGGAGTCTGAGCAGAAAGAATAACCTTTGAGTAAGACATTAAATGCATTAACCAATAAAGGTGGAAGGAGGTTAGTAAATATTTGGAATATAGGGCTGTAAGCTGTCTGGGTCAGACCGCTTATTAGACTTTAGGGACTTGATGGAGTTCGGGACCTCAAGTTCTGTAATAGGTGTTTCCAGGGAAGAACATTGAGAAGCTGAGAGTGTTGGTAGAGATAGGCTTGAGAAAAGTTCAGTGGCCTGCGATTCATCATAGGAGCCGGTCTCAGAGTATAATTCTGCTAGATGTTTGTGGAAGACCTGTAATATTTCATTAGGATGGCTGGTGTGTGAAGTTTTTGTAATCTTTAAATGGACAAGTCTGTGTGTGTGGTCTGAGGTTCGCAGTCCCAGGGCTAGAAAAGTGTCAGGTTTGTTTGTGTTCATATAATGTTTATGCCTGGATTGGCGTAGAACTTTTTCATCTGATTCTGTCAAGAAAACATCTATTTCTAGCCTGGTCTTGTCCAGGACAATCTATGAGAAGGTGAGGGGTCTGATTGGAAGGCTTTGTTGGTCTGATGAAATGAGGTTTCTAAGCGGTGATGGATTGCTCGCTGTCCTTTCTTGAGATGTGAGGCTTGGCTGATACAGGCTCCTCTAATTACAGACTTATGGGCTTCCCAAAAGGTCAGGAGAGAGATGTCATCAGTTGTGTTATGTGTCAGGTATTCTTTGATGGCTAGTTCAATGTCCAGTCTGTGGGATGGGTGGGCCATTTAGACTCCATGTAGTGCTAGTTTGTTGGGGTACTAAGGAGGAGAGGGTCAAGAGGACAGCTTTGTGACCAGTCCAGGGGTAAGGTATGATGGTTCAGGATAGGAGGGCTGGGGACATACCTCTAGTCAGAAATTTATGGTCAATGTGGAAGAAAGTTTTCTGTGGATATGAGTAGTATGTATAGTGTCTTCTAGCTGGGTTAGCTTCTTGCCATGTGTCTATGAGAGAGCGTTGTTGGAGTTGTTGCTGGAAGGAGGATGTGGATGGATAAGAGGTTATGGGGGATTTGTCTAAAAAGGGATAAACTAGCTGATTGGAATTGCCACATAGTAAAAGTGTACCTAATTTATGGGAATCTATTACTTGTAGCAAATGGGAGTTAGGACTGCAATTGGGGCATAGTATGAAGCTATAGTGACCTCTGAGGTCAAGGAGGTGACCCATTAGAAAATATAACGGCCCTCTGGGTCCCAGATCCCTGCCTGGGGTGTAAATGGAGTAGAGCAGTGGAAAGCTTTGAGTACACCTGTGTGTTTAGTTGCGGCAGAAGCCATATAAACCTGTGGGTAGGAAGAGCTGAGATATTTCGGCATATGGCTGGCAGTGAAATGAGTCTCCTGCAGGCCCACCACATGTGCTTTGGCAGAGGCAAAGGATTTGAAGGCCTTCATTTTTTTATTCCCCGAACATTCAGGGTACGTATATTTATTGGAGCCATGATAAAGGACAGATGCAGAGCTGATTGTAGGTGTCGCATCATGGTGACATCATCACCCCTGGGACAGGAATAAGAGAAAGAAAGGAGAAAAGTGGGGGAAGCAAGGTTAGTAAAGGGAGAGAAATGTCTGACAAAACAGGTCAGGAGGCCAAAAGGCCATGATGTGAAAACAGGTAGGTTGTCCATCTGTCTATGTCACTGGGATATAAATGGACGGGGAAAAAAACAGTCCTGGGCAGGCCCAACTCAGGCTACCAAGGAAAATGTGGGGGAGCAGTGAACATCTTCAGAAGCCACAGAGGCCAAAAACAGGATATTAAACATCTGTTGTATAGAGGAGTCAGGCCAAGGATAGACTATTGGGATGAAGATGTCAGCCTGCAGATATAAGCAGTTGGTAAGTGTATGCATTGTTCAAAGAGGCTATGCTTGGCTGGGTATCATGGGCATTAAACAGCATTAGACCACAGCTGGATGAAAGGGTGATCCGTTTGTTATTTTGTTGTCCAGCTATTGGTAGAAGGTTTAGCTAACAGCATTGAGCTGTTAGTTGCAAAAATTGTAGAATTATACTAAATATTTATTTTTTGTTTACAAACGTTTTTATTTTTTAAGAAATAGACTTCAAAATGGCATTACAGCTTCAAATAGAATATACAACAGAAACAAGGAACAACTGCAGTATTCATTTCAAAGGTGAAATTATGTAGAATAAAGGGAAAAAGAGAAAAGAAATTTAGTACATGAGCAATATAGGTAGAGAGGGAGGCAGAGTTATAAAACGACCAACAAAGTAACTCAATCAATCAAAGCATAAATGGTCCTTATTGATCTAGTAAATGCCTGTGAGTTCTCCAAAGTTCCCATTTTCTATCAAATAAATGCATCTTATCCAATAGAGTATAATGAATTCTCTCCATGAGCATCACCGCATCAACTCTGCAGAACTGTGGTCAATGGTACTGTGAGGGATTTCCAATGTAGGGCAATAGCCCATAGGGTGGATATACAAATGCTATGGATTAGCCTCATAACCTCAGTCTGAACTCCCGAGATAGGGGCTCCCAGTAGGCAGGACTGCATAGACAGATGCACCGGAGCACCTGCCACTGCAGAGGCAACTTCAGAAATTTTGTGCCACACCAATGAGAGGCTTGGGCAGGCCCACAATATATGCACTAGAGTACCAGCAAGGCCACAGCCCCGGAAACAAAGGTGGGACGTCCCTGGATACATGGCGTGTAGTCTAGATGGGGTATGATACCAACTGGTTATTACTTTGAGGGCCGTCTCACGGACAGAAAGAGATCTAGAGCTCTTACACACATTATCCACCATGGAATCCCAATCCTCATCAGAAAAAGTGACATCACTATCAGCCTCCCATTTCTGTCTATAAAGAGGGGGTGAGGGAAAGAAAATAACCAAAAATTGGTGATACAAATCTGAAATAAGACCCCTGTCCCTAGGAGAGTCACGGCTAATACATTCAAAAAATGAAATCGGAGATGAAGGCGTAAGACCAAAATGTGAATTAAAAAAATGTCTAATCTGTCGATAATGATAATATACACGAAGTGGGATATCAAAAAGTATGCGTAGCATCTCAGAAGTGATACAAGATCCTCCTCTCTGAAAGTCAGATGACCTAATAAAGGACCTATCATACCACCAACGGAATACCTGTGAAGATGAGAATGCTGTAATAAAATTTGGGTCACCAAAAAATGATGAACCTGGTGAGACAGAGGAGACAAGATTCAATTTAAGTTTATAACGGGACCAAAACATCAATGATTGGACAATGGAATTATAGAGCAATAACGAGGGGGGGGGGGGAATTTTGGACCATAATACACCTGGTAAATAGAATGGATGTATAGACTGAGATTCAAATCTGATCCATGGGACCTGGGAAGTAATAGTCACCCATTGTGATAGCTGTGCGAAACGGGCTGACAGGTAGTAAAGCCAGAAATTGGGGAGACCTAGGCCTCCCACCCATTGTGACCGGTAGAGGACCGATGAAGTAAAACGAGGGCGTTTGTTACGCCAACTAAAATCATTAATAATCCGTTGAAAGCGATCTAAGAACGTTTTTGAGACAGGGATTGGGAGTGATCTAAATAAAGTAATTTAGGGAAGACATTCATTGTTACTGCCCTTACTCTGCCCAAGAATGAGATAGGGGATCCATGCCAGATCTTCAATAGAGGTGAGAGGCGTGACACACATGGTGGCCAATTAGCAGCAAATAATTTTGAGTATCTGGGGGTGAGGTTTATACCTAGGTATGAAATCTGATCTGTGGCCCAACGAAATGGAAAAGAATTGCGGAGAGATGCACCCAGGGAATCAGGAACATTAATAGGCAGAACTACTGATTTAGTAAAATTTACAGTAAGACCTGATACTGTTACAAAGTCATTCAATAATGAGCAGAAGTCAGGCAATGACACCAACAGTTTAGTAAGGAAAAGCATAACATCATCTGCATACATACAAATTGTGAAATGTGAACCAATAATGGGGAACCAGAAATGTCTGAGTGTGATTATTGCAATTGCCAAGGGTTCCAAAACAAGCGCCAATAATAAGGGTGAAAGAGGACAACCCTGACGGGTACCTCCGCCTAGTGTACAAAATACAGAATTGCAGCCTGGAAGTCTTATTCTTGTTTTGGGGGGAGTCATACAAAGCATGTACACCAGACAGAAATTCATCACTAAAGCCCATCTTCTGCAGTAATGAAAACAAGTATGGCCAGAGGACACTATCAAAGGCCTTGTTAATGTCCCGGCTCAGCAACAAAACCTCTTTAGAATGCAAATTGACGTCCTGAATAACATTTAATGTGAGAGGAATATTGTCCGTGATAAGTCTGCCTGGGATAAATCCCGATTGGTCCGGTGAGACCAAAGAGGAGATAATGGGGCCAACCGATCTGCCAGAATGTGGCTAAATATTTTCAGATCATTGTTCATCACTGAGATTGGTCTATAGTTTTGAGGTAAATGATGGTCTTTCAGGGGTTTAGGTAATAGAGACAGGTTAGCCAAGAGTATCTCCTCAGGAAACCTACCGCCCTGCAAAACATCATTGAATAATGACATCAAAGAGGGAGCCAATGTAGGAGCAAAATGTTTATAATAACTGGCCGTGAACCCATCAGGGCCGGTGCTGTGGAAGTTCTGAGTGCGCTAATCACACAGGATATTTCCTTCAAAGTGCATGGGGCATTGAGAGAGGATATCTGAGAGGGTGAGAGAACAGGGAGGGGTATAGAATCAAGCCATGAGCCATTTGAGGAAGCAGAAGTTGGTTGCGGGGGAGCTAACAGGGTGGAATAAAAATTTTCAAAAATACCCAGGACTTCACGAGGAAGAGAGGAGATACTGCCGGATTTAGTACGTAACTTGTAGATATGTGGGGGTCGTATTGAAAGGTTTAATTTCCGTGCGAACATAGTAGACCCTGAATTACTATGTAATAAAAAGGAGGCCTTTGACCAACGTAGAGCTTTTTCAGTTTTCTGGGATAGTAAAGTATTCAGTTCTAGACGCTTTTGCGATATCATGGTTTGTTACGGAGAGATGGATTGCCATCATGAGCCCTATAATGTGATTCTAATTCTCGGGTAAGTTTCTGAATTTGTTTCCATCGCTCTCTATTTCTAGAAGAAGCCATAGAAATAAGGTGACCTCGCAGGACCGCCTTATGGACTACCCACAAGATGGCCGGGGAGATATCAGGAGTTGTGTTTGACTGAAAGTATTCTTGAATGGAAGTAACTACTACATGGCGGGTGTTAGTATCCGTAAGCATAGAGTCGTTAAGTCTCCAGGAGTAGGGAGTAGGGGCTAGACCTATAAAAGTGATAGACAGCGCGATAATATTATGATCTGACCAGGGGCTTAAATGAATGCAAGCTTTCCTAGAGTTAGCCAGCAGAATGGGGGAGCAATAGATATAATCTAGTCTAGCATAAGAGTCATGTGGGTGGGAGTAAAATGAATAATCTCTAGCTCCTACATTATGTGCCCTCCAGGAGTCTACCAGTTGAAGTGTGTCTAATTTTTTGGTAAGGGATTTTGGGAAGGCCTGGGAGGATGGTGAGAATGAGCTTTGGTCTAAAAGGGGGTTAGCCACCAAATAAAATCACCTCCCACCAATAAATGAGGGGATAGAAACCTATCAAGAATTTTGAAATAAATGGGAAAAGAAGGATGCTTGCGCCAAATTTGGTGCATAGATATTAGCGATAGTGAGTTCACGACCCGAGAGGATGCCTTTAATAATGTCAAAGCTGCCCTCAGGGTCGCGTGCCTGAGGGTTTTTTTGCTACAAACACATGGGAATAACATGCCCTGCCCTGCTCGTCCCTGGGAACTCTGGTAAGTATCTGCTGATCTACCAGGTAACCAATTAGGACACGCAGGGCCTGCACCCTTTCCCGATCCTTGGGAAGGTAGGTTACCAGAAATCTGGCAGGGGGATTGAAGTTGAAATCCAACCTGTACCCCTTCTTGATCAAGTCCAGGATGTACAGATTTGAGAAGATTGAAGCCTACTGAGGGAGAAAGGTCCCCAGTCTTCTTACCATTGGGACATTCAATTCATTGAGATGAGACTTGGTGGGCCTTGAGGAGGATTGAATAAGATTCCTCCTCTTCCCCTATTTTTGTGCCCTGTCCAATGTTTCTTAGGCTGAACCTCCTTAGCCTGCTGGGCCTGTGTTTTTCGACAAAAAACCCAACTAGAGTAAAACCTTTTCCTACTCTCTGGGAATGTCCTCTTGTTATGGGCCGTACATTCCAGAGCCTCCTCGAGACCTGGACCAAAAAGATTATCGCCAATAAAGGGTAAGGCACAAAGGTGCAGTTTGAATGCAGAGTTCCCTGTCCAGGTTTTTAACCAAAATGCCCTTTTTGCAAATTCACTAGGGCAGAGGTTCAAGCCGCTAGCTTAACTGATTTGGCCGAGGCATCCACAAGGAAACCAACTGCTTTAAACAGCAAAAAAAATTATTTTAGGATTTGCTGCCTGGAGGGGCCCTGCTGAGAGATGCGACTATAACTGGGTGAGCCAGCATTCCAGATTTCTGGTGACACAGGTAGCCGATAAAGCTGGCCTAAAGCTGATGGAAGTGGAATCCCAGGCCCTGCGGAGTAAGACTTCATCCCTCTTATACATAGGGTCTTTCAGAGCCACCATATCTTCAAATGCTAAGTCTGTCCTTTTAGAGACTTTAGATAAGGGGGTGTCTAATTTCTGAACCTTGTTCCATTGCTGGGACCTGTTATCCTAAAAAGGAAACCTCCTATTAAGATTACTTGAGAAAAAGGGTTTCCTCTCAGGGCTTTCCCATTCATGCTTAATGGTATCAACCAGGGAACTGTGGACTGGAAAGACACTAGTCTTTCTAGCATACAAACCTTGATACATGAGGTCATGCTTAGATAGGCAAACGTCCTCCTCGTCGATCTCTAAGGTTTCATAGATAGCTTAAAGGAGGTTGTCCACATCTTCCAGGGGCAATTTGTTCCTGGAACCTCTGGAGGAGCAAACTTCACCATCCTCCTCTTATGAGCCTGAATCTACACGGGTCCTAGGATCCTCCTCCGGGTCCTCCTCATCTCTTAATGCATCTGCTACCTACAAACCAGCCAATTGGGTCCAAAGATCCAGTGGCGACTGCATTTTTCCAACAGGGATCAAAAGGATTGAAATGTAGACATGTCATCCTTAAAGGAGGTGAGCACTTTATGGCAGGCTGTAAATGACTTATTCTTAATTAGGCTAGCCACACAATTGCAGCATAAGGGTTTTTCCCAAGCTGAACCCAATTTAGCTGCACAAACTGCACACTTCTTCTTGGGGGTCTGACTCTGCACCTTGTCCTGGACTTTAACCTACAATAAGCAAGAAAAAACACAATACAGAAAATAATCAGCCCAGGGCCCCTCATACAAAAAGCGCTGTGCTGGGGGAGCAAGAAAAGGAAGTGTGCCCACCAGGGTCAGCAAGAGGGATCAGAGTCCCCAAGCTTACCTTAGAGGAGCCAGTGCCTGAAGGACCAGGGTCTGCCTGAGAAGTGCCAGCGCCTTCCATCCATCCCTCTTGGTGTAGAGCCACAGGCTCTGCTGGGTCTGTACACCAGACTGGCTGCTTGACCAGATGCCTGTGCTGCTATGGAGACTGGAACCACGAGTCTCCAGCATCCCTCGATGACGTCACTGCAGCCAAAACTTCCGGTTCCTGGACAGCACCCAGAAGTTGCGGCTACTCGCACACCTGCTTGGCAATCATTCTGCCCCACTGTGCATCGGATGCTGGAGCCCCCCCCGCACGGGAAGGAATGCAATAGGCATCAAAGGTCCTGGACAACCCAGGACACCCCCAATGGTCATCATCCACTGAGGCATGGAAAGATATCAGGAGTGCAGCCCCACTCCCCCGTAAGCAATCGCGTCAGGCAGCAGGAAGTAAGCCAGACCAGGAGCCAACAGAAACCTCTAGGGCCCAGGACTTCGACAATCAGTTCCTTGATGACTGCACCCATATTTGCAGAGGAAACACTAAAAATTCAGGAGGGAGGCCTGGTGGTCCACCTTTTATAGAACTGTGCTTACGTGTTTCCTGTCCCAGAGGGAGGAGCTCTGTCTCAGGAAGGCTGTCCTGGAGGACGTTTGGAGAAATGAACATTAGAATGTCTGAGAGACAAAAGCCAGAAATAGATCAGTGGCTGCATGCACGCCTCATTGTTAGGCTGCAGGTAGAGAGGCAGAGATGAGGCAGGATTTATCATGAAATACAAATTAAAGTGTATTATTATCAAAACAGCCAAGAATATTTCACAAGGTCTGAAAAGTATGTAAGTCATCGAGTTATTCCCCAATTTAAGAAGAAGAGCATAACTGCAGGTAGTAAATGTAAGAGAGGAGTTGCAGATGATACGATGGTGGGTAGTATGTACAGGAGAGGAGTGTGTGGGGTATGACAGTGATGGGTACGTACAGGAGAGGAGTGTGGAGGTATGACAGTGATCGGTACGTACAGGAGAGGAGTACGGAGGTATGACAGTGATCGGTATGTACAGGAGAGGAGTACGGAGGTATGAAAGTGATGGGTATGTACAGGAGAGGAGTACGGAGGTATGACAGTGATCGGTATGTACAGGAGAGGAGTGTGGGGGGTATGACAGTGATGGGTATGTACAGGAGAGGAGTACGGAGGTATGACAGTGATCGGTACGTACAGGAGAGGAGTATGGAGGTATGACAGTGATCGGTGTGTACAGGAGAGGAGTACGGAGCTATGACAGTGATCGGTACGTACAGGAGAGGAGTACGGAGGTATGACAGTGATCGGTATGTACAGGAGAGGAGTACAGAGGTATGACAGTGATCGGTATGTACAGGAGAGGAGTTCGGAGGTATGACAGTGATGGGTATGTACAGGAGAGGAGTGTGGAGGTATGACAGTGATTGGTGTGTACAGGAGAGGAGTGTGGAGGTATGACAGTGATCGGTATGTACAGGAGAGGAGTACGAAGGTATGACAGTGATCGGTATGTACAGGAGAGGAGTACGGAGGTATGACAGTGATCGGTATGTACAGGAAAGGAGTACGGAGGTATGACAGTGATCGGTATGTACAGGAGAGGAGTGTGGGGGGTATGACAGTGATGGGTATGTACAGGAGAGGAGTGTGGAGGTATGACAGTGATCGGTATGTACAGGAGAGAAGTGTGGAGGGTATAAAAGTGATCGGTATGTACAGGAGAGGAGTGTGGGGGTATGACAGTGATGGGTATGTACAGGAGAGGCGTGCGGAGGTATGACAGTGATCGGTATGTACAGGAGAGGAGTGTGGGAGGTATGACAGTGATGACTATGTACAGGAGAGGAGTACGGAGGGTATGACAGTGATGGGTATGTACAGGAGAGGAGTGTGGGGGGTATGACACTGATGGGTACGTACAGGAGAGGAGTGTGGAGGTATGACAGTGATGGGTATGTACAGGAGAGAAGTGTGGAGATATGACAGTGATCGGTATGTACAGGAGAGGAGTGTGGAGGTATGACAGTGATGGGTATGTACAGGAGAGGAGTGTGGAGCTATGACAGTGATCGGTACGTACAGGAGAGGAGTACGGAGGTATGACAGTGATCGGTATGTACAGGAGAGGAGTACAGAGGTATGACAGTGATCGGTATGTACAGGAGAGGAGTTCGGAGGTATGACAGTGATGGGTATGTACAGGAGAGGAGTGTGGAGGTATGACAGTGATTGGTGTGTACAGGAGAGGAGTGTGGAGGTATGACAGTGATCGGTATGTACAGGAGAGGAGTACGAAGGTATGACAGTGATCGGTATGTACAGGAGAGGAGTACGGAGGTATGACAGTGATGGGTATGTACAGGAGAGGAGTACGTAGGTATGACAGTGATTGGTATGTACAGGAGAGGAGTACGGAGGTATGACAGTGATCGGTATGTACAGGAGAGGAGTACGGAGGTATGACAGTGATCGGTATGTACAGGAGAGGAGTGTGGGGGGTATGACAGTGATGGGTATGTACAGGAGAGGAGTGTGGAGGTATGACAGTGATCGGTATGTACAGGAGAGGAGTGTGGGGGGTATGACAGTGATGGGTATGTACAGGAGAGGAGTACGGAGGTATGACAGTGATCGGTATGTACAGGAGAGGAGTGTGGAGGGTATAAAAGTGATCGGTATGTACAGGAGAGGAGTGTGGGGGGTATGACAGTGATGGGTATGAACAGGAGAGGCGTGCGGAGGTATGACAGTGATCGGTATGTACAGGAGAGGAGTGTGGGAGGTATGACAGTGATGGCTATGTACAGGAGAGGAGTACGGAGGGTATGACAGTGATGGGTATGTACAGGAGAGGAGTGTGGGAGGTATGACAGTGATGGCTATGTACAGGAGAGGAGTACGGAGGGTATGACAGTGATTGGTATGTACAGGAGAGGAGTGTGGGGGGGTATAACAGTGATTGGTATGTACAGGAGAGGAGTGTGGAGGTATGACAGTGATGGGTATGTACAGGAGAGGAGTGTGGAGGTATGACAGTGATCGGTACGTACAGGAGAGGAGTGTGGAGGGTATGACAGTGATCGGTACGTACAGGAGAGGAGTACGGAGGTATGACAGTGATCGGTGTGTACAGGAGAGGAGTACGGAGCTATGACAGTGATCGGTACGTACAGGAGAGGAGTGTGGGGGGTATGACAGTGATGGGTATGTACAGGAGAGGAGTATGGAGGTATGACAGTGATGGGTATGTACAGGAGAGGAGTACGGAGGTATGACAGTGATGTGTATGTACAGGAGAGGAGTACGGAGGTATGACCGTGATGGGTATGTACAGGAGAGGAGTACGTAGGTATGACAGTGATCGGTATGTACAGGAGAGGAGTACGGAGGTATGACAGTGATGGGTATGTACAGGAGAGGAGTACGGAGGTATGACAGTGATGGGTGCGTACAGGAGAGGAGTACGGAGGTATGACAGTGATGGGTATGTACAGGAGAGGAGTACGGAGGTATGACAGTGATGGGTGCGTACAGGAGAGGAGTACGGAGGTATGACAGTGATGGGTATGTACAGGAGAGGAGTACGGAGGTATGACAGTTATCGGTATGTACAGGAGAGGAGTATGGAGGTATGACAGTGATGGGTATGTACAGGAGAGGAGTACGGAGGTATGACAGTGATGGGTATGTACAGGAGAGGAGTACGGAGGTATGACAGTGATGGGTATGTACAGGAGAGGAGTACGGAGGTATGACAGTGATGGGTATGTACAGGAGAGGAGTACGGAGGTATGACCGTTCCCAGGGAGGAGTATCTCAGGAAGGGTCTACGCTCCACCATAACTCTGGTTCTCGGAGTGTCAGGTCCCAGCGGGTTCTCCTGGTGTATCTCCTGTTATTCTGTCTCGGACACATCAGAGGAACATGGTGGGAGATCGGCCTGAATGTCCTTCCTAGGAGGGAATACCGGAGCCATTCTGAGGCCCATTTAATGGCCGGCAATGAGGAGGAAACCAACACTGAGAAGTAGATGCTGAGATATATACAGCACGGGGCAGCACAGTGCCTGAGTGGTTAGCACTTCCACCTGGCAGTACTCGGGTTGTTGGTTCAAATCCCAACCATGGCACCACCTGCCTGGAGTTTGCATGTTCTCCCTGTGTGGGTTTCCTCTGGGTACTCTGGTTTCCTCCCACACTACAAAGACATGCTGGGAGGTGAATTGTCTCCTAAGCTGTCCCTAGTATGTGTATGTATGAATGTGAGTTAGGGCCCTTAGATTGTACGCTCCTCGGGGGCGGGGACTGATGGGAACGTACAATATAGATGTAAACTGACGGCGCTATATAAGTACCTGGAATAAATAATAATAATACACCCAGATCATCGATGACGAGGAGGAAGGTTCGGTCACAGATGATTGGTCCGTCTATAGCAGGGACAGGAGCCGGGACCAGGAATAGGAGATCCACCTGACTTACCCGTGTGCTCTGACATGGAGAAGATCCCATGCTGGCCCTATGGTGGCCGTGTGTTCAGGATGGAGACCGATTCTGTTGGACCTTCTTGAAGCTGATCTAAAATGGCTGAGAGGTAGAAAGTGTTCTCAGGACAGGAAGTGACACCAGATAGGAAGTGACACCAGACAGGAAATGACTCCAGACAAATTTATCCAGAGGCTGCATTATGGAGAGCAGACACTAGATGGTGATGGTACAAAAAAAGCTGAATAGCATGAAATAACAGGGAAAAAAAAACCTAAAAAGCAAAAGACGATGGCGGCTCGTAAAATTCCTATTTACTTCCACGTGACCTCCTCAGGAGTTGGCCATCGGACGTACAGCTGCCTATATATACCATTATAATCCTTAATAGACTAATTGGGCGCCATTATGTTGTAGCCTGTCTGTCCCTTATTTGGCGGCCATTTTCCCTTGGTCTAATATAGTGTTTTTACATTACAGTGCAGTGGATTAGATCTTCCTCCTCCATTTTGTTGTAGCCCACCTTTCCCTCCTCCGGCGGCCATTTTCCCTTAGTCTGATATGAATGCTGGCACATTTTGTCCCCTGATATTAGACATTAGCCGGGTGATTGTATACACACAGCGGGCAGATCTCAATTAATGTCACCCACTAGTCTATACTGTCACGGGGTTGGCCAGCCAATCATGTGGCTCCTATTCTGTCCTTCCAATGACCATTCCTAGTACATAGGACTCATCTTCCATACTACATTCATGATACAACAAGATTGAAACTCCCAATATACAGAGAAAATCTCCCATAAAATACATAGAAATCACATATGCCCTAAAGGGCCATAAACATACGAAGATTGCCCCCGACGCCCCCAGATTCATCTACAATACTAGCCAAGGTGTCATTGGTCCCCTAATACACGGACAGTACATGTTTCATGTACAGGAATGAAGACAACACAAGCTGCTGATGTGAGGAATCATGTTGTACAACAGAACTGCATCCAGGTCAGCATAGAACAGGAAGCAGGAAGTATAAGGCCATGAAATATTCCCGGATACAAGTCGGGTCACAGTATTTGTAGAATGACTCTATAACGTCTCCCTTTTTTACATTCCATTCAAACCTTGTAAACAATGAAACTAAAACAGATCCTGAACAGTCTTGAACATGGCATGCTGTGTGACTGGTAGATACACTACAGATTGAGTCTATCTGGTGGTCTGGAAACTCGACCACTATGCAAGGCCACAGGGATTTTCCTGGGGAAATCCGTTCAGCTCCAGAAGGTGTTGAAAGGGAGCGACCCTCTTTCCTGGCTGGTGTGTTTGGCAGAAAAGAACTTGTCGGGATATGTGGCTGCATTATGTCATTCTCATTGTATCCCGATATGACAGCGGAGTTCTCTCTGCTTTGAGTATATGGTCCAGTAGGACTCGGGGCATTGAGCACCTCAGGAGGATCACGTGCAGGATGCTCATAGGCTTGTGCGGTGAATCGTTCTGCCCTTCGCAGGTCCACTCAATTGCGGCGGTAAAGACTGCCTTCTACATCCACAAGATATGATCGAGGAGCAACCCTCTGAACACAGGAACCCAGTCTCCAGAGACCGGTCCTGTCACCTGGAAGCGACTTCATGCGGATAAGTAAGCCCTGCGCCCTTTGAAAACGTGCATCGCACGAAACGCGTCAGAGGGCTACAGCTCATGGACATCTAGCCACTATATGTGGCCAACATTTATGGTCAGTAGAATTTTTGTTACTTGCTTTGACTATAATAAATTTAAGTCAAACAGCATTACACTATGTGGCGTCCTTTATTGGGCTCTCCTTGAGAGCACCATCTCCCACAGTGCCTTTTTGGACTAAGGAGTATCTTTGACGCCTTTACCATTTGGTGAATCCGGGTTACTGCTCTTCGCGGTGCCAAAGAGGATGGTGTGGAGTGCGATCTGACCAGAGCCTGGATGCCAGAGACATACTGAAGAGTTTATCTCTCTACATGCGTATTTTATACGCACTTCTGGTGAGTGCGCACTCTATTCGCTCCTAGGATTCTCTTTACCCTTCCTACCACCATTGATTTGGGATGTGGACTGTGTGTGTGCTTTAAACACTTCTATTGATTAGCGCACTGTCTATTATTGTACCTATATTCATATATATATATACATATATACCTTTAGAGCATTCCTTTTACACTGATCCAAAGCGCTGCACCTATCCTTCTCCCTTTATTGATTACTGAAAGGTTTTTTGGTTACCTTTGTTTGGTGTTTCAGCTGCTTACATTAACTTACTTGTAGCGCTCGCTATAGTTTTGTTACAATCTGTTTCCTCCGCTGCAGTTTTGCCGGGACACCTGTAACCACACAAGGATCAAGTAATTTGTTGGCCACAGGCAATGAAGTCTTCAGTCTCCTAGACATCAAGCGCTGTGCAGGACTACTGTCCATGCCTTCAGATGGGGTGTTCCTCCAATGTAGAATGGCCTTCCATGGATCAGTACCATCAAACTTGGCCTTCTTACAAAGATTCTTCACTATCTTGACAGCCGATTCCGCTTTGCCATTGGCTTGCGGGTGCCTCGGGGATGAGGTAACATGCTCAAATCCCCAATCTGTAGAGAACCGTCTGAATTGCTCACATGCATATTGAGGTCCATTATCTGAGATGACTCTATCCGGTTGGCCATAAGATGCAAACTGTGCTTTCCAACGCTTGATGGTAGTATCAGCAGACAGGTCAGGAAGTAGCTCAATCTCCCAAAAGTCAGAATAGTGATCAACAATTAGTAGAAAATCCTGCCCAGCATAATTCAGTAAGTCCATGCTTACAATTTTCCAAGGCCGGGTGGGCAGCACATGCGACATCATAGGTCCTTTCTGTTGTGCCTGCGCATATTCATTGCATGCCGAGCAACAGCTAACAAAGTCTGTAATCTCGTTCTGCATGTTGGGCCAGTATAGGGTATCACGTGCTTGCCTATAGCATGCTTCTCCTCCAATGTGACTGGCATGAATACGAGTCAGCATCTCCCATCTTAAAGATTTAGGAATGATGACCCTTGGCCCCTTGTACAGTATACCATCTTGGATGGCGATTTCATCTCTGAAAGTCCAATATTCTCTCACAAGTAATGGGGCTTCCAACTTGGAATCAGGCCAACCGTTCAGAACAACATATTTAAGAGCCTGCAAACTCTCATCGGTTTCAGTGTGCTGTTTTATCTGAAGCAATCGTTGGTCCGTGACGTATAAATAGTCTGAATGATTAATCTGTGACAGGACCTCCAGGTCCCGCTGAACATTGCAAACTGTGTGTTGTGCATACTCAGGTGTACCACCTGCTGCTGTAGCTCTGCTAAGAGTGTCACTAATGTACATTTCAGGACCAGGTTTATAGACAACATTTAGGGAATAGTTTTGTAGCGTGACAACTGTCAAGGTCCTACCTTTTCCCTGAGGTTATGTTACTCCATGTGCTGGCGTTCATCTTGGATTCTGCTGTGCATGGTGGGAATCCTTTTATGCCTTCAGGTTTCTGTGGTCCATCCCCCAGAGGGGTGTGGCTGATGACATATAAGCCTGTGGCCCGCACATGCTCTTTGCACTTGTGTCTTGTGTCTTTGTGTTGCTATTACTCTGTTCTGACTCTCGTGACTCTCCTGGTATCTGATTCGGCTTGTGACTTGACTATTCTTTGTATTCTCCTTTGATCTGACCCTCTGTTGCTGAACCCGGCTCATGACCTGTGATTCTCGTCTGCTGTCCTGTAATGTTTTGTCCTGTTGTTGTTGACCCGGCTTGTCTGACTACTCTTTTGTCTCTTCCACCAGCTACACGCCATTGGCGGCGGCCATTACCGCAGCTGAGGTGTCTTGGGGGCCGCGACCTGGTTCCTGGCTGCGTCAAGTCCATCCCCACCATCAGGGGCCCTGGTTAAGGGCAGCCTGGGACTTAGACTCCGCGCCCTGAGGGACTTCGGTCTGTGGGTGGTGGTTGTCGTCAGCCAGTGCATTACATTGTTAGGCCTGCCTGTCCGTTCCTCGGCCCCTGCCCTGACAACAACATGCTCTGTAGACGTTTGGGTGCACACAAAAGTGGTTTCTGGAAAATAGAAATCAGAGGTTTATGGTGAGTTTCTGCCGTGATCTCGTTGCCCCCATAGAGGTAGTGATGAAAGCGCTGGCAGGCAAACACTATACTCAGACATTCCTCTTCTATTTGTGCGTAGTTTTGTTCGGTAGAGTCAGTGCCCTTGAAGCAAAAGCGATAGGCTGGCCAGCTTGCAATAGACAACACCCAAGTCCAGTTTTGCTTGCATCACTTTGAATAGTTACAGGTTTTGTAACGTCATAGTACTTCAGGACAGGTGTGTCCGTGACCAAGCGTTTGATGTCCTGCACTGCATTATCATGCTTAGGAAGCCAATGCCAAACAGCGTCCTTGTCCAGAAGCCTTCTCAATGGCTCACAGACCTCTGAGAGGTGTGGTAGGAATTTTGCTAGATAGGTAACAAATACAATGAAGCGCTGCAGGGATTTCACATTTGCTGGCTGCGGCATATCCAGTATGGCTCTGATTTTTTCTGGGTCAGCCTTCAAACCCTCCCAGGTTAGAATGTGTCCATGAAAGCGGACCTCTTTGACCTTGAATTGCAGCTTTTTCATGCCAAGTCTCAATTTTACCTGCCTACAACGATTCATCAGTTCCAGCAGTTTGCCATCATGATCTTACTCTGCTTCCTCATCTGTGTCCCCAGAGCCAACCACAAGGATGTCATCAGCTATTGGTTCAATACCACTGAGTCCAGCCAATAGTTCATGTTGTTTACGTTGATACACCTCTGGTGCAACTGATACTCCAAAAGGCAGTTTGAGCCATCTTTTCCTGCCCCACGGAGTCCAGAAGGTTGTCATGTAACTACTTGCATCATCCAACTTACACTGTAAAAATGCATCCCGGGCATCAACAAGTGTGAACAGACGTGCCTTAGGCAGCTTGTACAAAACATCCTCGAGAGTTGGCATGATGTAGTGAGATCGTCTCAGTGCCATATTTAAGAATTTGGGATCTATACATATTCATAGCTTATTTGGCTTCCTTACAATCACCATGTTACTTATTAGTCAGTTGGGTCAGTCACTGGTGCCAAGTGTCCATTGGCCTCATACTGGTCAAGCTGTGCCTTAACTGCCTGTTTTAATGCCACCGGCACATTGCGTGGTGCACATTGGACTGGAGGGACACTCACATCGAGGTGGAAATGAACTTCCCCTGGTACAGATTCTACTGGCCCAGTAAACACATCACTAAATTCCTTTATCAGCAGTTGTTTTGTCAAGGGCCTCTTGGATAGATTGTCCATCACATTGCGCTCTGCAGGGACGGAGAAACGTCTCAGCCCTAGACGCTCCCAGGATGAGCCAGACAACAGTGGCTTTTGGCTGCTTCCACAATTTCACACTCCAGCTTGTGTGTTAGTCCACGTATGGCACATTCTGTCTTGAAGAGTCCTAGAGATTTCATCATCGCACCGGAGTGTAACTTTAATCTGGTGTCACTTGGCAGTAGACGTGCTTCTGGTGCTGACACCATTTTTACTCTTAAGCACATTACATCCCACGTTGTTCCTGAATGGAGGAGACAGGATTGGGGATTATTATTTACATGTAAAGTGACAAACCATTTCTTTCCTCTGGATTGCACAGCGCCGATCAATTCACTGCTGTCTATAACTTCAGTGGTGTGTGTGGGGGGGAGGTAGGTGATCTGTGTGGGGAGAGAGGTAGGTGATCTGTGTGGGGAGAGGTAGGTGATCTGTGTGGTGGAGGTAGGTGATCTGTGTGGGGAGGTAGGTGATCTGTGTGGGAGGGGAGGTAGGTGATCTGTGTGGGGGGAGGTAGGTGATCTGTGTGGGGAGAGGTAGGTGATCTGTGTGGGGGGAGGTAGGTGATCTGTGTGGGTGGAGGTAGGTGATCTGTGTGGGGGGAGGTAGGTGATCTGTGTGGGGAGGTAGGTGATCTGTGTGGGAGGGGAGGTAGGTGATCTGTGTGGGGGGAGGTAGGTGATCTGTGTGGGGGGAGGTAGGTGATCTGTGTGGGGGAGGTAGGTGATCTGTGTGGGGGGAGGTAGGTGATCTGTGTGGGGGAGGTAGGTGATCTGTGTGGGGGGAGGTAGGCCCATCACTGCTGTCTATAACTTCAGTGGTGTGTCTCTTCCTCATATGCGGATGTGTTCTCCACGTTGTGTCATTTGCCTATTGATGGCCGTCGTTTACTTGACAAACAAACGTTAGTAAAATGGTTTGTTCTTCCACAAGACTTCCAAGACTCCCCATAAGCTGGACACGGCTCTTTAATTCTTTCATGCACAGTCCCACAGTATCTGCAAGCTGTAGGGTTGGCAGTATTTGTGCTCATCAGGCGGCGTTGCTGCCGGCACTCCTGCACATTTCTCATTCCAGCCTGTAGCCAGACAATAATCTTCACATTCAGCTCTGAAAGATTCCCAATTGCTGCTCCAATCCCCACTCATTGTCATCCCCTCTGGGGGAGGTATGCCATTCATGGCAGCCATATTGTCAGGAAGCCTCTGAGCTATCAAATCTCAGACAATCCTCAGTCTCAGGCTGTAGTTCACAAACCTGTGTTTCCCAAAGCTGCTGCGCTCCAAACAAGAGGCTCAGTCCTGATTCCAGTCACTTCTGACTCCATGTTTCATGTACAGGAATGAAGACAACACAAGCTGCTGGTGTGAGGAATCATGTTGTACAACAGAACTGCATCCAGGTCAGCATAGAACAGGAAGCAGGAAGTAGAAGGCCATGCAATATTCCCGGATACAAGTCGGGTCACAGGATTTGTACAATGACTCTATAACAGTTTCCATCTTGTTGTATCATGAATGTAGTATGGAAGATGAGTCCTATGTACTAGGAATGGTCATTGGAAGGACAGAATAGGAGCCACATGATTGGCTGGCCAACCCCGTGACAGTATAGACTAGTGGGTGACATTGATTGAGATCTGCCCGCTGTGTGTATACAATCACCCGGCTAATGTCTACTATCAGGGGACAAAATGTGCCAGCATTCATATCAGAATAAGGGAAAATGGCCGCCAGAGGAGGGACAGGCGGGCTACAACAAAATGGAGGAGGAAGATCTAATCCACTGTAATGTAAAAACACTATATTAGACCAAAGGAAAATGGCTGCCAAATAAGGGACAGACAGGCTACAACACAATGGCGCCCAATTAGTCTATTAAGGATTATAATAGTATATATAGGCAGCTGTACGTCCGATGGCCAACTCCTGAGGAAGTCACGTGATGTGATGTAACCTGTAGAGTGGGACAATAACGTCAAGGTGATAAATAGGAAGTTTACGAGCCGCCATCGTCTTTTGCTTTTCAGGTTATTTTCTCTGTTGTTTTATGCTATTCAGCTTTTTTTTGGACCAGCACCATCTAGTGTCTGCTCTCCATACTGCAGCATATGTATAAATCTCTCTGGAGTCACTTCCTGTCTGGTGTCACTTCCTGTCTGTCACTTCCTGTCTGTTACTTCCTGTCCCGGGAACACTTTCCTCCTTTCAGCCATTTTAGATCGGCTTCCAGACGATCCTGTGATTGTCGGTCTCCATCCTGAACACACGGCCACCATAGGACCAGCATGGGATCTTCTCCATGTCAGAGCACACGGGTAAGTCAGGTGGATCTCCTATTCCTGGTCCCGGCTCCTGTCCCTGCTATAGACCGACCAATCATCTGTGAGGAACCTTCCTCCTCGTCATCGATGATCTGGGTGTATTATTATTATTTATTCCAGGTACTTATATAGCGCCGTCAGTTTACATCTATATTGTACATTCCCATCAGTCCCCGCCCCCGAGGAGCGTACAATCTAAGGGCCCTAACTCACATTCATACATACACATACTAGGGACAACTTAACCAGGAGACAATTCACCTCCCAGCATGTCTTTGTAGTGTGGGAGGAAACAGGAGTACCCGGAGGAAACCCACGCAGGCACAGGGAGAACATGCAAACTCCAGGCAGGTGGTGCCATGGTTGAGTTTTGAACCAACAACCAGAGTACTGCCAGGTGGAAGTGCTAACCACTCAGCCATTGTGCTGCCCCGTGCTGTATATATCTCAGCATCTACTTCTCAGTGTTGGTTTCCTCCTCATTGCCGGCCATTAAATGGGCCTCAGAATGGCTCCGGTATTCCCTCCTAGGAAGGACATTCAGGCCGATCTCCCACCATGTTCCTCTGATGTGTCCGAGACAGAATAACAGGAGAGACACCAGGAGAACCCGCTGGGACCTGACACTCCGAGAACCAGAGTTATGGTGGAGTATAGACCCTTCCTGAGATACTCCTCCCTGGGAACGGTCATACCTCCGTACTCCTCTCCTGTACATACCCATCACTGTCATACCTCCGTACTCCTCTCCTGTACATACCCATCACTGTCATACCTCCGTACTCCTCTCCTGTACATACCCATCACTGTCACACCCCCCATACTCCTCTCCTGTACATACCCATCACTGTCATACCTCCGTACTCCTCTCCTGTACATACCCATCACTGTCACACCTCCGTACTCCTCTCCTGTACATACCGATCACTGTCATACCTCCGTACTCCTCCTGTACATACCCATCACTGTCATACCTCCGTACTCCTCTCCTGTACATACCCATCACTGTCATACCTCCACACTCCTCTCCTGTACATACCCATCACTGTCATACCTCCACACTCCTCTCCTGTACATACCCATCACTGTCATACCTCCGTACTCCTCTCCTGTACATACCCATCACTGTCATACCTCCGTACTCCTCTCCTGTACATACCCATCACTGTCATACCTCCGTACTCCTCTCCTGTACATACCCATCACTGTCACACCTCCGTACTCCTCTCCTGTACATACCCATCACTGTCACACCTCCGTACTTCTCTCCTGTACCAACCCATCACTGTCACACCTCCGTACTCCTCTCCTGTACATATCCATCGCTGTCACACCTCCGTACTCCTCTCCTGTACATACCCATCGCTGTCATACCTCCGTACTCCTCTCCTGTACATACCCATCGCTGTCATACCTCCGTGCTCCTCTCCTGTACATACCCATCACTGTCACACCTCCGTACTCCTCTCCGGTACATACCTATCACTGTCACACCTCCGTACTCCTCTCCTGTACATACCCATCACTGTCACACCTCCGTACTCCTCTCCGGTACATACACATCACTGTCATACCTCCGTACTCCTCTCCGGTACATACCCATCACTGTCACACCTCCGTACTCCTCTCCGGTACATACCCATCACTGTCACACCTCCGTACTCCTCTCCGGTACATACCCATCACTGTCACACCTCCGTACTCCTCTCCGGTACATAACCATCACTGTCACACACCCCACACTGCTCTCCTGTACGTACCGATCACTGTCATACCTCCACACTCCTCTCCTGTACATACCGATCACTGTCACACCCCCCACACTCCTCTCCTGTACATACTACCCACCATCGTATCATCTGCAACCCCTCTCTTGCATTTACTACCTGCAGTTATGCTCTTCTTCTTAAATTGGGGAATAACTCGATGACTTACATACTTTTCAGACCTTGTGAAATATTCTTGGCTGTTTTGAAAATAATACACTTTAATTTGTATTTCATGATAAATCCTGCCTCATCTCTGCCTCTCTACCTGCAGCCTAACAATGAGGCGTGCATGCAGCCACTGATCTATTTCTGGCTTTTGTCTCTCAGACATTCTAATGTTCATTTCTCCAAACGTCCTCCAGGACAGCCTTCCTGAGACACAACTCCTCCCTCTGGGACAGGAAATACGTAAGCACAATTCTATAAATGGCGGACAACCAGGCCTCCCTCCTGAGTTTTTAGTGTTTCCTCCGGAAGGATGGGTTCAGTCATCTAGGAACTGATTGTCGAAGTCCTGGGCCCTAGAGGTTGCTGGTGGCTCCTGGTCTGTCTTACTTCCTCCTGCCTGACATGATCCCTTCAGGGGGAGTGGGGCTGCGCTCCTGATATCTTTCCATGCCTCAGTCGATGATGACCATCGGGGGTTTCCTCTGGGGTCCAGGATCTTTGATGCCTGTCATTCTCCTTCCCGTGTAGGGGGGGGGCTTCAGCATCCGATGCACAGTGGGGCAGAGTGACTGCCAAGCAGGCGTGTGAGTAGCCGCAACTTCTGGGTGCTGTCCAGGAACCGGAAGTTCTGGCTGCTGTGACGTCGTCGACTGGCGCCTGAGACTCGTGGTTCCAGTCTCCATAGCGACACTAGCATCTGGTTAGGCATCCAATCTGGTGTACAGACTCAGCAGAGCCTGTGGCTCTACACCAAGAGGGATGGATGGAAGGCGCTGGCACTTCTCAGGCATACCCTGCTCCTTCAAGCACTGGCTCCTCTAAGGTAAGCTTGGGGACTCTGATCCCTCTTGCTGACCCTGGTGGGCACACTTCCTTTTCTTGCTCCCCCAGCACAGTGGTTTTGTATGAGGGGCCCTGGGCTGATTATTTTCTGTATTAAGTTTTTTCTTGCTTATTGTAGGTTAAAGTCCAGGACAAGGTGCAGAGTCAGACCCCCAAGAAGAAGTGTGCAGTTTGTGCAGCTAAATTGGGTTCAGCTTGGGAAAAACCCTTATGCTGCAATTGTGTGGCTAGCCTAATTAAGGATAAGTCATTTACAGCGTGCCATAAAGTGCTCACCTCCATTAAGGATGACATGTTGTCTACATTTCAATCCTTTAGATCCCTGTTGGAAAAATGCAGCCGCCACTGGATCCTTGGACCCAATCGGTGGGTTTGGAGGTAGCAGATGCATTAAAAGGGGAGGAGGACCCGGAGAAGGATCGTAGGTCCCGGGTAGATTCAGGCTCATAAGAGGAGGACGGTGAAGATTGCTCCTCCAGTGGTTCCAGGAACAAATTGCCCCTGGAAGATGTGGACGACCTCATTAAAGCTATCTACAAAACCTTAGAGATCGAGGAGGAGGATGTTTGCCTATCTAAGCATGACCTCATGTATCAAGGTTTGCATTCTAGAAAGACTAGGGTCTTTCCAGTCCATAGTTCCCTGGTTGATACCATTAGGCATGAATGGGAAAGCCCCAAGAGGAAACCCTTTTTCTCAGTTAAGCTAGCGGCTTGAACCTCTGCCCTAGTGAATTCAGCTAAAAGGGCATTTTGGTTAAAAACCTGGGCAGGGAACTCAGCATTCAAACTGCACCTTTGTGCCTTACCCTTTATTGGCGATAATCTTTTTGGTCCAGGTCTCGCGAAGGCTCTGGAATGTACGGCCCATAACAAGAGGACATTCCCAGAGATTAAGAAAAGGTTTTACTCTAGTAGGGTTTTTTGTCAAAAAACACATGCCCAGCAGGCTAAGGAGGTTCAGCCTAAGAAACATTGGACAGGGCACAGGAATAGGGGAAGAGGAGGAATCTTATTCAATCCTCCTCAAAACCCACCAAGTCTCATCTCAATGACTTGAACGTCCCAATGGAAAGAAGACTGGGGACCTTTCTCCCTCAGTAGGCTTCAATCTTCTCTAAACTGTACATCTTCGACTTGATCAAGAAGGGGTACAGGTTGGAGTTCAACTTCAGTCCCCCCGCCAGGTATCTGGTAACCCACCTTCCCAAGGATCGGGAAAGGGTGCAGGCCCTGCGTGCCCTAATTGGGGACCTAGTAGGTCAGCAGGTACTTACCAGAGTTCCCCGGGACGAGCAGGGAACGGGATGTTATTCCCATGTGTTTGTAGTAAAAAAAACCCTCGGGCACGTGACCGTGAGAGCAGATTTATCATTTTTAAAGGCACCCCCTCGGGTCGTGAACTCACGATCGCTAATGTCTATGCACCAAATTCTGCACAAGCATCCTTCTTTTCCCGTTTATTTCAAAATTCTTGATAGGTTTCTATCCCCTCGTTTATTGGTGGGAGGTGATTTTATTTGGTAGTTAACCCCCTTTTAGACCAAAGGTCATCCTCACCATCCTCCCAGGCCTTCCCAAAATCCCTTACCAAAAAATTAGACACACTTCAACTGGTAGACTCCTGGAGGGCACATAATGTAGGAGCTAGAGATTATTCATTTTACTCCCACCCACATGACTCTTATGCTAGACTAGATTATATCTATTGCTCCCCCATTCTGCTGGCTAACTCTAGGAAAGCTTGCATTCATTTAAGCCCCAGGTCAGATCATAATATTATCGCGCTGTCTATCACTTTTATAGGTCTAGCCCCTACTCCCTACTCCTGGAGACTTAACGACTCTATGCTTACGGATACTAACACCCGCCATGAAGTAGTTACTTCCATTCAAGAATACTTTCAGTCAAACACGACCCCCGATATCTCCCCGGCCATCTTGTGGGTAGCCCATAAGGCGGTCCTGCGAGGTCACCTTATTTCTATGAATTCTTCTAGAAATAGAGAGCGATGGAAACAAATTCAGAAACTTACCCGAGAATTAGAATCACATTATAGGGCTCATGTTGGCAATCCATCTCTCCTTAACAAACCATGATATCGCAAAAGCGTCTAGAACTGAATACTTTACTATCCCAGAAAACTAAAAAAGCTCTACGTTGGTCGAAGGCCTCCTTTTTATTATATAGTAATTCAGGGTCTACTATGTTGGCACAGAAATTAAACCTTTAAATATGACCCCCACATATATACAAGTTACGTACTAAATCCGGCAGTATCTCCTCTCTTCCTCGTGAAGTCCTGGGTATTTTTGAAAATTTTTATTCCACCCCATTAGCTCCCCCACAACCAACTTCTGCTTCCTCAAATGGCTCATGGCTTGATTCTATACCCCTCCCTGTTCTCTCACCCTCTCAGATATCCTCTCTCAATGCCCCATGCAATTTGAAGGAAATATCCTGTGTGATTAGCGCACTAAGAACTTCCACAGCACCGGCCCTGATGGGTTCACGGCCAGTTATTATAAACATTTTGCTCCTACATTGGCTCCCTCTTTGGTGTCATTATTCAATGATGTTTTGCAGGGCGGTAGGTTTCCTGAGGAGATACTCTTGGCTAACCTGTCTCTATTACCTAAACCCCTGAAAGACCATCATTTACCTCAAAACTATAGACCAATCTCAGTGATGAACAATGATCTGAAAATATTTAGCCACATTCTGGCAGATAGGTTGGCCCCATTATCTCCTCTTTGGTCTCACCGGAGCAATCGGGATTTATCCCAGGCAGACTTATCACGGACAATATTCCTCTCACATTAAATGTTATTCAGGACGCCAATTTGCATTCTAAAGAAGTTTTGTTGCTGAGCCGGGACATTAACAAGGCCTTTGATAGTGTCCTCTGGCCATACTTGTTTTCATTACTGCAGAAGATGGGCTTTAGTGATGAATTTCTGTCTGGTGTACATGCTTTGTATGACTCCCCCCAAAACAAGAATAAGACTTCCAGGCTGCAATTCTGTATTTTGTACACTAGGCGGAGGTACCCATCAGGTTTGTCCTCTTTCACCCTTATTATTGGCGCTTGTTTTGGAACCCTTGGCAATTGCAATAATCACACTCAGACATTTCTGGTTCCCCATTATTGGTTCACATTTCACAATTTGTATGTATGCAGATGATGTTATGCTTTTCCTTACTAAACTGTTGGTGTCATTGCCTGACTTCTGCTCATTATTGAATGACTTTGTAACAGTATCAGGTCATACTGTAAAGTTTACTAAATCAGTAGTTATGCCTTTTAATGTTCCTGATTCCCTGGGTGCATCTCTCCGCAATTCTTTTCCATTTCGTTGGGCCACAGATCAGATTTCATACCTAGGTATAAACCTCACCCCCAGATACTCAAAATTATTTGCTGCTAATTGGCCACCATGTGTGTCACGCCTCTCACCTCTATTGAAGATCTGGCATGGATCCCCTATCTCATTCTTGGCAGAGTCACGGCAGTAACAATGAATGTCTTCCCTAAATTACTTTATTTAGATCACTCCCAATCCCTGTCTCAAAAACGTTCTTAGATCACTTTCAACGGATTATTAATCATTTTATTTGGCATAACAAACGCCCTCGTTTTACTTCATCGGTCCTCTACCGGTCACAATGGGTGGGAGGCCTAGGTCTCCCCAATTTCTGGCTTTACTACCTGTCAGCCCGTTTCGCACAGCTATCACAATGGGTGACTATTACTTCCCAGGTCCCATGGATCAGATTTGAATCTGTCTATACATCCGTTCTATTTACCAGGTGTATTATGATCCAAAATTCTCCCCCCCTCGTTATTGCTCTATAATTCCATTGTTGCCCAATCATTGATGTTTTGGTCCCGTTATAAACCTAAATTGAATCTTGTCTCCTCTCTCTCACCAGATTCGTCATTTTTTTTGGTGACCCAAATTTTATTACAGCATTCTCATCTTCACAGGTATTCCGTTGGTGGTATGATAGGTCCTTTATTAGGTCATCTGACTTTCAGAGAGGAGGATCTTGTATCACTTTCGAGATGCTACGCATACTTTTTGATATTCCGCTTCGTGAATATTATCATTATCGACACATTAGACATTTTTTTAATTCACATTTTGGTCTTACACCTTCATCTCCGATTTCATTTTTTGAATATATTAGCCGTGACTCTCCTAGGGGCAGGGGTCTTATTTCAGATTTGTATCGCCAATTTTTGGTTACTTTCTTTCCCTCACCCCCTCTTTATAGACAGAAATGGGAGGCTGATAGTGATGTCACTTTTTCTGATGAGGATTGGGATTCCATGGTGGATAATGTGTGTAAGAGCTCTAGATCTCTTTCTGTCCATGAGACGGCCCTCAAAGTAATAACCAGATGGTATCATACCCCATCTAGACTACACGCCATGTATCCAGGGATGCCCCACCTTTGTTTCCAGGGCTGTGGCCTTGCTGGTACTCTAGTGCATATACTTTGGGCCTGCCCAAGCCTCTCATTGGTGTAGCACAAAATTTCTGAAGTTGCCTCTGCAGTGGCAGGTGCTCCGGTGCATCTGTCTATGCAGTCCTGCCTACTGGGAGCCCCTATCTCGGGAGTTCAGACTGAGGTTATGAGGCTAATCCATAGCATTTGTATATCCACCCTATGGGCTATTGCCCTACATTGGAAATCCCTCACAGTACCATTGACCACAGTTCTGCAGAGTTGATGCGGTGATGCTCATGGAGAGAATTCATTATACTCTATTGGATAAGATGCATTTATTTGACAGAAAATGGGAACTTTGGAGAACTCACAGGCATTTACTAGATCAATAAGGACCATTTATGCTTTGATTGATTGAGTTACTTTGTTGGTCGTTTTATAACTCTGCCTACCTCTCTACCTATATTGCTCATGTACTAAATTTCTTTTCTCTTTTTCCTTTTCTTCTACATAATTCCACCTTTGAAATGAATACTGCAGTTGTTCCTTGTTTCTGTTGTATATTCTATTTGAATCTGTAATACCATTTTGAAGTCTATTTCTTAAAAAACAAAAAATTAAAAAACAAAAAATTATATATTTAGTATAATTCTACAATTTTTGCAACTAACAGCTCAATGCTGTTAGCGAAACCTTCTACCAATAGCTGGACAACAAAATAACAAACGGATCACCCTTTCATCCAGCTGTGGTCTAATGCTGTTTAATGCCCATGATACCCAGCCAAGCATAGCCTCTTTGAACAATGCATACACTTACCAACTGCTTATATCTGCAGGCTGACATCGTATTGCCAATAGTCTATCCTTGGCCTGACTCCTCTATACAACAGATGGTTAATATCTTGTTTTTTGGCCTCTGTGGCTTCTGAAGATGTTCACTGCTCCCCCACATTTTCCTTGGTAGCCCCGAGTTGGGCCTGCCCAGGACTGTTTTTTTCCATCTATTTATATCCCAGTGACATAGACAGATGGACAACCTACCTGGTTTCACATCATGGCCTTTTGGCCTCCTGACCTGTTTTGTCAGACATTTCTCTCTCTTTACTAACCTTGCTTCCCCCACTTCTCTCCTCTTTCTTTTTTTTTTTTTTTTTTTTTTTGTTCCACAAAGTTTATTGAGAAAAAGTCAGAACATACAAATGGTATAAATTGTACAACGTAATACAATGTGCCAAAGAAAAACGCGGTAAAACACAAATCGCACATGCCAGACAAAAAGAAATATGCAGGCGAACAAAATAATAAAGCCCTCTTGTGTCACCTGTAACAATAATGAAGTTGAACTTGGAAAAAAAAAAAAAAAAAAACACGAGAATACAGCCAAAAACAAAGAAGGCAAACACCAATCAAAATCACCACATAGCATACAAAATATCACCAAACGAGCAGGATCATTTATGTGCACCCCCAGATATCTTTTATCATCGAGGAGCAGAGTAGGGGGGAAGGGGATAAAGCTAAAGGTGCTGGGCTTCTGGTGCAAGGAAAAAGTTGCGAAAATATAGAAAGCTCGGTGTTATCCAGGAGGAGCAGCAAAGGTACCACTCAAAGGTAACCAACGCATATGAAAAAAACTCCGTGGAATGGGAGAGGCACATGTGCAAGTGTAATCCGGGTGTGAGATTAGGTTGCCTATGGACAGCGGAATAAACATATGTGTAGAGGAAAAAGAAAAAGGGAAAAAATGAAGTGGAGAAGATGTGAATAACAACAAAAACAGTAATGGCAGGTACAGGGCACAATGAGGAAGGAGTCGGAAGGAAAGAAAAAATAAAAAATGGTGAGAAGCTGGAAAGCCAAAGAAGAGAAAAAAAAAAAAAAAAAAAGAGGGGAAGGGGGGTAAGGGTCAAAGGGGAGGGAGACTAAGGGGGGGGGGGGGGGGGGGGCGGTATGGATAGACATGTCATAGAGGTGGAAGCTCCAAGGACAGAGCTGGTGTGCTCATCCCCTAGGGGATAGAGACATAAAGCAGACAATCGAGCACCAGGGAAAAGGAGTGTCTCACTACCTGATCAGTGAAAGGGATATAATAGAAAAGTATTATCGACAGCCTAGCAAGGGTCGAGGAGTCAGTACAATACAGAGTGCAATATAAAGCCACAGGTCTGGCTCAGAGTCAGGTAGAAAGACCCATGAGGGATTGGTATTCGGGGGTCGTTTGGAAGTGAATCCAACACGACCAAGTATGGGAGAATTTAGTCGGGTTATCTTGGGAGGAAGCAATCAACTCCTCCATCTCTGCAACTCTTCCCAGACGAGTGAACCAATCTTTTATTGAGGGGGGTTGAGTAGATCTCCAAAACACAGGAAGACAGAGTCTAGCAGCATTAATCATATGCATAGCTAACGATCGGAAGTATAGACGTTTGGGGAGCGGTGTATGGTGGAGGAGAAATTGGGCCGGGGAGAAATCGAGAGGTAAAGTGGACACTGACGAGGTTATACGGTGGACTTCCTGCCAGAAGGGCAGGACGATAGGACAGGACCACCAAATATGGAGAAGGGACCCATCAGGTGCTCCACATCTCCAACAATTATTGGGTAGAGAAGGGTTAAAACGATGAGTTCTAGAAGGGGTAATGTACCAACGGGAAGCTAGCTTGTATCCGTTTTCTTGGGTCGATACATTCAGCGAACATTTGTGGGAGTATGTAAAAATTTGGTCCCAATCTGAGGAGGAAAAATCTATATCAAGGTCTCTCCTCCAAGCTCGGCAAGCGGGGAGCGAGTTAGGATTCCCATCACCGGTGAGAAGGAGGTACATGGATGAGATTAGATGCCGCTGGGGTTCAGCCTTAGAACAAATTGATTCAAAGGGGGTGAGAGGACGAGTCCATTTGTGGCGGTGAACAGAGGATGTGAGAAAATGCCTGATTTGAAGGTAGGCCCAAAAGGGGAAGGTACGATCTTTCATGGTGCTCGCCAAAGAGGAGTAGGATTTCAATTGGCCGTTATGAAAAAAGTGTTCCGCTTTCACCTGGTCATACGGCCAATGTTCTGACAGGAAGGCCTTGTGCATACCCGGAGGGAAGTCCGGGTTTAAGCAAAGGGAGGTTAAAGAGTTGGGGGCATCTGAGATGGAGGCCGACTTGCACATCGAGCGGAAGATGCTCAAGGTAGGACCAATCAGTGGATGAGTGAGAAGGGCCTGGGGGGTATGTTTCGTCAAGAGCCACGGGATCGAAGCTATAGGAGAAGGAGAGAAGGAGTTTTCGAGATGCACCCAGTCTTTGGTAGTCGAATGAATATTCCAATCTATAATTCTGCAAAGATGGCAGGCCCAATGATATTGCCTGAGGTCTGGGAGCCCAATTCCACCCCTGGATTTGGGGAGAACCAATTGGCAGAAAGATATGCGCGGACGCTTGTGGTTCCAAAGGAAGAAGGAGCACATTCTCCTACATGAAGCGAAAAAGGCGGGTGGCAAGTGGATAGGTAAGGTTTGAAATAAATAGAGGAGGCGGGGGAGAATGTTCATTTTTAATATAGCAGCTTTGCCGAACCAGGAAAAGCATGGTCGATGCCATTTAGTGAGATCTTCCTGAATGGATTTAAGTGCTGGGATAAAGTTTTTTACATAAAGGTCAGAGAGGTCGCACGTAAGCTGAATGCCCAGGTAAGTGAGAGTCTCACTGTCCCATCTAAACGGGAACTGCGATCGGCAAAATGAGACTACATCAGAAGGGAGGGTGACGTTGAGGGCGTATGATTTTGAATGGTTGATTCTAAGGTTCGACATGTATTGAAAAAGTGAGAAATCTTTAAGCAAATTGGGAAAGGTGGTCCGAGGTTCCGTTAGAAACAGTAAAATGTCATCCGCATAGGCGGCGAGTTTATACTCTTGAGCCGGTGCGGAAACGCCCTTAATATCTGGGTTGGAACGGAGTTTACGCAGCAGTGGCTCTAATGATAGCACAAAGAGGAGAGGAGAAAGGGGGCAGCCCTGGCGCGTGCCATTGCCGAGAGAGAAATGGTTCGATAAATGGCCATTCACCCGAACCTGTGCCGTGGGTCCAGAATACAAGGTCATGATGAAATTAAGCATGTGTTCTCTCAAACCAATCGCCTGAAGGGTTGCCCTCAAATAATCCCAGGACACTCTGTCAAAGGCCTTCTCAGCGTCCAAAGAGAGAAGGAACCCAGGATTCTTTGATGTGCGAAGCCAATGGATAAGGTTGAGGGCCTTGATAGTATTGTCTCTCGCTTCCCTGCCAGGAATGAAACCCACTTGATCGAGGTTAATCAAAGAAGGGAGTAAGGGGAGGAGACGGTTGGCCAGAATTTTAGCATAAAGTTTCACGTCTACATTCAGAAGGGAGATGGGCCTATAATTGGAAACCAAAGTTGCATCCTTATCTCCTTTGGGTATGACAATGATGTGCGCTTCCAGAAGGCGATGACACGACACAGGGAGTGAAGAGAAAGTGTTGAAAGCCGAGAGGAAGGGGTTGGACAAGACGGGTAAAAACTCCTTGTAATATACCGCAGACAGGCCATCAGGGCCCGGGCTTTTACCAGACTTCATTTGTTTGACGGCCCGCGACAGTTCCTCTGCCGTGATAGTTTGCTCCAGTTCCAGGGCGGATGTCTCAGAAAGTGCAGAAGGGCTATAAAGATGAAGAAAGTCCGAGATCACCGTGGCTCTGAGTTTGTTGGTTTCAGGTGGGGGACGTTCCGGAGGGAGATTATATAATGCCTTATAATACTGCTCAAAATGAGAAGCAATGTCAGCATTAGTGGTGGCAAAAGAACCGTCTGGACCCCTGATTTTGTGGATTGTTAAGCTCGACTTTTTCGCTTGAAGGGATCTGGCGAGGAATCGCCCGCTTTTGTTCGCAAACTCATAAAATAATTTTTGAGACAAGACATATCTACGTTTAGCCACCTTACCCAGTTCGGTCAAAAGCTGCGTGCGAGTGTTTGTGAGTTCAGTCAAGGTAGAAGCCGCTTGACTGTGTTTGTGAACTCTTTCCAAAAACTGGATGCGCTCCATAAGTCGTCGCAAATGTGCTTGTCTCTCCCTTTTACGCTTCGTAGCCATGGCTATGAGAACCCCGCGAATTACGCATTTATGTGCCTCCCATTGCGTCAAGGAGGAGGTATCTGAAGTCTGGTTGGTCGCGAAGTAGTCTACCAATTGGGAGCGGATCTCGGCTTCGTGAGTTGGGTCGGAAAGAAGAGATGCGTCCAATCTCCAAATCTTAGAGCGGGAGTGTTTTTCAGGAAAACGCAACGTCATGGTTATGGGATGGTGATCCGATAGGACCATTGGTTCAATGGAGGTGTCATGAAGAAATGGCAGATCCACTTGCGAGAGAAAAATGTAGTCAATTCTGGAGTACTTATTGTGTGGAGGAGAAAAGAACGTATAATCTTTAACGTTCGGGTGTAGGATTCGCCAAGAATCGTGAAGTTGTAAATCCTGGAGTTGTGTGCGGATCTGTCTTAGGGATTTGTATGGTAAAAATGAACTGCCCGAGGAGGAATCCAATAAGGGGCATAAAGGGACATTAAGGTCTCCCCCCAAGATCAGTACACCCGACTGAAAAGAAGAAAGAGAGGTGGAGATTGAGCGGAAGAAGGGAACCTGCTTGGTATTGGGCGCATATAAGTTTGCCAGTGTAATGGGTCTGTTGGCAAAAGTACCTTTTAGAAATAGGAACCTACCTTCTGAGTCAGGGAGCGACTCCGTTATAGTTAAAGGGAGATGTTTTGCAATCAAGATGGCGACACCTTTTGATTTGGCAAGAGGGTTAGGGGCATGAAAGACTGTCGGATAACGTGAGTTAAAGAGCTTGGGAATGACATCCTGTCTAAAATGCGTTTCCTGAAGGAAAACGATATCCGCTCTTTGTTTAGATAAATAGGAGAGCAGAATGGAGCGTTTTTCAGGCGCGTTCAAGCCCTTCACATTAAGAGATAGAACTTTCAGTGACAAGTGTCCGGACAACGATTTGGGAGAAGACATGTCCAAAGAGGTATGTGAAAGCAACCTAAAAAAAAAAGGGAACACAGGGTACTAAAAGGGTGGGAATAGAATTGAGGGGGGGGGGGAGAGAAAAAAAAAAAAAAAAAAAAAAAAAAAAAAAGTAAAAGAGATAAATGAAAGAAAAATAAAATAAAATAAAATAAAAGAAAAGAGAAATAAGAGAGGGGAAAGGAGAGTAGATACAGGTAAGAGAAAAAAAAAAAAAAAAAAAAAAAAAAAAAAAAAAAAAAAAAAAAGACAGAACTACCAGCGGGAGGAGAAGACCAGCTAATCCGCCTAGATATATAAAAAAAAAGAAGAGAAAGGAAGAGAAGATGGGGGGGGGGGGGGTAAAGGGGTAACAGAAAAGAGAAAGGAGGGAGTAAAAACAGCCGGCAAGAGTCAGTAAAAGCTCTCCGAGCTTACTGTGTGGGGAACGCAGTGGGTCGAAATCCAAAATAAAAAAGAGGCCCGCCGTACGGAAGACCTTAAAAAGTGCAGGGAATGGAGAGGTAGGGCGAGGATAGGGCATGCACAGAGAGGGACTACACCCAGCCGGCGAGGGAGATGTATCAACCCTCACCTGGTAGGGCGTATGGCTCAGGATTTAGCGAGAAATTGGGGTCAAGAACAAAACGGTAGCCTGCGCTAGGAGGGAAGTGAGGGAAGTGAGACAGGCAACAAGCCATATCAATGTTTGGGAGATACCCATATGAACGGAGCACTACGTAGTAAGTCTAAAGCGGAAATATGGTGTCACGAGTATACCGTGGTGGAACTACTAGGAATGTCGTCCTCAAAGGTATGGCTTCATAGAACGGTCAGGCCGCCCTCTCCTCAGGGAGAGAACAGGCAGTGTCTCACAACGCATGAAGTCACAAAATATTGGCAGAGGAACAGTAAGGCATAACATGTGCAGAAAAAAACATACAGCTCAAATATCGCATATCAAAAAAAAAACACAATATACTAAATTGAGAACAACTAATATGACAGAACGACCCCCCCCCCGGCCTGGACTCTCAAGGTACTCCTGGACCCGAGCAGCACCTCAGATCAGATAGGAGGAAATGCGTGGGGAGAAAAAAAGAAGGCACAGGCAGAGTACCTACATTGGAGCCTCAGCAGAGGTACTCATTAGTATGCAGAAGGTGAAAAAGGATACAGAGCGGGATGGGAGAGACCGATTTCTGCAAGGAGTCTCCATCCGGAGAGCTCATTGAGGTGATGCTCGTTCACAGGTGCACAGCAACAATGTGAAGGTAAAAAAAAAAAAAAAAAAAAAAAAAAAAAAAACAAATAAATAAATTATAAGCAAAGGTTTCCCCCCCCCCCCCACCCCTCCCAATCCAAACTCAGCAACCCGCTCATCAGAGTACGTGAAAAAGGATAAATGGTGCTGAGGAACTCTCTTCATCCTCTCCCAACTCAGTCTTCTGGAAACGGTGCAAGGCGAGATGAATACGATGCGTGTGGGGGGACATAAAGTCCTTCATTGGCGAATCCGATATCCTCGAAGGTCCCCAGGATAGGCTCGGAGTCAGCTGTGCAGGAGATGGAAGAGGATCGGAGCCCTCCGTAGTCCACCCGGGGACTCTAGATGGCAATAGACCTATCAGAGGTGTCATGGAGGAGGTTGGGCACTAAATTGGTTGTAGATCCGATATTCCCGTTGCGAAGCGACAGCGGTGGTGCAGAAAATGGGCGGGTAGAAGGGAGGAACTTATGGGAATATTCTGTGCCTAACAATCATTAAGGGTCAAGAATCGTAGGGATGAGATCTTAGTGGCCCCAGATGCATAGGGCTGCCTGTGTGCAAGAGTACCAACGAGTCCAGTCCAGATCATGTGGAGGGAAGATCCCAGGATGATAGATCAGAAAGCTCCATAGGTAAGGCGAAATGGGACAAGGAATTTGCAGACAAAGTCCGAAGAGTGGCTGAACGGATCGTGAGCAATGAAACCAGCGGTAGCGCACAGTAAATTAAGAAAATCAGGACAGAGTGTAGAGAAGGGTCTCTAAGCTTCATGACGAGGCCTGCGATGAGCAGGAGAGGCCGTCGGGCTGGTTATGCTGGTAGAGCCACCGGCTGGAAGTCTCGGCGGGGTTGCGGGAATCAATCGGCGTCGGTGAGAGCCAGGGCCCTGCCATTCCATCTCACTTGGCGTCGGTCTGGAATCCGGAACACCTGGGAGACGCATATTGCTGTACCAATCGGGGAGGTCGATTAGTGGGATATCTAGGGAAGTGCAGAAATTAGGCAGATCCTCCGGAACTCGCAGGTAGGCTGTGCGCCCCTGCGCCTGTGCGGAAAGACAAAATGGGAAACGCCACCTATATGGTATGTTATGTGAGCGGAGTGTATCCAATAGGGGGCGAAGTTCCCGTCTTTGTTGCAGAGTAATATTGGAGAGATCCTGGAATAAATGTATTTCTGACCCCTGATATAAGAGGCGCCTTCTGTCCCTGGCGCGCCTGAGTATGTCCTCTTTTAGTGGGAAACTGACTAGGCAACATATTACATCTCTTGGGGGATCAGAATCTCTGCCCCTGGGACGGAGTGCTCTGTGTGCTCGTTCCAACTCTATAGGCGTGGCCGGCGGGCGACCTAGTAGGTCATTAAAGATCGCCACAACCGTTGTAGAGATGTCGTTCGGTTCCACAGATTCTGGCAAACCACGGAGTCTAATGTTATGTCTGCGTCCACGGTTATCCAAATCCTCTATTTGTCTGTAGAATTCACGGATATGTGATGCGTGTGAGACTGTTGTCTGCTGTATTTCTGCTATGGCGTCTGCATTATTGCGGCTAGCAATTTCCACTCCCTCCAGCCTTGTGCCCAAGGAAAGTAAATCCTCTCGCAGGTCACTGAGGGCGGTGGTGAGTGTGACTTTAATATCTGCAGCCACCGCCTGAAGATCTCTGAGGGATAATGCCTGGGAGTCAGAGGAGAGATCATGCTGAGGGACTGTGTCAGTGACATGCTCAGTGTCACTGCCCTGAGCACAGGCTGCCGTGGAGGAGGAAGGAGGGGGGGGAGAGGGGGAAGCTGCTTGGGCCCTGTCCCTCTGGGAGCGGAACAGCTCCTGTATATGCCGCGATTGCGGCTGATTAGGGACCCGTGGGGAACGGGAACGGGAACCGGGTGTGTTCCGGTCCGTTTTCCCCATGGTCATGTGCCCCTGCCTCACCCGATCCTCTATGCAGAAGAGGGAGAAGCCTTCGGCCGGCGGGAGCTCCTTGCTTAAGCGGCCATTCCGGATCGCGGCAGACCACGCCCCCCTCTCTCCTCTTTCTTTCTCTTATTCCTGTCCCAGGGGTGATGATGTCTCCATGATGCAACACCTACAATCAGCTTTGCATTTGTCCTTTATCATGGCTCCAATAAATATACTTACCCTGAATGTTCGGGGAATGAAAAAGTTAAGGCCTTCAAATCCTTTGCATCTGCCAAAGCACATGTGGTGTGCCTGCAGGATACTCATTTCACTGCCAGCCATATGCCGAAATATCTCAGCTCTTCCTACCCACAGGTTTATATGGCTTCTGCCGCAACTAAACACACAGGTGTACTCAAAGCTTTCCACTGCTCTACTCCCTTTACACCCAAGGCAGGGATCTGGGACCCAGAGAGCCGTTATATTTTCTAATGGGTCACCTTGACTCAGAGATCACTATACTTCATACTATGCCCCAATTGCAGTCCTAACTCCCATTTGCTACAAGTAATAGATTCCCATAAATTAGGTACACTTTTACTATGTGGCAATTCCAATCAGCTAGTTTATCCCTTTTTAGACAAATCCCCCATAACCTCTTATCCATCCACATCCTCCTTCCAGCAACAACTCCAACAACACTCTCTCATAGACACATGGCAAGAAGCTAACCCAGCTAGAAGACACTATACATACTACTCATAGCCACATAAAACTTTCTCCCACATTGACAATATATTTCTGACTAGAGGTGTGTCCCCAGCCCTCCTATCCTGAACCATCATACCTTACCCCTGGACTGGTCACAAAGCTGTCCTCTTGACCCTCTCCTCCTTAGTACCCCAACAAACTAGCACTACATGGAGTCTAAATGGCCCACCCATCCCACAGACTGGACATTGAACTAGCCATCAAAGAATACCTGACGCATAACACAACTGATGACCTCTCTCTCCTGACCTTTTGGGAAGCCCATAAGTCTGTAATCAGAGGAGCCTGTATCAGCCAAGCCTCACATCTCAAGAAAGGACAGCGAGCAATCCATCACCGCTTAGACACCTCATTTCACCAGGCCAACAAAGCCTTCCAATCAGACCCCTCGCCTTCTCATAGATTGTCCTGGACAAGACCAGGCTAGAAATAGATGTTTTCTTGACAGAATCAGATGAAAAAGTTCTACGCCAATCCAGGCATAAACATTATATGAACGCAAACAAACCTGACACTTTTCTAGCCCTGGGACTGCGAACCTCAGACCACACACAGACTTGTCCATTTAAAGATTACAAAAACTTCACACACCAGCCATCCTAATAAAATATTACAGGTCTTCCACAAACATCTAGCAGAATTATACTTTGAGACCGGCTCCTATGATGAATCGCAGGCCACTGAACTTTTCTCAAGCCTATCTCTACCAACACTCTCAGCTTCTCAATGTTCTTCCCTGGAAACACCTATTACAGAACTTGAGGTCCAGAACTCCATCAAGTCCCTAAAGTCTAATAAGCGGCCTGGCCCAGACAGCTTACAGCCCTATATTCCAAATATTTACTAACCTCCTTCCACCTTTATTGGTTAATGCATTTAATGCCTTACTCAAAGGTTATTCTTTCTGCTCAGACTCCCTAACAGCAGTCATTTCTATGCTACCTGAACCCCAATCAGATCACACTACATGGCTTCATTACACACCAATCTCCCTTCTTAACTTGGATGTTAAAATACTAGAAAAATCCTATCTGCATGGCTGAACTCCATCATAGGCACCTTGATACACAAGGATCAGATGGGTTTTAACCCCCCTCTGCCAAGCCGAGACCACAGAGTGATTTTGCTAGAACATGCAGCTTGCATACGCCACATACCCGGCTGTTTCCTTTCCTTGGAGATAAAAAAAAGCCTTTGACTCCAATGGATATCACCCCTTTACACCTCCCCAAGGGCTCACTTGAGATATGTGGGTTACAAGTCAGACTTTTTTTCCATACAAAGGGGAATGAGGCAAGGCTGCCCCTCCCCCCCTCCTTTTCTAGCGAATGAACCTTTAGCACAGCTGATAAGAACTAACACAAATATTAAAGGATTAGAACTTGGCGGTCATCATCATAAGTTATGCTTTTTCTCTGATAACAATCTCCTCTTCATGTCTTCTCCTTTGATCTCAGCACCCAACCTTCTCCAATGCCTGGACCAATTTGCAGTGATTTCGGACCTGGTTGTGAATCCCAAAAAGTCTACAGCTCTTCATATCTCTCTACCCTCCTTAACTGTGTCACAACTACAACGTCCTCCACCCTTCTCTTGGTCCAGTCAATATATTACTGATTTAGGACCCAAGCTGATGGCAGACCTCAATATTCTATATTCTGCTAACTACCCTCCTATGTTAACACACCTTACCAATCTTATGACATCCTGGTCCAGACTACCCCTCTCATGGATGGGTTGTATCATGATTGTAAAAAATGACAATTCTGCCCAAAATATTATACCTTTATTGGGTCCTACCCATATACATACCTTTTTGTTTCCTCTGCATATTAGTGTCGCGGCACCACTTATGTATGGGGCACTATTAAACTGCATCTACCCAGGTCCATCCGTACCTCACCGAAACTTAGAGTGGTCTGGGGCTTCTGAACTTTGCAAAATATTTCTAAGCTGCACATCTTGCTCAACTCCATAAATATCATGCAGTAAAAGTGACCCCCCCCCCCCATGGGTCGCTATAGAGTCAGTAGATTGTGACCCCTTATCAGTTGCCAGTTTACTATGGCTACACTCCAGAGACCATTGCTCACTGCAAGACCTAATTACTCAACACTACCTGTCACAGCTGCCCCCCCCCCCCCCACAGCCCCTTCTCTGTCCCTGCTCCCTCTCTGCCATCTCTCATCCGTGTCCCTCCCCCCCTCCTGCAAATATGAAACTAACTCGTAAGGCAAGCTTGAGCCACCCTAGCTCTGGCCCCCCCCCCCCGGTTGCCTAGTTGACTAAGGGGGTCCGATGCAGAAGCTGATGCAGAGCTCCCGAGGTATTCACCGCTGGGTAGCTGATGGAAGGAGCCCGAGAGCTGTGGCCAGGCTTGGCAGAGACCCAAGGCTGCCTAGGACCCCCCCTTCTCCCACAGCTGGGGAAGACTTTACTTGCTACAGAGACTCTCCCTTGGCTCTCTGTCTGGACTTTGTGTGTTGGTCCTTCCGTGTCATCCTGGACTGGCGTATTCACCCTCCCTGCGAACTCCCCTATTCAGTTACTGCCGTCTGTTTGTCTCAATAAAGCTTTGTGCGTTTGCCATCTACTCTGTGTGTTCTGTCCTGCCTACGCTCCGTCACACTACCCATCTATCTGGGACAGTCTAAAGTTCTGATACACCTTACAGTCACCCCATAACCCACTCATGGCATACCTCCTCAATCCAGGCTGTTATCCGGCATGGATGCCTCCATCTTCTTTTCATGCTTGTCCTAGAGCTAGTCTAGTTCAAACTTACAATTTCACAGCACTAGACTCCTTTATACCCTTCCAAACCCTATGTGACTCCCACAAAATATCTAGACCTGAACTTTTTAGATATCTTCATGTCAATCACTTTTGTTCCTCCCACTTACACACCAACCCCCTCCCTCCCAGACATGACAAGGTTTGAACATGGTAACGGGGTTCGCTCGGCAGCGGGTGTGTGTGACCCCCTGGATGGGTGCACAACACAAAACACAGGCACAGCACAACAGTGGAGGTGAAAAAAACAAAAAGGTGCAGTTTATTTACAATATTTACAGAAAAACGTCAAAACAAAATAAGAAACATCAAATCCTGGCCAACTTGGATACTTACTGTACAACATAGCTTCCCTAGCTACCCACCAGGTACAGCCTGATGCTATACCTAGCCCCTGTTAGTTGGAGGCTTAGCCACACAGGCTTTTGTCTCACTGCACACAGATAGGATGTTGCTCCCCAGTCAGTTCAGGCACAGATCTGGTTCCAGGTTGGAGCAACTCCCTAAGCAGGCTGGGAAGTTTTATAAAGGCCTTAATGAGCGCACTATCTTCAGCTGGGCTCATTACCTCAGTGCTGAAGGACTCAGCACTTCCCCCCTAGTGGAACAAATCCCCATATAGTCTAAACCTTGGACAGATGTATCGTCCATCCAGGACGCAACCAGGTGATTTCACCTGCCTACTGTCACATACCCCCCCTCTTGTTTCAACCTTGGGGTTGTAACACCAGTAGCCAGGCAGGCATGAACCCGGTCTAAAGCATCCACATTTCCCATCTGAACTCCAGGGCAATGCTTTACCGTGAAGTTCATTTCTTGTAGGCTAAATGCAATTTATCCTGCGCTCCGGGACCCAGGCCGGTGGTGAGTAGATCAAATCCCAACAAAACAACCACCGGGGCATACAAGGTCGTGCAGATCCAAACCAAGGCTGGGGAAGCCCGAACAGAACTGTGAAGTAAAACAAGAAAAAGCGCACCAACCTTGCGCATTACCTCAGTAACCAAATTTATTTAGTAAAAGAATGGTACTCACAAACAGCGAATAAAAAGTGCCAGCTCTGAGGAAGAAGGCATGACCTTCGAAACGCGTCAGTGTACTTAGTGTCCACCCCCATGATGGGATTCGCGCTGGCCTCTTGCCTTTTGAAGTCCCTGGGAGGACTTACATGCCTGTTTTTATTCGCTGTTTGTGAGTACCATTCTTTTACTAAATAAATTTGGTTACTGAGGTAATGAGCAAGGTTGGTGCGCTTCTTCTTGTTTTACTTCACAGTTAATTTCTTGTAGGGCCAGGAACCACCTATTTACTCTATTGGTCTCTTTATTTTGAGCCATCCATTTCAAGGGAGCGTGATCCGTGACTAGGTCAAAATGTCTGCCTAGCAGATAGTACCGCAGGGAATCTAGAGCCCACTTTACTGATAAGCACTTCTTCTCAATTGTGGTGTAATTTTCCTTGTGAGACTTAAGCTTTCTGCTCAGGTAGATTACCGGGTGCTCCTCCCCCTTCCAAACCTGGGACAACACTGCTCCTAAGCCAACATCGGATGCATCCGTCTGGACCACAAATTTTTTATGAGAAGTCTGGTGAGTATAGCTGTCAGGGCTCCAGGGTATGACCAGAGGTATGTGAACTGACGCAGGGAAACGCAGGCTTCAGATATGTTATAAACAATATAATTTATTAATACTAACAATACATAAACGCAGTGCAATACTAAAACATAATACAGTGCAAACAAACCAAACCAACCACCCACAGATAACAATACATACAATGCAAGCGTCGTCAGGCAGGCCAGGTCAATATCAGTCGGGCAGGTAGGAAAAGGAGGAGCAGGCAGAGAGTAGTCAGGTCACGAGCCGGGTACAGCAACTAACGGGCAGGTAGGTACAGGGGGTCAGGCAGAGAATGGTCGGGGTCACAAGCCAGGGATCAAACAGGAGAAGTCAGCAGAGGTCCGGATCAGGCAGGGTCGGCAACAAATCAGTCAGACAGGAACAGGGATGCAGGTAACAAGATACAGGGGCCCATAGAAAAGCACACACCAAGGCACAGACTGCAGGTCTGGCCATCCCTTAAATACACCTGCATAATCAGCTTCAGGTGTTTGGCTGACTACAGGGTTGAGTCTCTGATTGCTGAGAGCACCCGCTGGCCAGCCCTGGTACTTCAGCCCACAAGGCAGGTGAGTCCCACCATTACTGGCAAGTCCATTCCTGACAGTACCCCCCCCCCCCTCAAGGAGCGGCCTCAGGACGCTCCAAACAGTCCTAGCTGGGCAAAATGTTCCACCGCCCGGGTCTGGTAACTGGTGGGATATCAAAGACTGGCACGTCGGGCTGGACTCCGGGCAGCGGCACGTCGGGCTGGACTCCGGGCAGCGGCACGTCGGGCTGGACTCCGGGCAGCGGCACGTCGGGCTGGACTCCGGGCAGCGGCACGTCGGGCTGGACTCCGGGCAGAGGCACAGGGCCCCCAGGAGGAGCGGCGGGCACAGGGCCCCCAGGCGGGGTGGCGGGCACCGGGCCCCCAGGCGGGGTGGCGGGCACCGGGCCCCCAGGCGGAGAGGCGGGCACCGGGCCCCCAGGCGGAGCGGCGGGCACCGGGCCCCCAGGCGGAGCGACAGGTCTCGGGCCCCCAGGTGGAGCGGCGGGCGCCGGGCCCCCAGGCGGAGCGGCAGGCACCGGGTCATCAGGCACGACAGCGGGCACCGGGTCATCAGGTACTGGATCGTCTGGCTCGACAGCAGGCACCGGGTCATCTGACGCTGGATCGTCTGGCTCAACAGCGGGCATCGGGTCACCAGGCATGACCGCGGGCACTTGGTCATCAGGCATTGGATCGTCTGGCTCGTCAGGGGGCATCAGGTCACCAGGTATGACAGCGGGCACTGGGTCACCAGGCATCAGGTCATTTGGCTCGCCAGCGAGCACCGCGTCATCTGGCAAGGCAGTGGGCACCGAGTCACCAGGCACGACAGTGGGCTCCGAGTCACCAGGCATGACCACGGGCACTGGGTCAGACATTGGATCGTCTGGCTCGACAGCGGGCATCGGGTCACCAGGCATCAGGTCATTTGGCTCGACAGCGGGCACCGCGTCATCTGGCAAGGCAGTGGTCACCGAATCACCAGGCACAACAGTGGGCTCTGAGTCAATTGGCACGACAGCAGGCACCGGGTCATCTGGCGCTGGATCGTCTGGCTCGACAGCGGGCACTGGGTCATCAGGCATTGGATCGACTGGCTTGACATCGGGAATCGGGTCATCAGGTACCGGATCGTCTGGATCGACAGCGGGCACCGGGTCATCTGGCGTTGGATCGTCTGGCTCGACAGCGGGCATCGGGTCACCAGGCATGACAGCAGGCACTGGGTCATCAGGTACCGGATCGTCTGGATCGACAGCGGGCACCAGGTCATCTGGCGCTGGATCGTCTGGCTCGACAGCGGGCATCGGGTCACCAGGCATGACAGCGGGCACTGGGTCATCAGGTACCGGATTGTCTGGCTCCACAGTGGGCATCGGGTCACCAGGCATGACAGCGGGCACTGGGTCATCAGGCATTGGATCGTCTGGCTCGACAGTGGGTATCGGGTCACCAGGTATGACAGCGGGCACTGGGTCATCAGGCGTGATAGGATCATCAGGCTGGATCAGTTCATCAGGCTGGGTACAGACATCAGGCTGGGTAGAGACATCAGGCTGAAGTGCGGGTGCCGAGGCACCAGGCTGAACCACGGAAGGCAGGTTCTCAGAGGGCAGGCTCACCGGTTTGGATACTGGCAGGATGGTACTGGTTGGAAAGAATTTTCGCTTTTTTTCTGGTTTTAACTACTGGAGCACTGCAAGTAAACGCAGGTCTGCAAACGAATGGAGCAGCTGGAGACAGAGAAGAGCTGGAGGATGGAACATAGGAGGGAGCAGTTGCTACAGAGGACTTCTTTACAGGGTTAAAGGAAGGATAGGTGCAGTGAGTGGGAGCAGAGGACTGGTATGTGGTAGTTAGCAGAGTATACTGGGCAGTCACTGGGGGTGCTGTCGGGGATGCAGGAAGAGTGCCTTGAGCAGAGGAATGATGTTTCAAGCCGACTGAGGCTGGGTGCAACAAGTCTGACCATGTCTGCAGTAGGGGTTGAACAAAGCTCAGCTTACACAAAGCCTGTCTGACCAAAGACTGCACTGCGTTTATACAATCCCTTAATACCTGTGGTGAACATGCAGAATAACGCTCCAGAAAGTAATCCACATCATCCTCTAATAACCACACCAGGGACACTACTTGGTCGGCACTAAATGGCGGCAAAAATTCATCCCTGCATTCGGGGGTACCAGATGAAACCAACTCAGCACAAACCTGAATCAATGGCTGCACCTCAGAGAATTCTGTGCCCTGATCTACTAGAACATGAGCGATCCGTATACATTCTAGCAGTTGATCCCGGGGATACTCCCTCAGAGTCTGATAAGCATACTCCCTGTCATCAAACACTAGCAGAGATAAATACACAACCTCATCCAGATCCATCCTTCCCAGGAACAAGCCAAGATGGCTTCCCTGTGCAGCCACTTCTGGTCAGGATTGGCCTTGGTGTAATGTCAGGGCTCCAGGGTATGACCAGAGGTATGTGAACTGACGCAGGGAAACGCAGGCTTCAGATATGGTATAAACAATATAATTTATTAACACTAACAATACATAAACGCAGTGCAATACTAAAACATAAACACAGTGCAAACAAACCAAACCACCCACAGATAACAGTACATACAATGCAAGCGTCATCAGGCAGGCCGGGTCAATAACAATCGGGCAGGTAGGAACAGGAGAAGCAGGCAGAGAGTAGTCAGGTCACGAGATGGGTACAGCAACTAACGGGCAGGTAGGTACAGGGGGTCAGGCAGAGAATGGTCGGGGTCACAAGCCAGGGATCAAACAAGAGAAGTCAGCAGAGGTCCGGATCAGGCAGGGTCGGCAACGAATCAGTCAGACAGGAACAGGAATGCAGGTAACAAGATACAGGGGCCCATGGAAAAACACACACCAAGGAACAGACTGCAGGTCTGGCCATCCCTTAAATACACCTGCATAATCAGCTTCAGGTGTTTGGCTGACTACAGGGTTGAGTCTCTGATTGCTGAGAGCACCCGCTGGCCAGCCCTGGTACTGCAGCCCACAAGGCAGGTGAGTCCCACCATTACTGGCAAGTCCATTCCTGACAATAGCACTGGCTGGCTACATAAGGCCCTTTTTAAAGACTGAAATGCTGCTTCAGCCTCCGGGGACCACTTAACCACGACCGACTCCTTCCTTTTTGTCAAGTTGGTTGGGGCACTGCCAGAGAAGCAAAATGGGGAATGAATCGCCAATAGTAGCCAGCAATACCTAGAAAAGCCCGTACCTGCTTCTTGTTGTTTGGGCGTGGCCAACTCTACCGCTTCAACTTTGTTGATCTGGGGTTTTATTACTCCTCTCCCAATGGTGTACCTGGCCTCTTCCTGTCCAATCATACACTTCTTTGGGTTGGCCGTAAACCCAGCTTTCTGTATTGAGTCTAGTACAGCCTGAACCTTTGGCAAATGTGAGGCCCAATCTGCGCTATGGACAATCACATCGTCCAGGTAAGCTGCAGCATACTTCTGATGGGGGCGAAGAATTTGATCCATTTTGCGCTGAAAGGTAGCCGGTGCATTCTGTAACCCGAACGGCATTCTTCTATACTGGAATGACCCTTCTGGGGTTCCAAATGCAGTCTTCTCCTTTGCTGACTCAGCTAGGGGTATCTGCCAATATCCTTTGGTCAAATCGAGCGTCGTCATGTACCGGGCTGCTCCCAGACGGTCGATTAATTCATCTATCCTCGGCATGGGGTAGGTGTCAAACTTTGTAACTTTATTTAACTGTCGGAAGTCATTACAAAATCGCCAGCTCCCATCCGGTTTGGGCACCAACACTATGGAGCTGAACCAGTCACTCTGGGACTCCTATCGCAAGCAGGTGATTCCACCTGCCTACTGTCACATAACATATGTAAATGTGACCCCCATGTCAGAGGTTTGATTTCCACCTTTATATACACAGCTACCAGCTCCACCACCTTACACTTCATACCATACACAGTTGTGTTCAAAATAATAGCAGTGTGTTGGAAAAAGTGACTAAAGATGAAAATCCTTCTAATAGCTTTTATTTCCATCCACACAAATGCATTGGGAACACGACACATTCTATTCCAAATCACAACATGAAGAAAAATACATCAAATTTGTGTTGTTCCTCTAAAAAAAATGGAAGAAAAGTGAATATTAGACGGTTCAAAAAAATGGCCGTGTTTGTATTCTTCTTTACAAACTCCAACATTCACTATATAAACTGAGAAATGTTTGAAGATTTTGCTTTCCTTTGAATGACTTCATGAATATTTGGTTGTAGTCGCACTGTTTCTGAGAACTGCTGTACATCTGTGTTGCATGGAGCCACCCAACTTCTGGCCCCTGTGATCAGGTATTCCAGCCCAGGATGATTGGACCACATTCCACAGTTCTTCTCTATTTCTTGGTTTTGCCTCAGAAACGGCATTTTTGATGTCACCCCACAAGTTTTCTGTTGGATGAAGATCCGGGGATTGGGCTGGCCACTCCATAACGTCCATCTTGTTGGTCTGGAACCAAGATGTCACACGTTTACTGGTGTGTTTGGGGTCATTGTCTTGTTGGAACACCCATTTCAAGGGCATTTCCTCTTCAGCATAAGGCAGCATGACCTCTTCAAGTATTCTGATGGATTCAAACTGATCCATGATCCCTGGTATGCGATAAATAGGCCCAACACCGTAGTATGAGAAACATCCCCATATCATGATGCTTGCACCACCATGCTTCACGGTCTTCACAGTGTACTGTGGCCTGAATTCAGTGTTTGGGGGTCGTCTGACAAACTGTCTCCGCCCACTAGACCCAAAAAGAACAATCTTACTTTCATCAGTCCACAAAATGTTGCACCATTTCTCTTTAGGCCGGTCAATGTGCTCTTTGGCAGATTGTAACCTCTTCAGCACGTCTTTTCTCCAACAGTGGGACTTTGCGGGGACTTCTTGCAGATAGCTTGGCTTCACATCGGCGTCTTCTAATTGTAACATTCCTCACAGGGAACGTCACACCTTCTTTCATCTTCCTGGAGCTGATTGTTGGCTGAGTCCTCACAGGGAACGTCACACCTTCTTTCATCTTCCTGGGGCTGATTGTTGGCTGAGTCCGCCCCATTTTGGCTATTCTTCTATCCATTCTAATGGTAGTTTTTCGCTTTCTTCCACGTCTTTCAGGTTTTGGTTGCCATTTTAAAGCATTTGCGATCACTTTAGCTGAGCAGTCGATCATTTTCTGCACTTCTTTATATGTTTTCCTCTCTCCAATCATCTTTTTAATCAAGGTACGCTGTTCTTCTGAACAATGTCTGGAACGACCCATTTTCCTCAGAATTTCAGAGAGAAATGCACTGTAACCAGCATGTCCAACATTTGCTGCCTTCCTTCCTTAAATAAGGGCAATAATTTCCACCTGTTTATCAAAGAATGAATGACGTCACTAATAGAACTCCACACTGCTATTATTGTGAACATGCCCCTTTCAATGAGTGATTCAATGACACAGAATCAGCAGCATGCATGTCATGACTGTTGAGTCTGTTGGATTTCTATGACTCTACTACACCTGCTAGGAAATTATTTGCCATGTAGAAATCTCATATGATGTCCTCCCAGAATGCGCTCTCCTGCATGCCCCCGGGGGCATGAACCTGGTGATCTCCATGATCGCTGTGTCCTATGACACGCTGGTCATCGGGAATTGCAGTTGCTGGTGCTCAGCTGCACTTTCCTCACGCTGTCAGAGCATGAGGAAAGTACTGCCAGCAGTTGTCAGAGGAGGGATCATCAGGGCACTTATGATCAGTGACCTGAGGATCGGTGCCCAGCACGCCACCCACCAGTTCCGCCCACAAGTGCCCAGCAGTGCCACCCACCTTTGCCCATCAGTGCCGCTTGTCAGTGCCCAGCAGTGCTGCCAATCAGTGACAACTATCAGTACCCATCATCAGTGCCGCCTCATTAGTGCTGCCTATCAGTGCAGCCTCATCAACGCACATCAGTGAAGGAGAAAAATTACCTGTTTGGAAAATATTTTAATAAAAACAAAGAAACTTTTTTTTCAAATTTTTTGCTTTTTTTTTTTGTTTATAGCGCAAAAAATAAAACAGCCAGCGGGGAGTAAATACCACCAAAAGAAAGCTCTATTTGTGTAAAAAAAATGATAAAAATTTCAAATGAGTACAATGTTGCATGACCGCGCAATTGTCATTTAAAATGCGACAATGCTGAAAATTGGCCTAGTAAGGAAGGGGGTATAAGTGCCTGGTAGGCAAGTGGTTAAGGACCCCACTGGCACCTATCAGTGCCGCCTCTTTAGTGTTGCCTATCAGTGCTGCCTATCAGTGCACATCAGTGAAGGAGAAAAATTACTTGTTTGCAAAATGTTATAATAAAAACAAAGAAACTTATTTTTTTAAATTTTTTGCTCTTTTTTTGTTTATAGCACAAAAAATAAAACACCCAGCGGGGAGTAAAGACCACCAAAAGAAAGCTCTATTTGTGTCAAAAAAATTATAAAAATGAGTGCAATGTTGCATGACCGCACAATTGTCATTTAAAGTCTGGCAACGTTGAAAGTTGAAAATTGGCCTGGTAAGGAAGGGGGTATAAGTGCCTGGTAGGCAAGTGATTAAGGACCCCACTGGCACTTTTGGGGGGGTAACCGATATTGACAGGTACCCGCTCCCACTTCTACTGCAATCACCTAGGTGATCAGAAGCGGAAGTTGTCCTCCCCCCTCCCTCCCTGTAGTCTTCTGGGACACATGAAAGGTCCTAGAAGACTACAGGACCATTCACAAAGCACAGAGATACTCGCACATGCTCAGTGGGCACCCAGATATGAAGTCGCAAGCTGTCACAGCTGGGTGCCCACACTGAAGATGCCGGCACGGGAAACACAGGGCGGCCGGTGAAACGGGCTGCGGGGAGGACACCACGAGATCGAGGGACAGGTAAGTGCCCGTCTTTTAAAAGTCAGCAGCTACAGTGTTTGCAGCTGCTGACTTTTATTTTTTTTTATTTTCACTGGAACTCCACTTTAATGTATGAAGATATTATTTGTAGTGTACAAATTACAACCTGTACGTTACCTCTAAGGGTTGTACCCCTTCTGACTTACTGTTGGTGAGTCCTGCAATCACATTGTTATCAGCTCCTTGTAAAACTATTATCTCTTTCCAATAAAATCTATGAACAAGAGAAGATATGGACCCCACAATTCCTCTATATACTCCACAATTCTCCCATGTGGACACCTCGTAAGTGGTTCTCCAGTATAGACTCCCAGTTTGGAGAACTCATTTAGAAGAAGCCGTCAGCTAGAATCAAACTCACTACTCTACAGTATGGTGAAGACCAAGGAGGCCTAGCAATACCAAATGTTAGACTTTATATTATAGCTGCCCAACTTCAACATCTTACCAGGTGGGACTTAGTAGACACATTAGATCCCATCCATCGGTTGCTACTTCCATCAGATACAGATTTCACATCACTCTCACACTTGTTAATGGGCTTCAGGTGGCACCAGTGGGAAAGGCATGATCTCTCATCTATTTATTCCAGTCTTTTGACTCTTACTGAAGACTTATAGAAAGAAATGGGAAACAGAGAAAATAAGAGAGAGTGGTGGGAGGTGATTGTGACCTTCATACCTCTCATCTCTCTGTCCTCTTCACAGAAACTTAGTCATTTCTTTTGCATAGATCTTTCAGGACTCCAGCTTAATTGTTCAGCTAGGACAGGAGGGATTTCCCCTTATGACCCCAATTGTAGTGGTGATGTCGAGGATTTGATACACATGTTTTGGAGATGTCCACAATTATTCAAAAAGTGGAACAATATGAACAGTATTATAATGTTGGTGTTCAATATTCCTCGGGTGTGCCTCTTGGTCTCAATAGAGGAGGAATTATTTACACCTCCCCTATTACAAGTCATATAGCAATAGTGAGGCTGCTTGACCACAAAAAATATCCCGATCTTGGCTATCGTCTCAAACTCCCAGCAGACACCAGTGGATTGAGCAGGTGATCTCCACATTAACATCATAGGTTTTTAAAACTTTAGCTTTTTTAGCCCCATAGAAGGAGAACGAACCAGTTGTATCCTACTGAATGGTGACTACATTGGAGACCCATACTTGGGGTATGATCCTGGAGACACGGGCCTCATTGATCGGTGTCAGCTATCTATGTATGTACTGGGGGGAGTTACTTGCCGTGTACAGCTGAATTGTTCTAGGTTGTTTCTTCTTTTCTCTGTTCATTTGTTTATAAAAGGTAAAAGTGACACCATAGACAAAGCAAGTTATTGTTCTGTATGATCTGTAACAGTGCCACAACTGCCTATACGTGAGAATGTATGACTCCATTGTCTGGGCTGAATGTTGGGAATACTGTGCGCACTTAGAAACTTTATTAATAAATCTATTTGATTAAAAAAATACTGTAGATAATGCTGTACATATTCTTTCTATTCATAAGATATATTTAGTAATGAACATTAAAAATAGAAAGCAACTTTATGTAGCCCTTTATATAGAATTCTATCTTTTTTCTTTCTCTACAGGTGGATTGATGAACCAAGTTTTTGGTTATGTTGATCTTCATGAATACAGCTCACATGGAAAACAAGACATATGGTTGTCTTAATTGACTGAAAGTCTTTACTGCAGTTCACTGGAGGATTCACACGGGATACAAGTCATATCTGTGTTCTAAAAGTCATGGTTTGGATCCTCTTCCACATTGATCCAGCAGGAGAAAAGTAATTTCAGTGTTCTGGAAGTGACAATGGCGTTACAATAAAGTCCAACCCAAGTATACATAAGAGGAGTCATTTCAAACTACTTCTTGTTTGGAGATTTTACAATGGAGAGAAAATATATCACACACCAGAAGGTTCACAATGGAGGGAAGTCATATCATTGTTCTAAATGTGATAAAGCTTTTACACAAAAGTCAAATTTTATCACACACCAGATTGTTCACACTGGAGAGACGCCATATCAGTGTTCTGAATGTGATAAAGCTTTTACACGGAAGTCAAGTCTTATCACACACCAGAGGATTCACACTGGAGAGAAGTCATATCAGTGTTCTGAATGTGACAAAGCTTTTACAGTGAAGTCACATCTTATCACACACCAGAGGATTCACACTGGAGAGACGCCATATCAGTGTACTGAATGTCACAATGCTTTTACACAGAAGTCACATCTTATCACACACCAGAGGATTCACACTGGAGAGAAGTCATATCAGTGTTCTGAATGTGGCAAAACTTTTAAAACCAAGAGGGAGCTTATAATACACCAGAGGATTCACACTGGAGAGAAGCCATATCAGTGTTCGGAATGTGATAAAGCTTTTACACAGAAGTCAAGTCTTATCAGACACCAGAGGATTCACACTGGAGGGAAGTCATATCAGTGTTCTGAATGTGATAAAGCTTTTACAGTGAAGTCACATCTTATCATACACCAGAGGATTCACACTGGAGAGATATATCAGTGTTCTGAATGTGATAAAGCTTTTACACAGAAGTCAAATCTTCTCAAACACCAGATTGTTCACACTGGAGAGAAGCCATATCAGTGTTCTGAATGTGATAAAGCTTTTACAGTGAAGTCAAATCTTCTCAAACACCAGAGGATTCACACTGGAGAGAAGTCATATCAGTGTTCTGAATGTGATAAAGCTTTTACACAGAAGTCAGATCTTATCAGACACCAGAGGATTCACACTGGAGAGAAGTCATATCAGTGTTCTGAATGTGATAAAGCTTTTACACAGACGTCATATCTTATCAGACACCAGAGGATTCACACTGGAGAGAAGCCATATCAGTGTTCTGAATGTCATAAAGCTTTTACAGTGAAGTCACATCTTATCACACACCAGAGGATTCACACTGGAGAGAAGTCATATCAGTGTTCTGAATGTGATAAAGCTTTTACACAGAAGTCAGATCTTATCAGACACCAGATGATTCACACTGGAGAGAAGTCATATCAGTGTTCTGAATGTGATAAAGCTTTTACAGTGAAGTCAAATCTTATCAGACACCAGAGGATTCACACTGGAGAAAAGCCATATCAGTGTTCTGAATGTCACAATGCTTTTACACAGAAGTCACATCTTATCAGACACCAGAGGATTCACACTGGAGAGAATTCATTTTAATGCTCTCAATGTGACAAAACTTTACAGCTAATGCTGGTCTAATCTATCACCGGAGGATTCGCAAATTTCAGCATAGATTAAATTCTGGAAGAAAAGAGATATTAAATAAGTTTCAGGTGTCACAAGTTAGTTTCACATCCCCAATGTCATCCCACAAGCTAGAGAAGAAGGGAGAAGATAAAATGTTACCTTAAAAGAAACAAACTAAAATCTGAGCAAACTGGAATGTAATGATCGGATGAACTGAGTTTAGTGCTTATGTCCATCAATACACAACTAGAAGGGATTTGAATATTTTATCTTTTGACAATTTCTTTAAGATAAGCATCAATAACTGATCAGCTTCCCTCATGATTCTCATCTTTATCTTTTTTATGGAGCTTTGAATGAACATGCAATGCATTTTCATAATTCACCAACTGAGTTGTGTTTCCAAACATTTTCTTCATTTCTGGATCCTGAAGTAATACATGACCAGCACTGCCTCAGTACCAGAGACTAGGATGGGGTCTATTGTCATCTTACCAAGTCTCTGAAGCCTCAGTGGGAGAGTCCATTCCAGGTTCTTCTGACTATTGATACATGATCAGCCAGGCTTGAGGTCTCCAGCTAAGCCCACCTTGTCCATTCCTCCCATTACATGTTCCATCTCCTCTCCCATTATCAATGCCTTCTTTCCACATTTCATCTCCTCTCATTATTATTATTATTATACAGGATTTATATAGCGCTGACAGTTTGCTCAGCGCTTTACAATATAACGGGAGACAATACAGCAACAATACAGTTAAATACAAGAAGGATAGGAGGAGCTTACAATCTAGGAGGGAGGGGCTAGTGGTACAAAAGGTAGTAACTGGGGGATGGATTGGTTGGAAGAGTAGAAGATTCCATTATTAGCTGAGGGCAGGATAGGCTTCCCTGAAGAGATCGGTTTTCAGAGATCACCTAAAAGTCAGCAGAGTAGGCGATAGTCTGATAAATTGGGGTAGAGTGTTCCAGAGGATGGGGGGAAGCTCTGGAGATGAGCATGGGAGGAGGAGACAAGGGAGCTAGAGAGCAGGTGGTCATGTGAGGAGCGGAGAGTACGGTTTGGGTGATATTTGGAGACAATATTGGTGATATAAAGTCATTTATAACTCTGCCCCAAATTACATGTTATTGTTAATGTTTTGAATTTTATCTGTTGGGCAATGGGAAGCCAGTGGAGGGATTGGCAGAAGGGGGTGGAGGACACTGAATGGAGGCCAGTGGAGGGATTGGCAGATAGGGGTGGCTGATACAGAATGGTTAGTAAGGTGGATGAGTCTGGCAGCAGCATTCATGATAGACTGAAGAGGGGATAGCCTGCAATGTGGTCGGCCAATGAGGAGGGAGTTACAATAGTTAAGGCAAGATATAACAAGGGAGTGAATAAGTTGCTTAGTGGTTTCCGAGGTTAAGAACGGGCGTATCTTGGAACTGTTGCGGAGGTGAAGTCTACAAGATTTGGACAGTGGATTTGGGACTGAAAAGACAGATGGGAGTTTAGGATTACACCTAGTACCCTGGCATGAGGGGAGGGACTGATGATTTTGTTATTGATCTTGATGGAGAAGTCGGGGGAGGGGGAACTGGCTGGAGGGAATACTAAGAGCTCAGTTTTAAAAAGATTGAGTTTGAGGAAGTGGAGTGACATCCATGCCGATATGTCGCTTAGTAGGTTAGTAATGCGAGAGAAGACTAAAGGAGTGAGGTGAGGAGGAGACTGAAGGGGTGAGGTGAGCGGTAGAAAGATAGATTTGTGTGTCATTAGCATAGAGGTGGTACGTAAAGCCATGGGAGTTTATCAAGTGACAAAGGGAGGAGGTGTAGATGGAGAAGAGTAGGGGACCAAGGACAGAACCTTGAAGAACCCCTACAGAAAAAGGGAGTGAAGAGGAGGAGGCAGAGTTATAGGTAACGCTGATGGAGCGCTGCGATAGGTAGGAGGAGAACCAGGAGAGAGCAGAGTCTTGGAGGCCAAAAGAGTTGAGTTTTTTGAGGAGGAGGGGATGGTCAACTCTATCAAAAGCTGCAGAGAGGTCAAGTAGTAAGAGTACTGAGTAGTGGCCATTGGTTGGGATGAGTTCGGAGTAGTGGCCATTGGTTGGGATGAGTACTGTGTAGTGGCCATTGGTTGGGATGAGTACGGAGTAGTGGCCATTGGTTGGGATGAGTACGGAGTAGTGGCCATTGGTTGGGATGAATACAGAGCAGTGGCCATTGGTTGGGATGAGTACAGTGTAGTGGCCATTGGTTGGGATGAGTACGGAGTAGTGGCCATTGGTTGGGATGAGTACGGAGTAGTGGCCATTGGTTGGGATGAGTACGGAGCAGTGACCATTGGTTGGGATGAGTACGAATCAGTGGCCATTGTTTGGGATGAGTACGGAGCAGTGGCCATTGTTTGGGATGAGTACGGAGCAGTGGCCATTGTTTGGGATGAGTACGGAGCAGTGGCCATTGGTTGGGATGAGTACGGAGCAGTGACCATTGGTTGGGATGAGTACGGAGCAGTGGCCATTGGTTGGGATGAGTACGGAGTAGTGGCCATTGGTTGGGATGAGTACGGAGTAGTGGCCATTGGTTTTAGCAGTTAGTAGATCATTAGTAAGTTTTAGTAGGGCAGTTTCAGTGGAGTGGAGTGAGCGAAAGCCAGACTGTAAAGGGGCAAGAAGGTTGTTGTCGGTGAGGTGGGAGCTCAGGCGATTGTAGACTAAGAGTTGTAATAGGTTAGAGGTAAATGGCAGCAGGGAGATGGGTGTTAAGTTGTTCAGGTTGGTGGGGTCCAGGGAGGGCTTGTTAAGTATGGGAGTGATGTGTGCATGCTTTAGAGAGGAGTGGAAGGCACCAGTAGAGAGGGAGAGATTGAAGATGTGAGTGAGGGAGGATAGGATGGAAGAAGAGGATGACCGTAGTAGTTGTGAGGGGGCAGGATCCAGGGGGCAGGTAGTGAGATGGGCTTCTGAGGAAACCTTAGTGACCTCTTTGGTAGTAGGAAGGTCAAAAGAGGAAAGTGTTGAGGGAGGTTTAGTATAAGGTATGCTAAGTGGGATGGATGTCTGTGCAGTGGAGATGTCCCTACGAATTGCATCAATCTTGTTTTTAAAATGATTTGCAATCTCGTGAGCAGTGAGTGAGGTACTGGGTGGGGGTGGAGAAAGTTGAGAGTTAGAAGTAGAGAAGAGACGACGAGGACTGGATGACAAGGTATTGATGAGAATGACAAAGTAGGCTTGTCTGGCCGCATGGAGGGAGGAATTGTATGTGAAGAAAGCAGATTTATATCGGGTGAATGCTTGGTGAGATTTGGTTTTACGCCACATTCGCTCCAGCACACGACTATGTCTATAAGATCTCTGGTGTTGTCAGTCTGCCAAGGTTGTAATGGGCGGGGCCTGATGCTTCATGTTAGAGGAGCAAGTGAGTCTAATGCGGATGAAAGTGAACTGTTGTAGACAGCAGTGGCCAGGTCAGGGCAGGACAGGGGAGAGATTCTGTCATAGAGTTGGTCAGTTGCAGAGTGGAAAGGAGAAGGGTTCAAGTTGTGAAGGTTTCTGCAGGTGATTGCTGATTGGAGGGATAAGTGTTTGAAGATGAGGAGACTGTGAAGGTGATGAGATTGTGATCAGAGAGAGGAAAGGGGGCGATTGTGAGGTTGTAGGATATCCTCTCATGGGTGACAACCTTTCAGGCAGGTCTGTGTCTGTGACACCAGCTAGAAAGAAGTCTCTGTTCAGTGAGTGGAGGGATAACACTGCTGGGGGTGCTCACAACTGTCAGTTGTCATTCATATGGGGGGTTGGACCTTATAGAGAACCTGTTGCTGTAACTGCTGTAGAAGCGTTAGCTGAAGTTGGGCTTTACTTGTTGTGTGTCTTACTTATAATCTATCTAAGACTTCCCTGTACAGGGTGACAACGCTGCTGTGTAATGTTCCTGCAGAATGATCAGGGTTGTCACCCTGTTACAGAAGGTGGGAAAATAACAGATCTACAGACAGGACCAACAGCTGATACAACTATGTTGCAGAGGGAACTCTGGGAATGCTAATGACAGATTGCATTACACATTCAGTTAGCAGACTTCCTGCTGTTGGTCTGATGTTTGAATTGTGTTCTGATATTTACTGTCCTGCTGTAAAAGGTGTAAATGATCGCCCGCATGTTTCCTGTAGTAGCAGGGACTACAAACTCATATCAGGAATAGTAGGATGGCTACCTACCCATGGGGGGGTCACCTTTTGGATTTGGGGAAAACATTTCACATGGTTTCTTTCCATTAATGACACCGACAAGGGGAGTCTCACTTCACTAACAATAGGAGAGCCATTCACAGGCCAGTAACATTTCATGGTGTCTCAATGTATTGCAGAATGTTTAATCCCCATTGGTCCAATGGATTCCTAGTCCTTATAGATGCATTGCTTCTTGTGTGGAAGGAGCACCCTAAAATGCCTTCCCTTCAATTCCACCCATAGCTGTACTTTAGGTGATGTTGCCCCTCCCCCATATCTGTAAGGGAAAGCCTCAATTTCTCCCAATACTCCACTGGCCTTCCAGTGAGAGGAAACATTTTCTCTGGAGTGGAGATGTTTTATGCAGTGAGCCCTTCATAGACGGGATGGGGAATCTAAGTAATCTAAGATAAGTAAGATGAACCGGTGTACTGGAGTCATGGATCAGATAACCAATGACACCATTGATGGTATAGCAGAGCTGACACCAGAAGTGGCTCCATCACCTAAGGTGGTGTCACAGAGCTGCATGGCGGCTGACTATCTCTCAGAAGATCAAGGCGGAGTCTAAAAACTGGTGTCAGAGAGTGTTGTACATTTATATTAGATCATGAGGATCTCAGAAGGAGATATCTACACAAGGTAAAGGAGTTCCAACAGTCACCTGGGTGGGGGGAAGTGGGATCCATTTTCTTGGATGGGTTTAGTTGGAACTTGGTTGAGTAAAATGGCGGCTTTGCTTCTTAGGCCATTAGTTCCTACTATAGATTTGATGATAATTTTATACATTGTTGCTGTTGTGTGTTTTGCTGAGTTGATTTTGCTTTTTTATGCACATGATTACATTCACATTTTAGAACAGAAGATTACTTGAAACCCACAAACGTTTTGTTTTCTGAAGCAGAGACCCTGGAGAATATAATGGTGGTGGTTCCCATTTTCTATGTCACAGGATATTAGCACAGCTATTTGTCAAATGCATATTTTCTGTAAAAAAATCCCACTAAAGATAATTTTAATACACAAAAAACACAATATATGACCCAATTTGTTTGGTGAAATGTAAAATATTGAGTTGGCATCAAGTATATAGATACCAAACATGCCAAAATTGTGCGTATGTGTGAAATGGTGACAAACTTCAGTACCAGATATTGTCCATAGGTGACGCTTTAAAAGCCTTTACAGTCATCAGTTTATATAGTGAACCATGAATGATGGCCCTAGAGTTATTCCTCTCTCTCTGGTGTGTGCAGAGATATGTACAATGTGTAGTGTGATTGATGTTTTCCTACATAACCGCACCCAACCCTTGCAATTGCTCATGTATACGGGAACTGGGGGCTTTAAAATGTGTTTTGTGTGTTTTTTCATTTACAGTGTGTTACTTTACACTTTTCTTTCTCTGAACTTTATTATTGCCATATAGGGGGTTAATAGCCTCGCATGTGATAACATATTGCTGGTCACAGATCCTCTTTAAAGAAACACAAGAGGTCTATCAGACCCCTAATGTCACCTCTGGTCCCCAAAAAAGATAGTCAAGCACAGATCATGTTTGATCAGCTCCTTGAAGACACGAATGTACATCTGCCAAATCTGTATCTGAGTAGACCATAGAAGCAGCATTAGAAAGAAATGTGAGCATGGCTTCAGTCAGGCGATGGTCCTGGTGGTCATGGTCTTGTTCTCCTTCAGGTCCTCTCACCTTGTAGATGGTGACATGGACTTGTGTGGGAATGAGCAGGAGGGGCTCGGGGTTCTCTTGTACCCAATCAGCTTTTTATGGATAAAAGATGAAAGTGTCTTCTGGGAAGTTACAGGGATTTGGATGTTTAGAGGGTTACATAAGTGGGTGGGGCTGGTATTAATGAGGGGCGTGTCATATGTTAATCAGTTTCTTAGCATAGATGATATAAATAGATCCTTGAAATGTAAACAATCTCTTTCCTTCTGTTGTTAAAGTGTCACATATATATGATGAATAAAGTTGGATGATATTTTCACCGCACAATACTGTGGTCTGGGTTCTTCTACAACACATCCCCCCAAAAATGTCCTCTTCCAGTTCTAGGAGTCTGGTGGAATGGGACACAAGCTGATGGTATCTCTTAGGCCCCTTGTACATGGGGGGTCCGGCCCCTGTGGGTGCAATGCTGGCCTTATAATACACCTGGTAGGCAAAGCATCCAGCTCCGCTGCCTGTAGCCTGTCAAAGTATCAGGGAACGAGAAGATCACCACGACGCATAAATCTGCACATGCATAGGATTTCCAACAAGACATAGAGGCAGGCGGGCACTAGGACCCAGGTGCGCCCGTCACCAATGACAGTGCTGGCAGGCACTAGGACCCAGGCACACCTGTCAGTACAGGGCAGGCTATTTAAACCAGCTCTTGCGATGCTCACATTGCCGGTCTTATTCCTGTGTTCCTGTTCCTAGTACCTGAGATTGCCTTTGTTGCCGAACCTGCCTGACCCCGGATTATCGTGACTCTCTCCTGCCCTGATCCCTGGCTTGTCTGACCATTCTTCTGCTTTCTCCTGTTTACCTGACTCCTGTTGCTGAACCTGGCTTGTGACCCGTTTATCCTTTTGCATGCTGATCTGTACCGTCTGCCTCTGCTGTTACCGACCTGGCCTGTCTGACTACGTTACACACTACCTCTTCACATCTGGCTCTCACTTATTACCTATCACTGGCAAATCCACCTCTACCACAGCTGGTTGAACTCGGGGGTCGCGACCTGGGCTCAGGCTGCTTCAAGTCCATCCCCACCATCAGGGGCTCTGGTGAAACAGCAGACTGAGGCTTAGATTCCACGCCCTGAGGGATTCCAGCCTGTGGGTCGCTAGAGGCTACTGCCAGTCGGTCCTTAACAGAACCATACGGCCATGACTGAGCCGAGAAGAGGTCCCTCCCCTGGGATGAGATATGCCAACACGTGGCGGCACTCACCCAAGCTGTCAAAACACTCCAAGAAAGCTACACCCACCTGGAGGGGATGTATTCAGACCCTAACCATGCCAGCAACCACACCATCAGCTCCAGTTGATCCTACTCTGGCCAGGGCCGCGCAGAACCTTCCGCTGGAGCAGTGTTCGCCATGCCTCCGCCAGAACCTCGAGTACCAACACCCGAGCGGTTCAGTGGGGATTGAGGGAAGTTCAGAGCCTTCCAGAATTCCTGTCTGCTGTACTTTGACCTACAGCCACTGACTTTTTCGTCAGAATCTGTAAAGGTGGGATTCATTATATCCTTACTCCAGGGGGAACCCCAAGGCTGGGCCCACCGCCTGCTGGAAAGTCGCCATTCACATCTGGACTCAGTTTCCTAATTTTTCAGAGCAATGGCAGAATTATACGATGACCTGCAACAAGCTGCTTCAGCCGGAGCAGTGCTACATACCTTGCAGCAGGGTCGCCGGGCAGCAGAGGACTATGCCTCAGAATTTAGGCGCTGGAGTGGGGACACCCAGTGGAATGACGCAGCTTTGCATTACCAATTCCGCCTAGGCCTATCTGAACCTCTAAAAAACGAGCTAGCCAGAGTAGGGGTACCTGACTCCTTGGAAGGATTGATAACTCTGGCAATTCAGATTGACCGCGTTCTTCAGGAACGGAGGTCTGAAAGATCCAGTCCAGGGTTAAAACCCACATGGATGCTACCACGGGTTCTGACTAGAGATGAGCGAATCGAACCAGGCGAACCGGAATTCGATACGAATTTCAGGAAAAATTCGATTCGCGGCGAATCCGAATATTTGCCTACTTCGGGTGCGCGAATCGAATTTTTCCCGATCAGCCGGCAAAAGTGTCCTTGCAGAGAGCTCCGCTATTTCTGACATTTCTCTGACAGTTCCTTCACATGTACAGCGGTTGAAACATTGTATCTATTAGTTTCCATTTAGGATACAGATGTTTCAACCGCTGTACATGTGAAGAAGCTGTGAGAGAACTGTCAGAAATAGAGGAACTCTGCACATACACTTTTTGCCGGCTTGGAATTATTCTTATTTTCATCCTACTTCTTCTTCTTCTTCTTCTTCATCCTCATCCTCTTCTTCTTCTTATGAGGATGAAGAAGAAGAAGAAGTAGGATGAAAATAAGAATAATTCCAAGCCGGCAAAAAGTGTATCTGCAGAGCTCCTCTAAGTGTATCTGCAGAATGTCATTTATGGAAAAAAATAGATACAATGTTTCAACGCTGTATGGAGTGATGTCCCAGAACTGTCAGAAATAGCCTATTGCGGAGCTCTGCAGATACACTTAGAGGAGCTCTGCACATACACTTTTTGCCGGCTTGGAATTAATTCTTATTTTCATCCTACTTCTTCTTCTTCTTCATCCTCATCCTCAGAAGAAGAAGAGGATGAGGATGAAGAAGAAGTAGGATGAAATAAGAATAATTCCAAGCCGGCAAAAAGTGTATGTGCAGAGCTACTCTAAGTGTATCTGCAGAGCTCCGCAATAGGCTATTTCTGACAGTTCTGGGACACTCACTCCATACAGCAGTTGAAACCGCTGTATGGAGTGAATGTCACAGAACTGTCAGAAATAGACAGAAACTGTCACAGAACTGTCCTTCCTTCTCCTCTCCTTCCCTTCTTTCCTCATCCTTCTCCTTCTTCTCATCCTTCTCCTTCTTCTCATCCTTCTCCTTCTTCTCATCCTTCTCCTTCTTCTCATCCTTCTCTCATCCTTCTCCTTCTTCTCATCCTTCTTCTCATCCTTCTCCTTCTTCTCATCCTTCTCCTTCTTCTCATCCTTCTCCTTCTTCTCATCCTTCTCCTTCTTCTCATCCTTCTCCTTCTTCTCATCCTTCTCCTTCTTCTCATCCTTCTTCTCATCCTTCTCCTTCTTCTCATCCTTCTCCTTCTTCTTCTCTCCTTCTCCTTCTTCTTCTCATCCTTCTTCTTCTCATCCTTCTCCTTCTTCTTCTCATCCTTCTCCTTCTTCTTCTCATCCTTCTCCTTCTTCTTCTCATCCTTCTCCTTCTTCTTCTCATCCTTCTCCTTCTTCTTCTCATCCTTCTCCTTCTTCTTCTCATCCTTCTCCTTCTTCTTCTCATCCTTCTCCTTCTTCTTCTCATCCTTCTCCTTCTCATCCTTCTCCTTCTCATCCTTCTCCTTCTTCTCATCCTTCTCATTCTCATCCTTCTCATTCTCATCCTTCTCCTTCTTCTCATCCTTCTCATTCTCATCCTTCTCCTTCTTCTCATCCTTCTCATTCTCATCCTTCTTCTCATCCTTCTCCTTCTTCTCATCCTTCTCCTTCTCCAAGGGCATTTAAATTAAAGGTACAGTGTTCTGCACTAATTTAAAGGCTCTCTGAAGCCTAGAAACCCTTTTTATAAGTTAACTTCGTAGCGAATTAATTCACATCGAATCAAATTTCTTCCTGAAATTCGCCGAATCAGCCGAATTGAATTTTTGAAAAATTCGCTCATCTCTAGTTCTGACTATTCCGAACTCCCCTACCAGTACTCGGAATCCGGAACCAGCAGAGGGAGCCGAACCAATGCAACTTGGGTTGATGCGGCCTTCCCTAACGTCTGAAGAGCGCCAGAGATGCCGGGTAAACAACCTTTGCCTATACTGTGGAGCAGCAGGCCATGTGGTACGTTCATGCCCGGAGAAGTTAAGTAAGTGCTCTTCTCCTACTTTTTCTATGACTCGTGCTTGTGTAGATAAACCCTCTCTCTTAGCCATACCAATCTCATTTCAACTCCCCGGAAGAACCATACAGGTGACGGCCATTATTGACTCAGGGGCCTGTAGTTGTTTTGTTGACCTCAATTTTGCAGCGCAACAGCAGATTCCCTTACTGACCAAGGAGCATGGCCTGAACATCCTCTTGGCTGATGGGACTCAAGTTAAGTCTGGGTTGGTAGATCGGGAGACCTCTCCTATATGCAAGAAGTCCTCCGCTTGGACACCATTGCGTCCTCACTATTCCCAGTTATTTTGGGGCTGCCTTGGCTACGTGCACATGACCCCCAAATTAACTGGAGAACTGGGTCAATTCAGTTTCAATTCTTGGCAGACAGATCTCAATGCCACATGACCCCTGTGGGGGCAGGACAGGAAGAAGAGGAGGAGGTAGAGGAGGACATTGGTGCTCAGGAATTATTGAGTGAAATGGGTGGTTTTTCCACTCAGCGGACAGGAGTGGAGGAGCAGGAGCATCTGGTAGAGGAGGAGGAGGAGACAGAGGACCCAGACGAACCATGGCAGTATGCTGTGGAGATGGAGGCAGGGAGTCCCTCGCATTCCTTGGCACAAATGGCCCATAGCATGCTCGGTTGCTTGCGTAGCGACAGCCGAATAATAACCATCAGACAGAGGGATGACTTTTGGCTGTCCACCTTGTTGGACCCTCGCTACCGTTCAAAAATGGTGGCCTTTTTCACACCTGCTGAGAGGGAGGCCAAAATAAAGTACTATAAAAACCACCTATGTAGTCAGTTGGTCTCTGCCTTTCTGCGCCAACGTCCATCCTCAGACACTCTGCCATGGGCCCCTGTACCGCCTCCTCATGCTGCTGCCAGGCCCGTAATCTGCCATGGGCCCCCGTACCGACTCCTCATGCTGTTGCCAGGCCCGTAATCTGTCATGGGCCCCTGTACCGCCTCCTCATGCTGCTGCCAGGTCCAGAGTGTGTCATGGGTCCCTGTATGGCCTCCCATTGCTGCTGTCTCCATCGCCACACTCTGCCATGTGCCACTTTCAGGTCTCCTCACACTGCTGGTGGGTTCCATTTTGTCATAGGGTGCTGTATGGCCTCCCATTGCTGCTGCCTCCACCGCCACACTGTGGCTCCACACTCTGGTTTTGGCCCCGTGACTGCCCAAATGAGTGAAGTGTGCGGTGATTCTAAGATTGACGGCACTCATCTGCATGTCATACTGACTGACAGTATTATTTTCTCTTCCCCGGCAGACTCCAAGGGCATTTAAATTAAAGGTACAGTGTTCTGCACTAATATTAAGGCTCTCTGAAGCCTAGAAACACCCTTTTTATAAGTTAAATTCGCAGCGAATATATTCGGATCGAAGCAAATTTTTTTGGCGAATTCGGCGAATCAGCCGAACCAAATTTTTGAATAATTCGCTCATCTCTAGTGGTAGTGCCAACAAACTTGTTACCTGTGCCAAAGCTGATGTTAAAGCACACCTGAGGGCTGCTTCGCTGTCCTGTTACTCATAATGGAGTAATGAGTGCCCTACAGGAGCTAGAGCTAATATTGGTGCTAAAACTGATGTTACCTGCTAAAAATGTGTCATTAAGTTCTACCGACAAATGTCTACGTGGGGGCTGACCAGGGGTCCCTTGCTTTTTCATGCCGACGCAGATGTCATATAGGGCATGAACAGCGGCCATTACGGACATGTGATGACTGGGTGGGGGCTTAGAGCATACCCAACAGTTGGTTTTGTTGGCGGTTCTGGCTAACGCAGATGCATTTTAAATAAAAGGTTGGGGTATCTGCCGTCTTTTCCTCCGTTCACACACATGTAAGACATACAAACAAAAAGAAAAAGGAAAATGACACCCCTCATTCTCTGGTGTAGCTGAAAAGCTTCTTGCAGTGGCTTGCGTGCACCCAGTTGTCTCGTCCCTCGAGCTTGAGTGAGGTAGGTGTCGTCAGCTGGACTTGGTATGGTCCGGTGAACCGTGGCTCGAGTCCGGTTCTTTGATGTTTCTTTAGGACGACCCAATCACCTGGCTCAATAGAAAGAACACCTGTTATTGCATTTGGATCGGGGAGCGATTCGCAAACCCGATGGTGTATCTTCTGCAGCTCCCGTTGCAGAGATTGCATGTAACCTGTTAGTTGTGAATGCAAAGACGACAACTGTTGAGGAAAGTACAACCCTGTTTTTGGGAGGTCCCCCAAACAACACCTCGTAGGGTGACAGCCCATGTGGTTGCCGAGGGGCATTCCGGATGGAATAGAGGGCAATGGGGGGACACTCAGGCCAAGGTTTTTGGATATCGGCCATGATGTTGGAGATCCTGTTTTTAAGGATTCCGTTAAAATGTTCAACCTTACCGCTACTCTCGGGGTGATATGGGGTGTGTCGCCGCTGACTCCAGTTCCACCAAAGAAATGCAGTCGTGTCCTTTGGAAGAGAGGTTAGTAGTGGACAAAGAAGACATGTTAGCAGAAGAGGTGTTAGTATTGTTAGTCGTGTTGCAAAATTCAGCACTGTCATTGCTGTCCTCCCCCCCCTTCTCATCTTCCGACACAGGAAGAAGAGAAGCTGGGTTAAGAATAGTGCATCGTTTGATAGTGAGGTTAGTAGGGGTTAGGAGGGCTTTCCCCTGAGAGGGTTACCTTGCCTTGGATGTCCTATTTTCGCAAGACCGTTCTTGCTGCACTGGTGTCGGTGAGGCAAGGGAGGGGATATTTTAATTCCTCTAGAAAAAGATGGATCTGGGCCGACACCGATTTGTCAACTTCCTATGAGGATTCATAGGAGTTACTTACCATGGTGGTCACTGGGGCGGAGGACTCATCAGGAATGAACGGCCACCGACCTTTAGGTAATTGGGGACAGCTCCTCCTCATGTGCCCCGTTTGGTGGCATTGGAAGCACCTGGGTGGGGGCCTATCCTTCCTGTGACCCAGATCCCTTGGTTTTTCGTGTGGGGTCTGGGACATAAGAACTTTGGCCTTGTCTTGTTTTCTTCTATCCATTTCCCTCTCTATTGCTGCAAGAGTGGAGAGGATAGCAGGGATAGACATCTCATTATATTCGGGTCGGGCCAGAACCAGCCTTTCCCGAATTTTAGTATCGATGCCTTCAAAAAATTTGGCCCGCAACAGAATGTGCGTCGCGGTCACCTTTACCCCTTCAGTTGGAGCATCAGGTCCAACTTCCAGATCCGAATCCAGTGCCGTCTGCTTGAGACGGCGCCAGAAGCAGGTGCTTTCCTCATTAGGACCCTGGGTGAGCTTCATCATGTCCGTAGTAGAGGTAGCACCATACATTTCTGGAAGCTTTGCCTTTAGCTGTGTACAGAACTCTTTGCCCCCTGAAGTCATCTCCTCATGCGTGGTTATAGAGCACCCTGCAATCACTGTACTGGCCACTTCCATGCCCACCTTTGCCCGCAGGATCTGCGTACAATCTGACCCGCTCATACCATAGCTGAACTGGTTTTGTCCAAACATTCGAGCAAATCCTCTCGGATTGACTCGATAGTCCGGGAGCTCAGCCAGAATAGTGCGGATCTCTGCCGGGTTGAAGGGGACATGCCAAACTACCCGTTCCCCTAAAGTCCGTTCCCCCTGTGCATTGGGAGGACCTTCAAATTGCTGCACCCTGACTGGATAGGCCTCGGTCCGGGAAGAGTGCAAGGGTTGGCCCAGCTTCATCGGTGGGCTTAGATTAACCACCTCGCTTACTGCACCTTCAGGTTTGAGGTCCCTCAGATCAGGGTATAGCTGGGGGGCAGGGGTCTGATCAGTGGCTCGTAGTGCTTTGATGCAATCCGCCCTGTTTCTTAACCGGGTGTCTATTCCCCTTGATTCACAGATAGTCTGCAAATCAGTTGTTGAGAAGGCTTCATAGTTGGAAACAGAAGGAGCTGGGGTGAAGCAGGGAGGAGGGAGAGGTAGAGGTAGAGGCTGAGGCATAGATACAGAAGACACGGAAGGTACATCAAGAGTGACGTCACTAACAGAAGAGACAGGTGCAGTTATACTTATCTCAGCCACTGTTGGTTGTTCGGGAACCCCAGCAGACCCTGATCCTGCCTGCCTTAGTAGAGTCAGCCCTGAAAGAGCTTCCTCCACCTCTGACACCGGATCTTCCTGTTTTATTCCCTCTGGAGGCCAGGTATACATCACCTGGTTCTTCCGGACAGACACCAGTTTATGTATGCCCTGCTTCCCTAATTGGATTGACCTGTGAAGCCATAGCTGTGCGATCTCTAGTTCTGACGCCTGCATCCGTGGTTCAAATTCAGAGATGAATTTTTCCCACCTCCATGCGTCAAATGTACCTTCCCGGGGAATTTCCCATCTGGTACCCTTCGACCATTTATTCCACCTTTTGAGGGGTTCTGTAGACTTCCCCCCCAAACTCACCTTCATCAGTTGTGCAGTTGTCCTTACCCTGAAGAGGGTTGGTTCCCCCTCTCTCTTCATGGACTGACTACTGCCCATCGTGACTAGTCACTGGTATATATCCCGCGTCCGGGTACCTGTTTACCCCCTGGAGCACTCGGTGGGATCCTACCGAGAGGCCTGATTCCACCACTTTCCCAGCACAGCGTAATTTATGTGATACTTATCGATCACCCGAAGCGCATCAAGTGGCGGTCAGACTGAGAGCACACCTCCCACTCCCACAGCGCAATTTATGTGATCCTGACCACCCGAAGTGTTTGTGGTAACCAGGCTAAGCGTTATACTTCCCTGGACAGCCCACTCGCACAGCGCAATTTATGTGATCCTGACCACCCGAAGTGTTTGTGGTAACCAGGCTAAGCGTTACACTTCCCTGGACCGCCCACTCGCACAGCGTAATTTATGTGGTTCTCATCACCCACTGTGTTTGGCAGGCCACACCGCACAATGATAAAAGTGGCTTTTCTCTCCCTGCACACAGTAGCTAACACAAGTCAAAACAAAAAGAGGGGTTCTTGGATGTTACTTAGGGGTCACTGGTTGGCCAGAAACCTGCTAACTGACCTTTAGGAAATTTGTGTAAAGAAAAAAACTTTCCTAATACACACAGAAAACCCCCTTTTCAACCTGAAAAACCGTTAAAAAGGACAAAGTGGATCCTTATGAAAAACACGGGACGTTTCACAGTAAAACAATTACACAGAGGTGAACCGAAAAACTGCTCCAAAAGTAACCTTGTTGCTGACGCAAAAATCACTCATACCAGCACCGCTAAACGATCTGCGTTACACACGCAATCTTCACTGTAACTACCTAAAACCGTTTACGCAAAAAGTCTGCTGGACGTGAAACACGTGACGCAGCAGCTTAAAACAAACCCGCTTTACAATAAGGAACTACTTTTAACAAGAAAAACACAAGAAAAACATAATCACTATACAAGAAATCTATGTGCAAAAACCCCGACTTCACCGCGCTCACTAAATGTGGAACACGTGAAGGGAAAACTCGCTTAACACACTTTAAATTGGCTGGCAATACGCAAATTTAAAGCTAAAAGCAAACAACTTAAACTGTAAAAAATTTGGATTAAAAACACAAAATGGGTCAAATGCATATAGAAAGCTGCATACACATTGCATAGAGATTACTGCACATGTGGTAGTCAACAAAATGGCCACCAACAGGGAAAGCACATGGCAGTCAACAAAATGGCCACCAACAGGGAAAGCACATGTGGTAGTCAACAAAATGGCCACCGACAGGGAAAGCACATGTGGTAGTCAACAAAATGGCCACCAACAGGGAAAGCACACGGCAGACACTAGCCTCAAAATTGCCTCTAACCTCTTACATAAAACAGACTTTTGGACAGAACATACACTGGACAATTACACAACAATATACAGCACACATACAACACAATTTGGCACGATCACAGAACAGACATAAAACACCAACATATCACACTAACATGCACATGTAACAGAGTACTGACAAAACACGGCACAGACTACATACACACAGAGATCTTACAACAGTTAACAATTAACCTAAACCTTTCAGCACTGTAATAATTACCTCACGTGGAGGGGGGTAGAGCAATTACCACAGTACCTACAACCCACAAATACTTACCTAACACTATGCAACAACTTTTACCCGCTAAAACATATACCCGTTTAATTTTTGGTTGGAAGATTTTTAAACTTGACCAAATCCAGCCAACCAAACCCACCCCTCTGCTGCTCTCAGCAGAGAAAACCCTCGTCTTTCACCCACAAATCAAGATTTTAGGACAAAACTAGGTCCTTGTTAAGCGGAATTCACGTTAGCTAACAGAGAGCGAAATCAGCCACACGAACGCGCAAAAAGCGATCCTCTTAATGGCAGAGAGACCTGAAATATGCCGGCATACTTTTTGCTAGTTCATGATGGCTCATTCCCCCTTCGAACTTGGTTAGCTAGCGCAAAATTCGCGTTACTATCCACTGGCTCGCCAAACTGTCTTGGAAATTCGCTTTTAACAAATTTCTCCTTACCGTGAGTACTCGTAGTTGGATGCGCAGAAATCCCCCATAAAGCTGTGTGAATCTCGCTTACCGCAACTGCAGCTAAACTACACGATTCCTGCCCATCCAACTGGGTTAGCTTCTGTTGAAATGTGGGGAATTGGAGCTCCGTTACCCTAGAATGATCAGGCGACACTCTCAGGATGATGTTTGAATTCACATAAGGGCCGGCTTCAGACTCAGCCCCCGGTTTTATTACAAGCAGACACACGCCCCCCACATGAATAAAGTCAATCCCCTCCCACCGAACAATGCAATGGGGAGTGCCTATACACAGGATATACATTCCGATTGGAGCATAGCCTTTCCTATTATCTATCACTGGTCCTCCCCTATGAGCCCTCTGAGGTCAGCAGACTTCCTCCCCTTCCCCCATGAGCCCTCTATGGAGGGCATACTTCCTGTCCTACTAGCACCTATTGGTATGCAAATTCCTTGTACAAGCATCCCCTAGAAACACCAGTCTGTACCTGGATGGGCCCGATACGATCTTTATTAAAACACATCCATCCGGATACAGTTCAGGTCGGTAATGGGTTGTAAGATATGCATGAGCCTACACGCGGAGTTCGTACCGCTTGGTGCCTAGCGTTATGAAGTCCATGTGGTACTATGCTGCTGATATGTGGATACAGGCCCGCGGCCTGCCGCCGGCGGCATTCGCATCGAATGCCGTGGTGGCATACACGCCAGTCTATAAGCGCAGATCTGCTATCTCATCCATTACTGAGCTGAGTACTGTAATACATACATTGTACATGCGCATGGCCCAAATGCAGCCTTCAGAGCTTTAATTAAGCCACACGAGAGACATATGAATAACACTCATATATGACACATTTAAAGTTCAACCAACAATACAAAATTTCCATGACACTATGACATTACGATTTCCGGAGAAACATTCCCGTTCTAAGATATGGCATTTGGATGCCTCTCTTCTTTCTGACTTGGCCAATGAAGCAGAGGTTCGCTCCCAATTAATGGACTACTTTTCGAACAATCAAACTCCAGATACCTCTTCGTTAACTCAAGGGGAGGCACATAAATGCGTCATTCGAGGAGTCCTAATAGCTATGGCCACAAAACGTAAAAAAGAGAGACAGACTCGCTTACAACAACTCTTAGATTGCATTAAATTCCTGGAAAAGGCACACAAACATAATCAGGCCGCCTCGACTTTATCTGATCTTACGAACACCCGCACACAGCTCTTAAACGAACTAGGCAAGGCAGCTAAGCGCAGATTCATTTTGTCGCAAAATCTTTTTTATGAGTTTGCTAACAAAAGTGGGAGATTCTTAACCAGATCCCTCCAGACAAAAAAGTCAAGTTTAACGGTTCACAAGATTAGGGGCTCGGATGGCTCTTTGGCCACCTCAAATGCGGATATAGCATCTCACTTTGAGCAATACTACAAAACATTATACGATCTCCCTCCAGAACGTCGCCCTTCTGAGGCCAATAAGCTTAGAGACACCCTAATCTCTGACTTTCTTCGCCTCTATAGTCCCTCCACTGTACCTGATGATACTATTCAGGATTTGAAACATCATATCACGGCGGAGGAACTCTCCTGAGCCGTCCAGCAAATGAAACCTGGTAAAAGCCCGGGCCCTGATGGTCTTTCTGTGGCATATTACAAGGAGTTTCTAGATATTTTGAGTGGACCCTTCCTCTCTGCCTTCAACACTTTCTCTTCACCCTCCACGCAACATCATCGCCACCTGGAAGCTCATATCACTGTCATCCCCAAAGAAGGTAAAGATGTCACTTTGGTTACCAATTAGAGGCCCATCTCTCTTTTGAACATAGACATCAAAATCTACGCAAAGATCCTAGCCAACCATCTCCTTCCCTTGTTACCCTCCCTGATTGACCTTGACCAAGTGGGCTTCATCCCGGGAAGGGAAGCAAGGGATAACACCATCAAGGTTCTTAACCTTCTCCACCGACTTCACGATTCTCGCAGTCCAGGATTTATTCTTTCCCTAGATGCCGAGAGGGCTTTTGATAGGGTGTCCTGGGATTACTTAAAGGCATCCCTACAGGCGATTGGTTTAGGGGACACCATGCTCAATTTCATTATGGCACTGTATTCTGGTCCAACGCCTCAGTTCCATGTGAATTGGCATCTATCTCATCCGTTCCCTCTTGGGAATGGTACGCGCCAAGGTTGCCCCCTATCCCCGCTTCTTTTTGTGATATCACTAGAACCATTGTTATGCAAACTCCGCTTAAGCCCAGATATCAGGGGTATTTCCGTGGCGAACAAGGAATACAAACTTGCTGCCTACGCAGACGACATTCTTTTGTTTCTGACGGAGCCCCGGATTCCCTTGCCCAACCTACTTAAGGATTTTTCCTTCTTTCAATATATCTCGAACCTCAAAATTAATCATTCCAAATCCTATGACTTAAACATTACTCTTCCTCCAGACCTGGTTTCCTTTTGTCAGTCACAGTTCCCGTTTCAATGGGAAAGGGACTCCCTTACCTATCTGGGAATACAGCTTACGAGTAACCTCTCTGATCTTGATGTCAAAAACTTTCTTCCAACCCTTGGTGCCATCCGAGCAGACCTAACTAGGTGGCATCGCCCATGCTTCTCCTGGTTTGGTAGGGCTGCTATACTAAAAATGAATATCCTCCTGCACCTCCTCTATCTATTTCAAACCTTACCTATCCATTTACCACCCGCCTTTTTCGTTTCATGCAGAAGAATGTGCTCTCTTTTTCTCTGGAATCATAAACGGCCACGTATTTCTTTCTCCCAACTTGTGCTCCCCAAATCCAAAGGGGGATTGGACTACCTGACCTGCAACTTTACCATCGGGCCTGCCATCTTACTAGGATAATTGATTGAAATATTCACTTTACCACCAAAGCGTGGGTCCAGCTGGAACACTCTTGTTCCACTTCCCCCTTGGCATCGATCCCGTGGCTTCTGACCAAACACATTCCTCAAGACCTCCTCCTACATACAATAATCGGTCCTTCCCTTAAAACCTTTCGCTTAGCCTGTAAATCGGCCTCCATTTCCGATGCCCCCAACCCACTAACTTCTCTTCGCCTCAATCCGGATTTCCCTCCCGGTATGCATAAGTCCTTTCATTCAGCACATTGGCCACACAGTCAAGTATTGGCGCACCACTTTTTCCACAAAGGTCAGCTGAAGTCTTGTTCTTCCCTGGCAAGTACTATGGGTGATCTCACCTTTCCCTTTTGGGCCTATCTTCAAATCAGACATTTTCTTCTGTCTCCTGCATATCGCCATAAATGGGTCCGCCCTCTCACCTCCTTTGAGTCACTCTGTTCAAAGGCTGAACCACGGAGGCATTTAGTATCATTTACCTATCTGCTTCTTCTTGGTCACAGAACCTCTGACTCACTTCCCACCTGCAAAGCTTGGAAAAGAGACTTAAACATTGACTTTTCTTCCTCTGATTTGGACCAAATCTTTACCTTTTCTCATAAGTGCTCCTTGAATGTTTCGGCACAAGAAAACGGATACAAGTTGGCGACACGTTGGTACAATACACCTTCTAGAATCCATCATTTTGATCCATCCAGACCTAGTAATTGTTGGAGATGTGGGGCTCCTGTTGGATCTCTTCTTCATATCTGGTGGGACTGCCCTATGGTTCAGCCCTTTTGGCAGGAGGTACATCGGATTACTTCTTCGGTGTCTACTCTTGATATTGAGTTCTCTCCAGCCCAACTCCTCCTCCACCACACTCCGCTTCCCAAACATCTATATTTCAAATCTCTGGCTATGCATATGCTTAATGCGGCCAAACTCTGCTTACCGGTTCTCTGGGGGTCTGTTCACCCCTCCACAGTGCGAGATTGGTTCATACGTTTGAACAGAATTGCTGAAATGGAAGAGCTGATTGCTTCTTCTCTGGATAACCCTACTAAATGTTCTCATACGTGGTCCTGTTGGATTGACTTCCAAATGACCCCTGAATATCGTTCTTTCATGGGCCTTGCTGATTGATTCTGAACCTCTCTGATACCCCGTAGTGTTTCTTGCGATATATCGGCTGTTTTTTTTAAGGTTGTGATTGAAGTCCTTTGTCTCGATGTCCTGTACTGCTTGGAGCAAGCTACACTTGGCACCCTGATACGCCTGCAACTGTCCCCAGCTCGCTTCTCTGCCAGGGTTGTGCGTATCTCTCATGTCCTGGGAGTCTTGCGTAAAGGTGACTCACCTACCCTCCTACTCCTCCACACCTCCTCCCCGTCCCCAACCCCCCATCTCCCTCCCCTCCACTTTTTTTTTTTCTTCTTCCCCTCTCTTCCCTTCTTTTTCATGCTTATTCTTAAATTCTTAATCCCCATTTCCTGCTTTCCTACTCAGTTTAGCTTTCATTCTCCCCTTTCCATTTTGGTACACTTCTCTACGCATAGGAGCCCTACTCCCTACCTGCAATCCAGCTGCACATATGTTTTACTTTTACATATCTCCTTTCCCGAACCCTTTACCCACGTGCTGGCAACCTGTAGTGGGTTACCTCAGTTTCATCAAAAGTAAAAGGCCATATCCTACAAGCCCTTGCACCCCCCTCCACACCCACTGTATACATTTCCAATGCATACCTTTGACTCACTGCCCCCGCTCTCTGCTGCTCGGTAACTGAGGTTATATATCATCGACCTGCCAGTGCTGTGATTCCAATATGCTGAAAAAGGGCTTGAGACCAGATATGCCTTTATGTTCCTGTGTTCGCATGTCCTCATTCTTCCCATTTTCTTTTCCCTGGGATGAATTACGTCTGATTCTTTGCCTATGTATTGCTATGTATCTTTTTGTTTGCTGTATGTGTATTACCTCCTATTGTATTTCCGACTGATACCTTGTATTACCTGGACCTATTGTATGCTCTGAGTTTATTAATAAACTTCATGGAAAAAAAAAAAAGAAAATATCATCCAACTTTATTTATCATATATATGTGACACTTTAACAACAGAAGGAAAGAGATAGATTATTTACATTTCAAGGATCTATTTATACCATATCATCAATGCTAAGAAACTGATTAACATATGACACGCCCCTCATTAATACCAGCCCCACCCACTTATGTAACCATTAATCACACTACACGTTGTACATATCTCTGCACACACCAGAGGGAGAGGAATAACTCTAGGGCCATCATTCATGGTTCACTATATAAACTGATGACCTGTAAAAGGCTTTTAAAGCGTCACCTATGGACAATATTTGGTACTGAAGTTTGTCACCATTTCACAAGCACATGACATTTTAAAAGCTTGACATGTTTGGTATCTATATACTTGATGCCAACCTCATCTTTCATTTTTCATCAAATTGGGTCATATATTGTGTTTTTCTGCACTGGAATTATTGTTAGTGTTTTTTTACTGAAAATATCCTTTTCAAAGACAGCTGCGCTAATATTGTGTGACAAAAAATTGTAACCACCACCATTTTATTCTCCAGGGTCTCTGCTTTCAGAAAATAAAACACAATATTTAGGGGGCTTTAAATAATCTTCTGGCCTAACAATGTGAATGTAATCATGTGCATAAACAAGCAAAATCAACTGGCAGCGAAAGACACAACAGCAACAATGTAAAAAATTATCACCAAATCTATAGTAGCAACTAATGGCCTAAGAAGCAAAGCCACCATATTACTCAACAAAGTTCCAACTAAACCCATCCAAGAAAATGGATCCCACTTCCCCCCACCCAGGTGACTGTTGGAACTCCTTTACCTTGTGTAGATATCCCCTTCTGAGAGCCTCATGATCTAATATAAATGTACAACACTCTCTGACACCAGTTTGAAGACTCCACCATGATCTTCCGAGAGATAATCAGCCGCCATGCAGTTTTGTGACACCACCTTAGGTGATTGGAGCCACTTCTGGTGTCAGCTCTGCTATACCATCAATGGTGTCATTGGTTATCTGATCCATGACTCCAGTACACCGGTTCATCTTACTTATCTTAGATTACTTAGATTCCCCATCCCATCTATGAAGGGTTCACTGCATAAAACATCTCATCTCCAGAGAAAATGTTTCTTCTCACTGGAAGGCCAGGGGAGTATTGGGAGAAATTGAGGCTTTCCCTTACAGATATGGGGGAGGGGCAACATAACTTAAAGTACAGCTATGGGTGGAATTGAAGGGAAGCCATTTTAGGGTGCTCCTTCCACACAAGAAGCAATGTATCTGGGAGGACTAGGAATCCATTGGACCAATGGGGATTAAACATTCTGCAATACATTGAGACACCATGAAATGTTACTGGCCTGTGATTGGCTCTCCTATTGTTAGTGAAGTGAGACTCCCCTTGTCGGTGTCATTAATGGAAAGAAACCATGTGAAATGCTTCCCCCACATCCAAAAAGGTGACCCCCTTGGGTAGGTAGCCATCCTACTATTCCTGATATGAGTTTGTAGTCCCTGCTACTACAGGAAACATGCGGGCGATCATTTACACCTTTTACAGCAGGACAGTAAATATCATCCACATTAGACTCACTTGTTCCTCTAACAACACGAAGCATCAGGCCCCGCCCATTACAACCTTGGCAGACTGACAACACCAGACATCTTAAACGACATAGTCGTGTGCTGGAGCGAATGTGGCGTAAAACCAAATCTCAGCAAGCATTCGCCCGATATAAATCTGCTTTCTTCACATACAATTCCTCCCTCCATGCTGCCAGACAAGCCTACTTTGTCACTCTCATCAATAGCTTGTCATCCAGTCCTTGTCGTCTCTTCTCTACTTCTAACTCTCAACTTTCTCCACCTCCACCCAGCACCTCACTCACTGCTCACGAGATTGCAAATCATTTCAAAAACAAGATTGACACAATTCGTAGGGACATCTCCACTGCACAGACATCCATCCCACTTAGCATACCTCATACTAAACCTCCCTCAACACTTTCCTCTTCTGACCTTCCTACTACCGAAGAGGTCACTAAGGTTTCTCAGAAGCCCGTCTCACTACCTGCCCCCTGGATCCTGTCCCCTCACAACTACTACAGTCACCCTCTTCTTCCATCCTATGCTCCCTCACTCACATCTTCAATCTTTCCCTCTCTACTGGTGCCTTCCACTCCCCTCTAAAGCATGCGCACATCACTCCCATACTTAAAAAACCCTCCCTGGACTCCACCAACCTGAACAACTTAAGACCCATCTCCCTGCTCTTGTTTACCTTTAAACTCTTAGAACGCTTAGTCTACAATCGCCTGAGCTCCTAACTCACCGACAACAACCTTCTTCACCCTTTAAAATCTGGCTTTCGCTCACTACACTCCACTGAAACTATCCTACTAAACCTCACTAATGATCTACTAACTGCTAAAACCAATGGCCACTACTCCGTACTCATCCCAACCAATGGCCACTACTCCGTACTCATCTCAACCAATGGCCACTACTCCGTACTCATCCCAACCAATGGCCACTATTCCGTACTCATCCCAACCAATGGTCACTACTCCATACTCCTCCCAACCAATGGCCACTACTCCGTACTCATCCCAACCAATGGCCACTACTCCATACTCTTACTACTTGACCTCTCTGCAGCTTTTGATACGGTTGACCATCCCCTCCTCCTCAAAAAACTCCACTCAGTTGGCCTCCAAGACTCTGCTCTCTCCTAGTTCTCCTCCTACCTATCACAGAGCTCGTTCAGCGTTATCTACACCTCTGCCTCCTCCTCTCCACTCTCTATTTCCGTAGGGGTCCCTCAAGGTTCCGTCCTTGGACCCCTACTCTTCTACATCTACACCTCCTCCCCCTACTCCCATGGTTTTAAGTACCATCTCTATGCTGATGACACACAAATCTTTCTACTCCTCACCTCACCCCTTCAGTCTCCTCTGGCATTACTAACCTACTAAGCGACAAATCGGCATGGATGTCACTCCACTTCCTCAAACTCAATCTTAGCAAAACTGAGCTCTTAGTATTCCCTCCAGCCTGTGCCCTCTTCCCTGACTTATCCATCAAGATCAATAACATAATCATCAGTCCCTCCCCTCATGCCAGGGTACTAGGTGTAATCCTAGACTCCCATCTGTCCTTTCAGCCCCTAATCCACTGTCCAAATCTTGTAGACTTCACCTTCACAACATCTCCAAGATACGGCCGTTCTAAGCAATTTATTCAATCCCTTGTTATATCTCGTCTTGACTATTGTAACTCCCTCCTCATTGGCCGACCTCATTGCAGGCTATCCCCTCTTCAGTCTATCATGAATGCTGCTGCCAGACTCATCCACCTTACTAACCGTTCTGTATCAGCCACCCCTCTCTGCCAATCCCTCCAATGGCCTCCACCCCTCTCTGCCAATCCCTCCAATGGCCTCCACCCCCCTCTGCCAATCCCTCCACTGGCTTCCTATTGCCCAACGGATAAAATTCAAAACATTAATAACATATAAAGCCATTTATAACTCTGCCTCAAATTACATCACCAATCTTGTCTCCAAAATATCACCCAAACTGTCCTCTCCGCTCCTCGCATGACCTCCTGCTCTCTAGCTCCCTTGTCTCTTCCCATGCTTGTCTCCAGAGCTTCCCCCATCCTCTGGAACTCTCTACCCCAATTTATAAGACTATTACAGCGCTGAGAGAACTATTGGCGCTTTCTAAATACTGTATAATAATAATAATATTGCCTGCTCTGCTCACTTTTAGGCGAACTGTGAAAACCTCTCCGTTTAGGGAAGCCTATCCTGCCCTCAGCTAATAATGGAATATTCTACTCTTCCTACCAGTCCATCCCCTACAGTTACTACCTTTTGTACCACTAGCCCCTCCCTCCTGGATTGTAAGCTCTGAGAATACAGGGCCCTCCTATCCCTCTTGTATTGAACTGTATTGTCTCCCGTTATATTGTAAAGCGCTGAGCAAACTGTTGGCACTATAAATCCTGTATAATAATAATATTAATGAGAGATGAAATGTGGAAGGGAGGCATTGATAATGGGAGAGGAGATGGAACATGTAATGGGAGGAGTGGACAAGGTGGGCTTAGCTGGAGACCTCAAGCCTGGCTGATCATGTATCAATAGTCAGAAGAACCTGGAATGGACTCTCCCACTGAGGCTTCAGAGACTTGGTAAGATGACAATAGACCCCATCCTAGTCTCTGGTACGTAATCAATGCAGAAATTTGTGAATCCTCCGGTGATAGATTAGACCGGCATTAACTGTAAAAGTTTTGTCATATTGAGAGCAATAAAATGGCTTCTCTCCACTGTGACTCCTCTGGTGTCTGATAAGACTTGACTTCTGAGTAAAAGCTTTATCACATTCAGAACACTGATATGGCTTCTCTCCAGTGTGAATCCTCTGGTGTGTGAGAAGATTTGACTTCAGAGAAAAAGCTTTATCACATTGAGAACACTGATATGACTTCTCTCCAGTGTGAATCATCTGGTGTGTGATAAGATTTGACTTCACAGTAAAAGCTTTATGACATTCAGAACACTGATATGACTTCTCTCCAGTGTGAATCATCTGGTGTCTGATAAGATCTGACTTCTGAGTAAAAGCTTTATCACATTCAGAACACTGATATGACTTCGCTCCAGTGTGAATCCTCTGGTGTCGGATAAGATCTGACTTCCGTGTAAAAGCTTTATCACATTCAGAACACTGATATGGCTTCTCTCCAGTGTGAATCATCTGGTGTGGGATAAGATCTGACTTCTGAGTAAAAGCTTTATCACATTCAGAACACTGATATGACTTCTCTCCAGTGTGACTCCTCTGGTGTCGGATAAGATCTGACTTCTGTGTAAAAGCTTTATCACATTCAGAACACTGATATGGCTTCTCTCCAGTGTGAATCATCTGGTGTGGGATAAGATCTGACTTCTGAGTAAAAGCTTTATCACATTCAGAACACTGATATGACTTCTCTCCAGTGTGAATACTCTGGTGTCTGATAAGTTCTGACTTCCGTGTAAAAGCTTTATCACATTCAGAACACTGATATGGCTTCTCTCCAGTGTGAATCCTCTGGTGTGTGATAAGATCTGACTTCTGAGTAAAAGCTTTATCACATTCAGAACAATGATATGACTTCTCTCCAGTGTGAACAATCTGGTGTGTGATAAGACTTGATTTCACAGTAAAAACTTTATCACAATCAGAACACTGATATGGCTTCTCTCCAGCGTGACGACTCTGGTGTCTGATAAGATTTGATTTCACAGTAAAAGCTTTATCACATTCAGAACACTGATATGGCTTCTCTCCAGTGTGACTCCTCTGGTGTGTGATAAGATGTGACTTCCGTGTAAAAGCTTTATCACATTCAGAACACTGATATGACTTCTCTTCAGTGTGAACAATCTGGTGTCTGATAATATCTGACTTCACTGTAAAAGCATTATAACATTCAGAACAATGATATGACTTCCCTCCATTGTGAACCTTCTGGTGTGTGATATATTTTCTCTCCATTGTAAAATCTCCAAACAAGTAGTATGAAATGACTCCTCTTATGTATACTTGGGTTGGACTTTATTGTAAAGCCATTGTCACTTCCAGAACACTGAAATTACTTTTCTCCTGCTGGATCAATGTGGAAGAGGGTCCAAACCATGACTTTTAGAATACAGATATGACTTGTATCCCGTGTGAATCCTCCAGTGAACTGCAGTAAAGACTTTCAGTCAATTAAGACACTCACATGTCTTGTTTTCCCTGTGACTCATGAAGACCAACATGACCAAAAACTAGATTCATCAATCTGCCTGTAGAGAAAGAAAACAAATAGAATTCTATATAAAGGGCTACATAAAGTTGCTTTCTATTTTTAATGTTCATTACTAAATATATCTTATGAATAGAAAGAATATGTACAGCATTATCTACAGTATTTTTTTAATCAAATAGATTTTATTAATAAAGTTTATAAGTGCGCACAGTATTCCCAACATTCAGCCCAGACAATGGAGTCATACATTCTCACGTATAGGCAGTTGTGGCACTGTTACAGATCATACAGAACAATAACTTGCTTTGTCTATGGTGTCACTTTTACCTTTTATAAACAAATGAACAGAGAAAAGAAGAAACAGCCTAGAACAATTCAGCTGTACACGGCAAGTAACTCCCCCCAGTACATACATAGATAGCTGACACCAATCAATGAGGCCTGTGTCTCCAGGATCATACCCCAAGTATCAGTCTCCAATGTAGTCACCATTCAGTAGGATACAACTGGCCGTTCTCCTTCTATGGGGCTAAAACAGCTAAGATTTTAAAAGCCTATGAAGAACTAACGGAGAGAGCAAGGAGTTTCCAGCCAGTTCTGCCAGACATACATCTCCTGGGGACATTACAATGTTGGTAAGTTCGTTTTTCACATGTTAATGTGGAGATCACCTGCTCAATCCACTGTTGTCTGCTGGGAGTTTGAGATGATAGCCAAGATCGGGATATTTTTTGTGGTCAAGCAGCCTCACTATTGCTATATGACTTGTAATAGGAGGAGGTGTAAATAATTCCTCCTCTATTGACACCAAGAGGCACACCCGAGGAATATTGAATACCAATGTATGCTAGTCATATCGTTCCACTTTTTGAATAATTTTTGACATCTCCAGAACATGTGTATCAAATCCCCGACATTACCGATACAACTGGGGTCATAAGGGGAAGTCCCTCCTGTCCTAGCTGAACAATTGAGCTGGAGTCCTGAAAGCTCTATGCAAAAGAAATGACTGAGTTTCTGTGAAGAGGAGAGAGAGATGAGAGGTATGGAGGTCACAATCACCTCCCACCACTCGCTCTTATTTTCTCTGTCTCCCATTTCCTTCTACAAGTTGAGTAAGAGTCAAAAGACTGGAATAAATAGATGAGAGATCATGCCTTTCCCACTGGTGTCATCTGAAGCCCATTAACAAGTGTGAGAGTGATGTGAAATCTGTATCTGATGGAAGTAGCAACCGATGGATGGGATCTAATGTGTCTACTAAGTCCCACCTGGTAAGATGTTGAAGTTGGGCAGCTATAAAATAAAGTCTAACATTTGGTATTGCTAGGCCTCCTTGGTCTTCACCATACTGTAGAGTAGTGAGTTTGATTCTAGCTGACGGCTTCTTCTAAATGAGTTCCCCAAACTGGGAGTCTATACTGGAGAACCACTTACGAGGTGTCCACATGGGAGAATTGTGGAGTATATAGAGGAATTGTGGGGTCCATATCTTCTCTTGTTCATAGATTTTATTGGAAAGAGATAATAGTTTTACAAGGAGCTCATAATGTGATTGCAGGACTCACCAACAGTAAGTCAGAAGGGGTACAACCCTTAGAGGTAACGTACAGGTTGTAATTTGTACAGTACAAATAATATCTTCATACATTAAAGTGGAGTTCCAGTGAAAATAAAAAAAAATAAAAGTCAGCAGCTGCAAAAACAGTAGCTGATGACTTTTAAAAAATGGACACTTACCTGTCCCTCGATCTCGTGGTGTCCTCCCCGCAGCCCGTTTCACTGGCCTCCCTGTGTTTCCAGTGCCGGCATCTTCAGTGTGGGCACCCAGCTGTGACAGCTTGCGGCTTCATGAGCGAGTATCTCTGTGCTTTGTGAATGGTCCTGTCCCAGAATACTACAGGGAGGGAGGGGGGAGGACAACTGATCACCTAGGTCAGGGGTAGGATAACTGCGGCTCTCCAGCTGTTGCAGGACTACAAGTTCCATCATGCCTCTGCAAGTCATAGGAGTCATGCTTGTAACTTCTGGTATTTGCAATGCCTCATGGGAAATGTAGTTCCACAACAGCTGGAGAGCCGCAGTTTGCCCACCCCTGACCTAGGTGATTGCAGCAGAAGTGGGAACGAGTACTTGTCAACTTCAGGTACTCCACCACCCCAAAAGGTGCCAGTTCTTATTGGAGAGTGGGGTCCTTAAAGCAGGACTTCCCCTTTTGGGTGGAGCTCTGCTTTAACTTCAGCAAGAGATAACAGTGCTATAGTATCAAGGGGGGAGTGAATGTAGAGACTGAAACATGTTATATACTCTATAATATCATTTCTGGTACTCTCACAGTGGGAGTATAGATTTAGTACTTCAACCTGTATGCAGATACCAGGGGCAGACGAGTGGGTGACCTGTCCGCCTCACTGAAAATTCAAACTGATAGTGTAGGTTCCCCCAATTGGGAAAACCCCATAAAGGGATAAAGAGCTAATGAGAGGAAAGGTGAAAAGGAAGAGAGCAAAGGAGAGATAAGAGCAAGAGTAGTGAAGAAAGGGGTACAGATAAGGGGGGAGGAGAGGAGGTCCCCAGGGGGGAGGGTGTGTGCCTGTATAGAGTAGCAACTGAGTAGTGGGTTACCTAATGGACTCAGGACTACAAAGAGAGTAAGGTTTCATCAGAGTTTGAGGGTAGGAAATGGTCAACCCATGGTTGCCATAGTTGTTCATTTTTATGCACTCTGTCTAATAGGACGGCTTCTACTTTGACATGTATCGTGGCTCGAGTGACACTATTCTTAGTTTCAGTGGTATTGAGGTGGGGGGATTTCCAGGCCTTCGCTATGGTTTGCTGAGCCGTGGTGGTGACCTACAGGAGTAGTTTGAATTGCCAGTGTGTCACTTCTTGGGCCTTATGCAAGTAAAGGAATGGACGCTGGTCAACTGACCCCAGTCCAGTGTTGAGGAATGGCCTCAGCTGCCATTCTAGCCACGCCCTCTGATGCATTTCACCCCGCCCACTAGGGCTTGGTCACACTGCATCCATCCCTTTACTTGTATTGGCTGACACTGGAATCGCTCTGACTCATGCTCCCCTCTTCTCACTTGCCGGTGGGGTGATCCCTTTCCTTCCATCCATAGCTTGGAGACACACCATAAGGTATACTTCTTGGGGCTTGTTATTAACCATTAGCCGCCCGGCCAATGGCCGTTTGGCGGCCGCAAAAACGCTGCAGCATTCCGGGTGCACGCTAATCACATGCACATGTCATGTGATTAGCTGTGGCCAAATCACAGCTAAGCACAAAAAAAAAACCCTGAATGAATCGATGTCATTCAGGTAAATGCTTGCTTGTAGGAAAGTAATTCTTTGCTATAAGCAAATTGTGTAAAAAAAAAAAAAAAATACTGATCACTTCCCCAAAGTAGTACAATGTTACTATGGTGGCGCTCTGCCGCACCTTAGGGTGGGGTGTCCTGGTGGGGGGGGGCATCATTCGGAGCTGGACGTTGGTGAGTGAGATTCCCTCCCACCCTCCCTACACCAGCATATTGTTAGGGCCTTTTCCCTGGGGGTCTTGGTGCGGACAGTGGGGCTGTCATGGATGGATTGGTGGCCCAGCTGTGTGAGGCGGTAGAATGGCTAGAATAGATAGAATGGCTGCAGAGCCGGGTCTCTGCCTTCCTGCAGGACCCGGGCTTGTCACAGGACCCGGGCTTGTCGCAGGACCCGAGTTTATCACCGGAGGGAGCGCCCGCGCGGCTGAGGAGACAGGATGTCACCGGCTCCTCCACTGACAAGGTGCCTGTCAGGGAGGGAGCCCAACGAGGGAGACGCAGCGCTGCGGCTGCCGGGCTGTCCCTGCTGCAGCCGGCGGGCCCCCTGGGAAGCATGGAGCGGCGGCTCCGAAGAGACACAGGCAGAAGGGGAGTGCTGCAGGGAGCGTGTCTGGACAGAGCCCCGAGACGTCGATGGGCGTGGCTGGTGCTGGGAGGCAGAGTCAGCAGCGGCACAGCACTCAAGGACCCGTATAGACCCGTATGGGACTGGGAGGCCATGCAGCCATCGAGGGGAGGACGAGAGATCAGAGGGCGAGCTGTCGGAACCCAATGCGGGGGCGACAGCTGGCCGCTCAGCATTGCTGGACAAGGGTCGCGCAGCTGATGGGACGTCTCCTGGGCAGCCTGGTTAGTTACCTGTTTCCTTTTCTTCTGCGCTACGGGACCTGTTGGGGGGCGGGGCCTCGGCGGTGCGGGATGTAGGCGTTCCCGAGTCGGGTCTCGGGGCGGGGCTCTGCAATTTGATTTCCGGTCTGTGGGACTTGTTGCGGCGACTTGAGCGGGGCGGTAGTGGGGGCCCTGGGCCTGCTTCGGCGTGGCTCCCGCCGGCTGGTGGGGAAGGGTTCCGGGTGCAAGTGCAGGAAGGGGGGGGCGTGCAGAGCTCGGGGGTTTCTCCTCCCTCCGGTTCTGGGCCAGGGGTGGTTGCGGCGGAAACCGGGGCTCTGGGTTCCACGGCTTTGGATGGGGATGCGGGGGTGTCCGGAGCGGTCGGCTTGGCGGAGTCGGCCAAGTGCGAGGTGTACGTGTGCTTCGAGGGCCCTTTAGGTGCGCACTTACCGTTGGAGGTTCGGGAGAGGATTTGGAGAGGGGAGTATGTGGAGATCTTCACGCTCTTGCCGTTGGAGCATTTTCCTTTAGAGGGGTTGCGTGTTGACGAGGGCAGGCGGGAGGAAGCGGAGAAGCGGCATTTTCAAGTTATCCCGCGTACTTTTGCGAATTGGATGCAGGCGTTTGCGATCATGGCCAGTGTTATTGGGGAGAAGGCTCCTGAGCATTGCTCGGCGCTCTTTTGTTACCTTGACGCCATTAGCGAGGTTCACAGGGTTTACGGTGGGACTGCATGGCTCCGGTACGATGAGCAGTTTTGGCAGCGGCGGGCGGTTTGCCCTTCGTTGCATTGGGACCATAAGGACATTGGCCTTTGGATGCACCTCATGACTCCAGCGAGGCCTCCTGGTCCGTTTTTTCAGGGGGGGGCGGTGGTTCATTCTCCCCCGGACAATCGGCCTCAAAGCGTAGGGGCTTCTGTTGGCAGTTCCAGGAAGGCGCTTGTCGTTTCGGAGGGTCCTGCCGTTTTAAGCATGAGTGTTCCGGTTGCGGCGGCTCCCATCCGTTGTCGCGCTGTTTCAAGCGGGGTAGAGACCCTTCCGGAGAGCATGCGGGTAAGAGGGACGACACCGGTGAGGGTGGAAAGGATGCAGCCTTTCCTAAATAGATATCCTGATCGGGCAGCCGCTGTGCTGGTGTTGGCAGGGTTTTCGGAGGGTTTCCGCATCCCGTGCACTTTGACTTTGGTTCCCCCCCTTAGCTTGGAACTTACGGTCGGCCTTGCAGCATGCAGAGGTTGTTTTGGCAAAGTTGCAAAAAGAAGTGGGGTTGGGACGTATGGGCGGCCCGTTTTCTTGCGCCCCGTTTTCGGATCTGGTAGTTTCCCCCTTGGGGGTGGTGCCCAAGAAGGTGCCGAATTTGTTTCGGTTAATTCATCACCTGTCTTTCCCGAAAGGGGGGGGGGGGGTCGGTGAATGACGCTATCGATCCACAGTCATGTTCGGTGTCTTACACGTCGTTTGACGTGGCGGTTTTCTGGGTTCGTCATTATGGGCGCGGTTCGCTTATGGCGAAATCGGATGTTGAGTCCACGTTTCGATTGTTGCCAATTGTTTTTTTTTAAATAAAGCTTGGATAATGCGCTAGGTGTTTGCACCGCCTGTGTGATTTTTTTTCTTTTTTACCAGAGCATGAGAGTTTTGTGGTTAGTCTCCATGGCTGATATATTTTGGGAGGAGGATTTCCAAATGTAGATTTAAATCCCATTCCCACTTGGATGTATATGGTATGAAGTGTAAGGTGGTGGAGCTGGTAGCTGTGTATATAAGGTGGAAATCAAACCTGTGACATGGGGGTCACATTTACATATGTGTTCAAACCTTGTCATTTCTGGGAGGGAGGGGGTTGGTGTGTAAGTAGGAGGAACAAAAGTGATTGATCTGAAGATATCTAAAACTTTCAGGTCTAGATATTTATGGGCGTCACATAGGGTTTGGAAGGGTATAAAGGAGTCTGGTGCTGTGAAATTGTAAGTTTGAACTAGACTAGCTCTAGGACAAGCATGAAAAGAAGATGGAGGCATCCATGCCGGATAAAAGCCTGGATTGAGGAGGTATGCCATGAGTGGGTTATGGGGTGACTGTAAGGTGTATCAGAACTCTAGACTGTCCCAGATAGACAGGTAGTGTTTAGTAATTGGGTTTTGGAGTGAGCGATGGTCTCTGGAGTGTAGCCATAGCAAATTGACAACTGATGGAGTGTGCATGCATGGGATCTCTGGCGAACACATGTCCCCCTGAGGCTCCGCACCACAGCGGGAGAAACAGCCTCTTCGCCACCACTCCCAGCTCGCCCCATCCTCGCTACCGCCTCCGCACCATAAGCGGCACCCCGGGAACTGGCCACAATGGTCCGGGGAGCCGCAAAACATCAGCCGCAGGCGCGGCCCATAAAGGAAGCCCTTGGTCCGTGCCTCCTCCAAAACGGCCACCAGCTTCAGTTCCACAAAGTTCCTCCTTCTCAGCTCTGCAGCCTGATCCAGACCATAGCATCATGGAGTCTGACAATGACACTGACCAGGGGACACCTAACGCTACACCTACTGCTGACCCCATTAATCCTGTACCTTATGACTTTCTTAAACAATTTGAGAAAATGCTGCACCAAACCCTAAAGCAGACCTCCGAACATATCACAGACAAACTATCTAAAGAAATACGTGATCTAGTGGTCCGCGCATCTAAGCTAGAACACAGGGTGGACAACCTGGACGCAGCTGTTCACACATACTCAGATGAACTTGAGGAATTGCATGATGAAAACCTAACGCTCTACTCCCGCCTTGAGGATTTCGAAAACAGGGCCCGCTGCTGAAACATTCGCATCCGCGGACTTCCTTAAACCATCACCGACGTCCTCTCCACGACTACTGCCCTACTCTAAGAACTCTCTCCTGCTATCCCGATTGAACGCTTAGAACTAGATAGGGTGCACTGAGCTTTGGCCCCATGCAGACCGAACAGCCCTCTCCACGACATCATAGCTAAATTCCATTATTTCCGCACCAAGGAAAAGATCGTTCAAGTGGCTCGAAATGCAGGCACCCTAACCTTCCAGGGACATACCTACCAACTATTCCATGATCTATGCCCCGCCACCATTGCCAGACGCCGGGCTATGAAACCCCACCTGCAAATCCTTCATCAACATGGAATTACGTATTGTTGGAACTTTCCATTTGCTGTTCGATTCTCCCACCAATCCCGCGATTATATTTGTAGATCTACCGAGGAACTACTGGATGCCCTCCGTCACCTCCAACTCTTGCGGACACCCCTGAGGGATCACGCAGAAGGTCTGCTTCCTGCTCGCCCCAGAAAGCCCACCACTCCGCTTCAGCAACGGGTCCACCTAATATCCACAAACGCGGATGTTACATCTCTCCGGCACCTGCCCCGCAGGATTCCATGGACTGAACCCCATTCCAGTCGCCTACATCCTTCTCCAGCCTCGCCTGGCTCATTGTTGACTTTCGGGACTTGATCACATCGGCCTTCCTCTCTACATTCCACATGGACCCCTACCTCCTCTGTGTATTCTGTATGAGGTCCCTCCCTCCTCCTCATGGGGGCCACCTCTACGACCACCTTCCTGCTGTTCAGCCCACCAGGCCCTCTCTCCTTCTAATACCTCTTTACTCAGTTGGTCTCCCGGTCCAACCCACCTCCCCCTGTTGGAGCCCACCCTTGAGCCTGTGCCTTTAATTTTGTAATTGTTGTTGCTAAGGTCATTTTGTCCTTCAACCCATAGTTACCCATACCATGTTAGCCCCTCCTAGCTGACTGGCGGTCTCGAGGCTAATCACATTTGTTTTATCTTTTCCTTGCACCACTTTTGTTCACCTGGTGTCTTCTCCTTTGGTTCGATCGAGTCTCCAGACCTCCTCTTGGCTATCATGGGAGCACTGGACACCAGTTTTTTTCATGATTGATGTCCACTGGTTTGTTTTTATTCTCACCTGTGTGGTTTCTCCCCTGTGCTTGCCACTACGCACTCTACTTCGGCCCATGTGGTACAGTTTTTTTGTACCGCTCAGGCTGTTCCTGGCCCGCCGGACTGTTCGTATTATTTTAGTCCCGGGGGCCAGACAGTTGTTTTCGGTTGCTTTTTGTTCCTTCCATCTACTGTTCCTGGTTCTCCCTTTTTTTTTCCTTCCCCGGTGTGACGTCCCTCCTTTTCCTACCTCCCTTTCTTCTTCCCCCACTTCCCAGGACCGTCCTCTTAATACCCTTTTTACCCTCACCTATTTATTTCTGGTACTTCTACGCCCAAATTTTTTGGTCCCCTCTACCCACAAGTTTTCACTGCCTCCGCGACCACCAAGCGTAGGGGAGTCCTCATTGCATTTCATCACACAGTCCCTTTTCTGCTCCAAGCCCAATTTGGAGACCCAGAAGGCCGCTACCGCATTCTATTGGGATCACTCCTTGATACTCCAGTCACAATCGTCCCATATTATGCTCCCAATCAGGGTCCTCTTCCATTCCTATCCCACTTGCTGACAATTATTGACCACCACAAACATGGCACCTTGCTAATTTACGGAGACTCCAATCTCACTAGCTATCCCTTTCTAGACAAATCTCCCCAACCGCCCCTCCTCCTGCCACTTCATACTCCTTCCAACAACTTCTCAATCTCCACTCCTTAGTAGACTCTTGGAGAGAACTCCACCCAGTAAAGCATAGATACACCTTCTATTCCCACCCCCACAAATCATTTTCTCACATTGACCATATACTCACGACAGTCGGCTCCTCCTCTAGACTCCTTACCTCTGATATTCTCCCTTTTCCATGGTCCGATCATTGTGCAGTCCTCATGTCTCTTTCATCCTTGGCCCCCCCTAGCTTCAGATAGTTCCTGGGTAATTAATGACAACCTACTCTCTCATTCTACACATAGCCTCGACCTCGAAAACCACCTTAAAGAATACCTGGAGTTGAACTCCACCCCAGATATCTCCCCTTTCTTGCTGTGGGAAGCAAATAAACCTGTCCTTGAGGGTTCTGTATCAGTAAGTCGTCCTTCCTCTGTAAAGAGAGACAGCACACTCGCCTCCACCTTGAGGCGGCTTACAACCAGTCCCATTTACTGTTTCAGACCAACCCTTCCCCTCCCCATCGCAAGGCATTGGAGCAAGCGCGTTTGGAACTTGACCTCTTTCTGACTGACCAGACTGAGCTTTCCCTTCGCTGATCTCACCACAAATACTACACTAAAGCGAAAAAATCTGACACCTTCCTAGCTCTCTCTCCGAAGATTAGATCACATCGCCAAGCCTATTCGCCTCAAACTCACCCGCGGCGTTTACACCAGTAACCCAGCCCGGGTACGTACTCTGTACTCTGGGTACGGAGTCCTTAGACCAATCCCATGCTGAGAATCTTCTCGCCCACCTTTCCTTTCCTACTCTATCTGCCCAACATCTGGAAGCTTTAGAGAAGCTGATTACACAAACTGAAACTTTGTCCGCTATCAAAGACCTTAAACCTAGAAAGCGCCCCGGCCCAGATGGCTTCTCTGCTTCCTACTATAAGAAGTTCGCTCACATACTCTCCCCCATCCTTACAAAAGCTTTCAACGCCATCCTCTCAGGCCATTCTTTTAATTCAGACACAGTCTCGGCCATTATCACAATGATACCAAAACCCCATTCCGACAACTCAGCCTGGCCTAACTATAGACCGATCTCCCTTCTAAATATTGACGTCAAGCACCTTGCTAAAATCCTCTCTACCCGCTTGAACCCAATTATAGGCTCCTTAATCCATAACGATCAGACTAGCTTTATCCTCTCTAGGCAAGATAATATACGTTGCGCGGCCCTTCTTTCCCACCTTGTCGTGCCGTAATAGCCCTACTTGCTTTTTGTCTCTAGACATTAGAAAAGCCTTTGACACTGTCTCCTGGTCCTTTCTTCATTTTATTCTATGGCGTTGGGGCTTCGGTCCCCACTTCCTAACATGGATCTCATCCCTATAGCGTAATCCCTCAGCTCAGGTTCGCTACTTGGGACATTCATCAGCCCCATTAACAATAGCCCATGGTACCCGCCAGGGAGGCCCACTCTCCCCAATTCTTTTTGCCTTAGTCGTTGAACCCCTCGCCCTTCTGATCACAGTCAACCCTGATATCTGAGGCTTGGAGGTAGGAGGGTCTCATCATAAACTTTGCCTTTTTGCAGACGATGTACTTCTTTTTTTGACCTCGCCACTTACCTCCACCCTGCCTCTACTTCGGCATCTACACAACTTCGGCACCATCTTGGGTCTCCAAGTCAACACTCAAAAATCTACAGTCCTGAATATTTCTCTCTCCCCTCAAGAGACTCTCCATCTACAACAAGTTCTCCCCTTTTCATGTCACCACCATGCTATCCCATACCTAGGCATTAAACTGATGGCCTCCCTATCTGATCTATACTCTGCTAACTACCTACCAATGCTCGCCCACCTTGCTAGTCTAATGCGCAATTGGTCATCTCTTCCATTGGCGTGGTTGGGTAGAATTGCAGTAGTGAAAATGTCCATCTTACCTAAAATCCTCTATCATTTCAGGGTTCTCCCCATACCTGTCCCGACTCATTATCTCCGAGTGCTCCAGCGCCGGGCCCACGCATATATCTGGGGTCCTGTTCATCCTCGAGTCCCCCTTACTACCATCCACATGCCAAAGTTAAAAGGGAGCTCTGGGTCTCCCGGATTTTGCAAAATATTACCTAGCAGCCCACTTAGTGCAACTTCTAAAGTATCATGCATCCCATGGGATTCCGCAATGGGTGATCTTGGACCCCCTCTCCCTAGCTAACATACTCTGGCTCTGTCCTTCTGACCATCGCACAATCCAGAACCCAGTCTCCTCCCACTTTGTAGCACTTTGGGGTATACTCAAATCCCGATATCCCCTTCAATCCCCCCACAACTCTCTTCTCTCTCACCTTCGCAACCCGGCTTTCCCCCCTGCCTGGCTCTCTACGCGCTCTTTTGCACTTTGGTCTTCAGCTAACCTCCTTAGAGCCCATCACTTTTTGACTAACTCTGGTGTCAAAGCCTTCCCATCTCTTCGAGAATCTCACTCCCTTCAAGCTTCAGAAATCTTCCGTTACCTTCAACTAAAATACTTCTATTCCCCCCTCTCCGCTACTTCATGTTCCGTTAGGTCTCTGACCTCCTTTGAAAGTGCCTGCAAGAATTATCCGCACAGACGTGGGCTTATCTCTATCTTCTACACCCTACTCTCGATATCTGAGTCCTCCCCTGGCCCTTCATATGTCTCCAAGTGAGAGAGGGATCTTGGCCTCCAGCTGAGCCCAGGAGGATTGGGACTGCATATGGCAAGCTACTAAATCCTCCTCACAGAATGTAGTAGCAGTTGAGACAAATTACAAGGTCCTCTCCCAGTGGTACCTGATTTCCGGCTAGGATTGCTAAATATACTCCGGGGTATTCCTCAGACTGTTTTCGAGGCTGTGCGATGAGGGGCACTTACCTTCACACTTGGTGGTCCTGCCGAGTAGCCCATACCTTCTGGATTGGTATCTTCCACATGCTATCTACCCTTCTCAAAAAACCGCTAGCGCCAACTCTGGACATCGCCTTACTCAATTTACGACCCCCCTCAATTCCTAAACACCGATTAAAGCACCTTCTGCAGGTCACAACCTCTGCCAAGCAAAATATAGCGAAATCTTGGAAAACTCATTCTCTTACCATATTGGTGGTCCGGAATTAGGAGACACAGGCTATGATACATGCCAAGGTGGAAGCTACCATCACAGATACAGTCCCCAAATTTGTCTATCTGGTCTCCCTGGGTCGATCACTTCCTCCCTCATGGTTTCGATGAATCACTGCTTCTTCCCTAATACCTTCCCCCTTGGAAGTTGCTCAGGAGCACTGGTCCGTTCCCGCACCCTCCTCCCTGCCCTGGAAGTCTCACACCTTACCTACCTCCTCCCCCCCCCATTTTTTTTCTCTCTCTCTCTCCTCTTTCTTCCTCCCCCCTCTCTTTACACTGATTGTTTTATTAAGCTTTCAATAATCATATTGTTACTATAAGGCCTTGGGCCATATGTTCTCATCTTCCTCGTATACTGTAAACGATTATTGCTTCCTGCTGTATGTCGATACCCTTATAACCCAATAAAATGTTTGAACAAGTAAATTGACAACCGATAAGTGGTCACAATCTACTGACTCTATAGCGACCCATGGGAGGGGGTCACTTTTACTGCGTGATATTTAGGGAGTTGAGCAAGATGTGCAGCTTGGAAATATTTTGCAAAGTTCGGAAGCCCCAGACCACTCTAAGTTTCGGTAAGGCATGGATGGACTGGGGCAGATGCAGTTTAATAGTGCCCCATACATAAGTGGTGGCATGACACTGTAATATGCAGAGGAAACAGGAATATATATATATATATATATATATATATATATATATATATATATACATACATACATACATACACACATACACAGTGGGGATGGAAAGTTTGGGCACCCCAGCTAAAAATTTGTATTAATGTGCATAAAGAAGCCAAGGAAAGATGGGAAAATCTCCAAAAGGCATCAAATTACAGATTAGACATTCTTATAATATGTCAACAAAAGTTAGATTTTATTTCCATCATTTACACTTTCAAAATAACAGAAAACAAAAAAATGGCGTCTGAAAAAGTTTGGGCACCCTGCAGAATTTATAGCATGCACTGCCCCCTTTGCCAAGCTGATACCTGCCAGTGTCATGGATTGTTCTCAATCATCGTCTGGGAAGACCAGGTGATGTCAATCTCAAAGGTTTTAAATGCCCAAACTCATCTGACCTTGCCCCAACAATCAGCACCATGGGTTCTTCTAAGCAGTTGTCTAGAAAACTGAAACTGAAAATAGTTGACGCTCACAAAGCTGGAGAAGGCTATAAGAAGATAGCAAAGCATTTTCAGATGTCAATATCCTCTGTTCGGAATGTCATTAAGAAATGGCAGTCATCAGGAACAGTGGAAGTTAAAGCAAGATCTGGAAGACCAAGAAAAATATCAGACAGAACAGCTCGCAGGATTGTGAGAAAAACAATTCAAAACCCACGTTTGACGGCACGGTCCCTCCAGAAAGATCTGGCAGACACTGGAGTTGTGGTCACTATTCCACTATAAAGAGATACTTGTACAAATATGGTCTTCATGGAAGAGTCATCAGAAGAAAACCTCTTCTACGTCCTCACCACAAAAATCATCGTTTGAACTTTGCAAATGAACATATAGACAAGCCTGATGCATTTTGGAAACAAGTTCTGTAGACCGATGAGGTTAAAATTGAACTTTTTGGCCGGAATGAGCAAAGGTACGTTTGGAGAAGAAGGGGCACAGAATTTAATGAAAAGAACCTCTGTCCAACTGTGAAGCATGGGGTTGGATCAATCATGCTTTGGGGTTGTGTTGCAGCCAGTGGCACAGGGAACATCTCACGAGTAGAAGGAAAAATAGATTCAATAAAACTTCAGCAAATTTTGGATGGTAACTTGATGCCATCTGTGAAAAAGCTGAAGTTAAAGAGAGGATGATTCTACAAATGGATAATGATCCTAAACACACCTCGAAATCCACGGGGGATTACATCAAGAGGCGTAAACTGAAGGTTTTGCCATGGCCTTCACAATCTCCTGACCTCAACATCATTGAAAATCTATGGATACACCTTAAAAGAGCCGTGCGACAGACAGCCCAGAAATCTCAAAGAACTGGAAGACTTTTGTAAGGAAGAATGGGCAAAGATACCTCAAACAAGAATTGAAAGACTCTTGGCTGGCTACAAAAAGCGTTTACAAGCCGTGATACTTGCCAAAGGGGGCAGTACAAGATATTAACTCTGCAGGGGGCCTAAACTTTTGCAGACGCCATTTTTTTGTTTTCTGTTATTTTGAAAGTGTAAATGATGGAAATAAAATCTAACTTTTGTTGACATATTATAAGAATGTCTAATCTGTAATTTGATGCCTTTTGGAGATTTTTCCATCTTTCCTTGGCTTCTTTATGCACATTAATACAAATTTTTAGCTGGGGTGCCCAAACTTTCCATCCCCACTGTATATATATATATATATATATATGACCCAAAAAAGGTATAACATTTTGGGCAGAATTGTCTTTTTGTTTTTACAACCGTGATACAACCCATCCATGAGAGGGGTAGTCTGGACCAGGAAGTCATAAGATTAATAAGGTGTGTTAACATAGGAGGGTAGTTAGCAGAATATAGAATATTGAGGTCTGCCATCAGCTTGGGTCCTAAATCAGGAATATATTGACTGGACCAAGAGAAGGGTAGAGAATGTTTGTGGAAGACCTGTAATATTTTATTAGGATGGCTGGTGTGTGAAGTTTTTGTAATCTTTAAATGGACAAGTCTGTGTGTGTGGTCTGAGGTTCACAGTCCCAGGGCTAGAAAAGTGTCAGGTTTGTTTGTGTTCATATAATGTTTATGCCTGGATTGGCGTAGAACTTTTTCATCTGATTCTGTCAATAAAACATCTATTTCTAGCCTGGTCTTGTCCAGGACAATCTATGAGAAGGTGAGGGGTCTGATTGGAAGGCTTTGTTGGCCTGGTGAAATGAGGTGTCTAAGCGGTGATGGATTGCTCGCTGTCCTTTCTTGAGATGTGAGGCTTGACTGATACAGGCTCCTCTAATTACAGACTTATGGGGTTCCCAAAAGGTCAGGAGAGAGATGTCATCAGTTGTGTTATGTGTCAGGTATTCTTTGATGGCTAGTTCAATGTCCAGTCTGTGGGATGGATGGGCCATTTAGACTCCATGTAGTGCTAGTTTGTAGGGGAACTAAGGAGGAGAGGGTCAAGAGGACAGCTTTGTGACCAGTCCAGGGGTAAGGTATGATGGTTCAGGATAGGAGGGCTGGGGACATACCTCTAGTCAGAAATATATGGTCAATGTGGGAGAAAGTTTTATGTGGATATGAGTAGTATGTATAGTGTCTTCTAGCTGGGTTAGCTTCTTGCCATGTGTCTATGAGAGAGCGTTGTTGGAGTTGTTGCTGGAAGGAGGATGTGGATGGATAAGAGGTTATGGGGGATTTGTCTAAAAAGGGATAAACTACTTGATTAGAATTGCCACATAGTAAAAGTGTACCTAATTTATGGGAATCTATTACTTGTAGCAAATGGGAGTTAGGACTGCAATTGAGGCATAGTATGAAGCTATAGAGACCTCTGAGGTCAAGGAGGTGACCCATTAGAAAATATAATGGCTCTCTGGGTCCCAGATCCCTGCCTTGGGTGTAAAGGGAGTAGAGCAGTGGAAAGCTTTGAGAACACCTGTGTGTTTAGTTGCGGCAGAAGCCATATAAACCTGTGGGTAGGAAGAGCTGAGATATTTCGGCATATGGCTGGCAGTATAATGAGTCTCCTGCAGGCCCACCACATGTGCTTTGGCATGGGCAAAGGATTTGAAGGCCTTAATTTTTTTATTCCCCGAACATTCAGGGTAAGTATATTTATTGGAGCCATGATAAAGGACAGATACAAAGCTGATTGTAGGTGTTGCATCATGGCGTCATCATCACCCCTGGGACAGGAATAAGAGAAAGAAAGGAGGAGAGAAGTGGGGGAAGCAAGTTTAGTAAAGAGAGAGAAATGTCTGACAAAACAGGTCAGGAGGCCAAAAGGCCATGATGTGAAAACAGGTAGGTTGTCCATCTGTCTATGTCACTGGGATATAAATGGATGGAAAAAGACAGTCCTGGGCAGGCCCAACTCGGGATACCAAGGAAAATGTGGGGGAGCAGTGAACATCTTCAGAAGCCACAGAGGCCAAAAACAGGATATTAAACATCTGTTGTATAGAGGAGTCAGGCCAAGGATAGACTATTGGGAATAAGATGTCAGCCTGCAGATATAAGCAGTTGGTAAGTGTATGCATTGTTCAAAGAGGCTATGCTTGGCTGGGTATCATGGGCATTAAACAGCATTAGACCACAGCTGGATGAAAGGGTGATCCGTTTGTTATTTTGTTGTCCAGCTATTGGTAGAAGGTTTAGCTAACAGCATTGAACTGTTAGTTGCAAAAATTGTAGAATTATACTAAATATATATTTTTTTTTTTCCAAAAAGAACAAAGTTTATTGAAAACAAGATACAAATTAACACACGAAAATGTACAGATGAACTGTACATAGGACATGCAGCAAAGCATTTATCACGCAGAGGCAAATGAGGTCCAACGCAAGACCAATCAGTGTGGATGAACTAGGCCGCGACAGGGTTGTGCCTGTAATATTCAGGTATGCTGATCCAGTGCTGGAAATATGGAGACATCTGGCCTCCTACCATAGTGTCTTGAGGTAAGAATCTGTAGAGGGGAGAGGAGTAAATACGATACCTAGGTAAGAGTCAATACTATACATTGCGATGATGGAGTTGTCCAAACGCAAATGTAGGAGTAAATTGTCGTGAGGACTGCTAATGAAGTAAGGGAGATGATGCCGACAGCGTACTCAGTATTCTACTAGAGGGATTGTCCAAAACGTGTGTGAGCATACGAGAGGAGGAGAAGAGAGAAGGCGAGAAAGAAGGAAAGAAAATAAAAAAAAAAAAAGGGAGGGGGAGGGGGAAGCACATGGGGAGGGTAAAGTAAGGGAGGGGATGACCACCAAAGATATCTTATCCTCAATACAAACAGTAGCGGGAGTGGGTGGAATCTAAGTTATCATCTGCGTCAAGTGAATGTGGGTGGAACGCAGGAAGGAATATGATGACACCCATCAGGGCAATTGCAACTGAATAACACCATCAGGAAGGCAAAGTCAGGTTCAGTCAGATTGGTCCAAGAGGGATCAATACTCCGGGGTAGTCCGAAAGTGGGTCCAGCAGGCCCATATATGGGAGAATTCTGTAGGAGTGTCGAGTCCAGTTCTTCCATGTCCGCCGTTTTACCCACTCGGGTGATCCAATCATGTATAGAGGGAGACCGTGTGGAGCCCCACAGAACCGGAATACAGAGTCTGGCTGCGTTGACCATGTGCATGGCTAATGATTTAAAGTACTCAGCCCTGGGAAGGGAGGAGTGATGGAGGAGGAATTGAGCCGGAGAGAAAGCTAAGGGCAAGGTAGTTATAGACACTACTAACCTATGGACCTCCTGACAAAATGGTTGAAGAATCAGGCAAGACCGCCATATGCGAAGAAAGGACCCGTCAGAGGTCCCGCATCTCCAGCAACTGTTGGGAAAGGTGGGGTTAAAACGATGAATTTTCGAGGGAGTTCGGTACCATCTAGAGGCTATTTTGTAGCGGTTTTCTTGTGTCGAGCCATTGAGGGAACATTTATGAGAGTATTGGAATATCAGGTCCCAGTCTGAGTCCGATAGGTCAACCTTAAGATCTCTCTTCCAGGCCTGACATGAGGGAAAGGAGTTGTAAGACCGACTCTCCACTAGGAGTGGGTAGATCTCCGAGATCAGATGTTTTCGCGGTTCAGCCTTCGCACATACAGATTCAAATGGGGTAAGAGAGCGGTACCAATTATGGGGGGTTTTTATGAGAGAGCAAATAATGTCTAATCTGGAAATATGCCCAGAAAGGGAATTCGCGAATACCCATGCTTTCAAGCAATTCTCTGAGTGTTTTCACCTTGCCCTTGTGGAGAAAATGTTTCACTAGGATCTGTTTGTGTGGCCAGTGTTTCTTTAAAAAGTCTTTATGCATTCCAGGGGGGAAGTCAGGGTTGAGGCGAATGGAGGTCAGAGGGTTGGGTGTTTCGGAGATGGATGCAGATCTACAAGCTGAACGGAAAATTTTTAAAGTAGGCCCCACCAAAGGGTGAGTGAGAAGAGCCTGAGGCGTGTGTTTCGGTGAAAGCCAAGGGATCGATGCCAGGGGGAAGGGTGAGCAAGCATTTTCTATAGATATCCAGTCTTTAGAGGCAGTGTGGACGTGCCAATCGACTATCCGGGAAAGATGACAAGCCCAATAGTAGCGGTGAAGATCAGGAAATCCAATTCCCCCTCTGAGCTTAGGGAGGGTTAATTGGGAGTAGGCGATACGCGGACGTTTGTGGCTCCATAGGAACAGCGAGCACAGTCTTTTGCAAGAAGCAAAGAAAGCAAGCGGTAAGTGAATTGGTAATGTTTGGAAGAGATACAGGAGACGGGGAAGTACATTCATTTTAACGTTTGCTGCCCTTCCAAACAACGAGAAACAAGGACGGTGCCATTTATTGAGGTCTTCTTACATAGAGGGAAGAGCAGGAAGAAAGTTTTTCACATATAGGTCGTCAAGGTTGCTAGTGAGCTGGATACCGAGATAAGTTAGGGAGTCCCTTTCCCAGTGAAATGGGAATTGGGCCTCACAAGCAGAGACTAGCTCAGCAGACAAGGTAATATTAAGGGTGGCTGATTTGGAAAAATGAATTTTAAAATTTGACAAGTATCTGAAAAAGGCAAAGTCTTTCAGTAGGTTCGGGAGGGTGATGTGAGGGTCCGCCAGGAACAAGAGAATATCATCCGCGTAGGCTGCAAGCTTATATTCCTTGTCTGCTACCGTGATTCCTTTAATGTTGGGGTTTAAACAAATTTTCCGTAGTAGGGGCTCAAGGGATAGGACAAACAAGAGCGGGGAGAGAGGGCATCCCTGACGTGTGCCGTTCCGTAAATGAAAGGAGTTTGACAGATGGCCGCTCACCCGGACCCGGGCAGTAGGGGCAGAATAGAGGGCCATTATAAAGTTAAGCATCTTCTCACCCATACCCAGTGCTACTAAAGACGCATTCAAGTAATCCCAGGCAATCCTGTCAAAGGCCTTTTCTGCATCCAAGGAGAGGAAAAAACCCGGAGAGTTAGACCTACGGAGCCACTGATTGAGATTAAGGGCCTTGATAGTGTTGTCCCTTGCCTCTCTACCAGGGATAAATCCCGCTTGGTCCAAGTCGACCAGGGAGGGAAGCAAGGGGAGAAGACGATTAGCAATGATCTTCACGAAAAGCTTGACGTCTACGTTCAGCAAGGAAATGGGTCTGTAATTAGAGACCTGGGTGTTGTCCTTCCCGTCTTTGGGGATAACTGTAATGTGAGCCTCCAACAGGTGGTTAGGCGGCCTTGAAGGTTGAGCGAGAGTGTTAAAAGCAGAAAGAAACAGAGTACCCAATAGGTCTAGAAAAGATTTGTAATAGGCTACTGTAAAACCATCAGGGCCCGGACTCTTACCCGGTTTCATCTGCTTCACCGCGGACTGCAGTTCAGTTAAGGTGAGATCTTTTTCCAAAGCGTGAACCAGATCCTCGGAGAGGGCGGGTGAGCCGTAGAGATGGAGAAATTCAGAGATCAAAGCAGCTCTAGATTTGTCCGAATGTATAGAGGGACGTTCCGGAGGGAGGTTGTATAGAGATTTATAGTAGCGTTCGAAATGGGCAGCAATATCGGGATTGGATGTAGCCTCAATGCCATCAGGGCCTCTGATTTTATGTACCGTCATGCTGGCCTGTTTCTCACGAAGAGCTCTGGCTAGAAACCTCCCGCTCTTATTTGCGAACTCATAATACAGCTTTTGTGAAAGGATGTATCTTTTTCTAACCACCTTACCCAGTTCCGTGAGAAGTTGTGTGCGTGTATTCGTTAGTTCCGAAAGGGTCAATGCAGCCAGAGTCTGTTTGTGAACCAAGGAGTGGATCCTATCTGAGAGGAGCTTCAGACGCTCCTGTTTGGCTTTCTTACGTCTCGACGCATTGGCTATGAGGATGCCCCGGATGACACACTTGTGGGCCTCCCATCGTGTGATGGGAGAAGTGTCCGAAGAGCAATTCAAAGAAAAATATTCAGTCATATTAGAGCTGAGCTCTTGAACAATAGCGGCATCCACAAGGAGGGAAAAGTCCAGACGCCAGTATTTGGAGCGCGGGTGGGGAACCGTAAAGTCATGGTGATGGGATGATGATCGGAAAGGACCATCGGTTCTATGGTAGCAGCATGGAAGAGGGGAAGATCTGGTTGTGAGAAAAAAAAGTAGTCTATCCTAGAATACTTGTTGTGTGGCGGGGAGAAAAAAGTATAATCTTTAACAGTGGGGTAAAGTGTACAACAGGTGTCGTGTAATTGCAGATGCTGTATTTGTATATGTATTTGCCTAAGGGCCTTGTAGGGTAAAGAAGAACATCCCGAGGAGGAGTCTAGCAGAGGGCTCAAAGGGACATTCAGATCGCCTCCAAGTATCAGTAACCCTTCCTGGAAAGCAGCTAGAGCAGAGACGAGTGAGCGCGTGAAGGAGACATGTTTAATATTGGGGGCATAGACATTGGCGAATGTGATAGGTCTGTTAGCGAATACTCCCTTTATTAACAGGTATCTACCATCAGGGTCCACCAAGGAATCTGTTACTTGGAGCGGAAGGTGTCTGGCGAACAAAATCGCCACCCCCTTAGATTTAGCCAGGGGGTTGGTAGCGTGGAAGACCGTGGGGAAGCGGAAATTGAAAAGCTTTGGAATGGAGTCTTGGCGAAAGTGCGTTTCTTGTAGAAAGACCACATCCGCTTTCTGTTTGTGTAAGAGAGGAGCATGGAGCGCTTTTCGGGTGTGTTCAGGCCTTTGACATTAAGAGAAAGGAGTTTCAGAGACAAATGTCCCGTCTGTGAGGTGGAAGAAAGCATGGCTGCTGGATGGCGGAGCCTAAGTCCGATGCCTCAGTATGCCGAGGATCTGAGGGGTAGGAAAGAGGAGAGGGGGAGAAATAGAAAAAAAAAAAAAAAGGGGGGGGGAGAGGAAGGAGGAAAGAGGAGGGAAGGGAGGGAGGAGGGGGGAATGGAATCAAAAATATGAAAAAAGAAAGGGAGAGATATAGATATTATACGGCTTGAGGAACAGACCCGCTATTCCAGGTAAGAGAGAGGAACAGGAAGAGAGGAAAAGGTTGGAGAAAAGGGAGAGGAGCGCAAAGGTGACGGAAGAGAAGTTCAGGAAAGTGATTAGGATAGTATCCGAAAAAAGGGGTCAGTGGAAGCTCACCGAGCTCACTGTGTGGGGAACGAGGTCGGCGTAAAACCAGGAAGTGCGTGTCCGCCGGCCCCCTATGAGAGGGGTCTAGCTGCATGTAGCATATAAGAAGTGTCAAGGCACATACAGAGTGAGCGTAATGGGAAGGACAGCCTAAGCCAAGGCGAGCGCGAGACAGTAAAGGGTCTCCTCGCTAAACGGAGAATAGCGAAGGACCCCCACAAATATTACAGGCAAACCGCATCACAAGCAAGAACATAACGAATCAACAATAGCAAAAACATGAGTGATCATGACAAAAACAGGTAAAATGACAATAAGCCCCGATCAGCAATCAGTTACCAACTAAACCCCTTAAGATCAAGACCCGTCATCAATCCCAAAAATATACAAGTATCAAAGGGGCTAAGTAATAAACAGGGACCCCCCCCCCCCCCCCCTCCCCCCACACACGAATATAGTATCTGGTGCCCCCAGGGAAACAAAGGGGACAAGCATCACCTCTCTCGGAATGGCTTAAAGGTGGGGAGGAGGAGGAGGAGGAGAATGCGTATGGGGATGGTCAAAGGCACGCAGGCCCTCCAGGTATACCTCTTCGGCCAAGTTAAAGGGGAAAGCTGGGCTGGAGAGACTAATATGGTTCCATTCTGGAATGTCTAACAGGTGGCGGGGAGAGGTGATGCTCATCCAAACAGTCAGATTCCGCTGATTGCACTGACAATTACCTTCCCCTAAAACGCAGTTATCCGTCCCTGCATACAATATCCACCTCCCCTCAAACCACCCCCCAGTGGAAATTTAGAGTCACCGACATAGTCCCACATAAAGTATACATTACGAATTGAGCAGGGATCTCTTCTGAAGGATTGAGAAGGCCGAGCGTTCCAATGCCTGTGGAGGGGGCGAGCAACGCACCACCGAACAGCCCCAAACAAGCAGCAGGACATCCGCAAAGACGTGAAGGCGAAGTTCAGGTCTTGCCATGAAGATGAGGCTGGAGGACGGTGATCGAACAGGATGCATCCGGATGGTGATATGACATAGAAGGCTAGGGGAAGGCCCAAAGCGATAACCAACTGGAGGTGGAGGACTCGATGTGGGATGTGGAGAACTAGGTGACAATCAGCGAGGCAGGGCCCAGAGACTGTACCCCTTCATGGGAGGATGAGTCGGCTAGAGTGTGGCCAACGCCCGACCCCTTGTCAGGCAGGGAGGAACTGCGGAGGCCCAATAGTTATGCACAGGGCAGCGACAGAGTCCCATGAAGCACAGGCTGCAATCTTGACAGATAAGTAGTAAGGGCAGTAAAGTATGAGTCTGACGGGCATTGACCAATGAGCAAGTGAGTAACTGGAACTTTCGGGGCAAGTGGATGAGAGAAAGAGTGAAATAGTAATAGAACGTAAACACTTAGCGGGGAATGCACCGAAGTAGCAGTATTGAGGGAGGATCACGGACCATTAGGTTTCGCGCCGTGGCTTCCTGTGCGCCGGAGAGGCCGTCGGGCTGAAGGTGACTGTGGCGTCCCCCATGGGGGGTCTCGGAGGAGTCGATGGGGGCATCCGTCCTCTACGATGAGACTGGCCGTGCCATTCCATAGCACTGTCCTCAGATCCCGAATCCTGGGTTAGCGGTAGTCTCATGGAGCTGAACCAATCAGGCAGGTCAATCAGTGGGATGTCTATGGAGGCACAGAAAGAGGGCAATTCTTCAGGGGTTCGCAGGTTGTGAGAACGACCGCTAGGTTGTACAGAGAGGCAGAAGGGGAACCTCCATCTGTAAGGAATGTTACATGATCGGAGCGTATCCAGAAGAGGGCGTAAAGCGCGCCGTTGACGTAGGGTGATGCTGGATAAGTCCTGAAACAGTTGTATTTCTGTTCCCCCGTGTAGAAGGCGCCTTCGGTCTCTAGCACACCGGAGGATATCTTCTTTGAGCAGAAAACTTACTAGGCAGCAAACGATATCCCTGGGTGGGTCTGCATCCCCCCTCCTGGGACGGATCACTCTGTGCACACGTTCGATGTCAATCGGGGTTGCTGACGGGCGATCAAGGAGGTCATTGAATATGGCCCTCACCACCCTGGGAATATCGGTATTTTCTACTGATTCTGGGAGACCGCGGATCCTGATGTTACGTCTGCGGCCACGGTTGTCTAAATCCTCGATATGCCTGTGGAGTTCTCTGATAGTTGAAGTGTGTATCGCTGACTTATGCTGTATTTCAATAATGGCGGAACCGTTTTGCCTGGATGCGGATTCCACCCGGTCCAATTGCGAACCCATGGCCCTTAAATCATCATGTAGATCTCCCAAAGCTGCAGTGAGCGTGGCAGTCATGGTGGCCTTGATGTCAGCGACCACAGCCTGAAGATCCCTTAGGGACAGAGATTGTGATGCAGAGGGGACATCATGCTGAGGCACGGGAAAAACAGGAGAAGGAGATGGCTGCGGCCCCTCTCTCGGGTGCCGGGAGCAGAAGAGCTCCTGTATATGTCTCCCCTGCCCTCCCTGACTCCGTGGGGAGCACGAACGGGCACCGGATGATCTCCGGTCCGACTTCCCCATAATGTGACAGCTCCCTCTCACCCCGCTCCGTCGTACGGCGATGCAGAGGGATCCGGCCGGCGGGAGCTCTCTCTCTATGCGGCCATCTTCCAGCCACGGCAGACCACGCCTCTATACTAAATATATTTTAACACGGTTCTCAAGGTAAGGTAACAAGGAGGAACCAAAGATTAGTAACTAGTAGTAGATCTGAGGAACTTCAAAGCAATATTTTAACACAATCTGCTTGTGGAACTCGTGGTGTTTTGGAGATATGCAAGAAATGTTTCATAGAAAAAGAATAGCATCCAGCTGCCATACGATGGGAAGGCTGGATAGCCTAAATATAGAGGTTTGGTGGGATTCTCTGAATGACCATGAGGCAAGGTAGTTCAATAAAGTTTGCCAGGAGATATTTTGGGGAGGGGGTGGGAAGGTTGGATAAAAGGGGATGGATATGTGGTAGGGAAGGGGAGAGGGTCATCAAGGTAGCGGATTAGTGGTGGACGTAGGAAGGATGGGAAATGTGGGGAATAAGAAAAATAGGGGTTTGTGGGAAGGACTGCAGATAACACCACTTAAGCAGAACAGGGTCACTGGGTACCTGACCATGCCCCAATGGTTGGAGGATCAAAAATGAAAATCAAAATAGACCCAAGCTTTAGCATACTGCTAGAAATAAAAGTAAGAAGGGGGGTGAAGTAGGTAATGTGGGCTATTGGATGTCCATCAGTTCTCTGAGTCGACAGGCTCCATAGCAGGAGATATAAAGCAACCTCTCTTATGGGTTCCCTGTGATTGCCATCTTGATTGGAATTGGATGCCTTCCGGGAGGAACAGAAAGCAGAGTGACATAGTTGGTCTGGTGTCTGATGGTGATGAAGAGGAGGTCAGGTGTAGCTCTTGTAAGACTGCTAGAAGGTTTTCTGAGGTTCTGCAGGCATGCTTCGAACCCTGGTATGTGAAGTGAAGAAAAAATGGAAACTCCCATGTGAAGGTGATATGGTGGCATTGCCGGACCTGGAGATGAGGCTTCAGAGCTAGACATTTGGAGAGTATTAGTTTCGAAATGTCAGCAAATAGTTGGTAGGTATGTACATGGAAGATCAAAGTTTCACTCTGCCGTGCAGTATGTAGTAGTTGCTCTTTGGTACTATAGAAGTGTCATTTTGTGACTAAGTCACATGGAGGGCCTTCAGATTTGCGTGGTGCCAGGGCTCTGTGGACATGATCCATCTCAAGGCATTCTGTGGCAATTGACAGTGCCAATTCTTGGAAGGGGGATTTCACTGTGGATTGTAGGTCTTTGACTGACTCATGTATACCCCATATGTGTAAAATGGCGTGCCCTGTTTTCAAAGTCTTCTAGGCAGGTCTGGAGGGACAAGTTCTCCCCACGGAGGGCTTCCAGTTTCTCAGTATGATTGCCAAGACAGGCTTCTAAGTCGTCTGTTCTCTGCTCAAGGTTTGCTGTGCGCTGACCTAGCTTGCGGATCTCTGGACCAGTGGTCAATTATCTGGTCAGAAGTCTGTTTAAGTGCTTGGTGTAACATCTTCTCCAACTGCTTATGAATATCTGTTGGAACCGTGAGTGGAGATAACAAGGTGGATTAGAGGTCTACATCTGACTCTCCCTCTTCCTCCTGTAGCTTCTGATTCTGTTTGGGAGAGTGTGGTGCATGGGCCTAGGAAGATGATGAATCCACCATCTTAGAGGATGCCCGGGATAGCACTTCACGGATAGACTTTGCTTTTGTTTTCCGGTGGACACCTCCATAGACCATGGTGTCAATGCTCAGGTCTCTCCAACTCCAGGGCAGGCTTGTAGGAGTGTGGGTTGTGGCAGGGCTCGTTGTTTAAACAAAGGCGTTGGCTTCCGAGGTGTGGAACACCAGACTGGCATTTAAGACCAGGCAGGCTTCAGGCAGGCCTCCCAAGATGTGTGATTTTATCAAGAGATCAATGTTGATGTAGAAATTATTAATCTTGATACAGATACGAGGCCTTCACTCATCAATGTCCTTACAGTGGTAGACTATGCCATCACAGATATTAACCCTTCACTCATCAATGTCCTTACAGTGGTAGACTATGCCATCACAGATGTGAGCCCATCACTCATCAATGTCCTTACAGTGGTAGACTATGCCATCACAGATGTGAGCCCATCACTCATCAATGTCCTTACAGTGGTAGACTATGCCATCACAGATATGAACCCTTCACTCATCAATGTCCTTACAGAGGTAGACTATGCCATCACAGATATGAGCCCATCACTCATCAATGTCCTTACAGAGGTAGACTATGCCATCACAGATATGAACCCATCACTCATCAATGTCCTTACAGTGGTAGACTATGCCATCACAGATATGAGCCCATCACTCATCAATGTCCTTACAGAGGTAGACTATGCCATCACAGATATGAACCCATCACTCATCAATGTCCTTACAGTGGTAGACTATGCCATCACAGATATGAGGCCTTCACTCATCAATGTCCTTACAGAGGTAGACTATGCCATCACAGATATGAACCCTTCACTCATCAATGTCCTTACAGTGGTAGACTATGCCATCACAGATATGAACCCATCACTCATCAATGTCCTTACAGTGGTAGACTATGCCATCACAGATATGAGGCCTTCACTCGTCAATGTCCTTACAGTGGTAGACTATGCCATCACAGATATGAGGCCATCACTCGTCAATGTCCTTACAGTGGTAGACTATGCCATCACAGATACGGACCCTTCACTCATCAATGTCCTTACAGTGGTAGACTATGCCATCACAGATATGAACCCATCACTCGTCAATGTCCTTACAGTGGTAGACTATGCCATCACAGATATAAACCCTTCACTCATCAATGTCCTTACAGTGGTAGACTATGCCATCACAGATACGAGGCCTTCACTCGTCAATGTCCTTACAGTGGTAGACTATGCCATCACAGATATGAACCCATCACTCATCAATGTCCTTACAGTGGTAGACTATGCCATCACAGATAAGAGGCCTTCACTCGTCAATGTCCTTACAGTGGTAGACTATGCCATCACAGATATGAACCCTTCACTCGTCAATGTCCTTACAGTGGTAGACTATGCCATCACAGATATGAGGCCTTCACTCATCAATGTCCTTACAGTGGTAGACTATGCCATCACAGATATGAGGCCTTCACTCATCAATGTCCTTACAGAGGTAGACTATGCCATCACAGATATGAACCCATCACTCATCAATGTCCTTACAGTGGTAGACTATGCCATCACAGATAAGAGGCCTTCACTCGTCAATGTCCTTACAGTGGTAGACTATGCCATCACAGATATGAGGCCTTCACTCATCAATGTCCTTACAGTGGTAGACTATGCCATCACAGATATGAGGCCTTCACTCATCAATGTCCTTACAGTGGTAGACTATGCCATCACAGATATGAGGCCTTCACTCATCAATGTCCTTACAGTGGTAGACTATGCCATCACAGATATGAACCCATCACTCATCAATGTCCTTACAGTGGTAGACTATGCCATCACAGATAAGAGGCCTTCACTCGTCAATGTCCTTACAGTGGTAGACTATGCCATCACAGATATGAGGCCTTCACTCATCAATGTCCTTACAGAGGTAGACTATGCCATCACAGATATGAACCCATCACTCATCAATGTCCTTACAGTGGTAGACTATGCCATCACAGATAAGAGGCCTTCACTCGTCAATGTCCTTACAGTGGTAGACTATGCCATCACAGATATGAGGCCTTCACTCATCAATGTCCTTACAGTGGTAGACTATGCCATCACAGATATGAGGCCTTCACTCATCAATGTCCTTACAGTGGTAGACTATGCCATCACAGATATGAGGCCTTCACTCATCAATGTCCTTACAGTGGTAGACTATGCCATCACAGATATGAACCCTTCACTCGTCAATGTCCTTACAGAGGTAGACTATGCCATCACAGATACGGACCCTTCACTCATCAATGTCCTTACAGTGGTAGACTATGCCATCACAGATATGAGGCCATCACTCGTCAATGTCCTTACAGTGGTAGACTATGCCATCACAGATATGAGGCCTTCACTCATCAATGTCCTTACAGAGGTAGACTATGCCATCACAGATATGAACCCATCACTCATCAATGTCCTTACAGTGGTAGACTATGCCATCACAGATAAGAGGCCTTCACTCGTCAATGTCCTTACAGTGGTAGACTATGCCATCACAGATATGAGGCCTTCACTCATCAATGTCCTTACAGTGGTAGACTATGCCATCACAGATATGAGGCCTTCACTCATCAATGTCCTTACAGAGGTAGACTATGCCATCACAGATATGAACCCATCACTCATCAATGTCCTTACAGTGGTAGACTATGCCATCACAGATAAGAGGCCTTCACTCGTCAATGTCCTTACAGTGGTAGACTATGCCATCACAGATATGAGGCCTTCACTCATCAATGTCCTTACAGTGGTAGACTATGCCATCACAGATATGAGGCCTTCACTCATCAATGTCCTTACAGTGGTAGACTATGCCATCACAGATATGAGGCCTTCACTCATCAATGTCCTTACAGTGGTAGACTATGCCATCACAGATATGAACCCTTCACTCGTCAATGTCCTTACAGTGGTAGACTATGTCATCACAGATATGAGGCCTTCACTCATCAATGTCCTTACAGTGGCAGACTATGCCATCACAGATACGAGGCCTTCACTCGTCAATGTCCTTACAGTGGTAGACTATGCCATCACAGATATGAACCCTTCACTCATCAATGTCCTTACAGTGGCAGACTATGCCATCACAGATACGAGGCCTTCACTCGTCAATGTCCTTACAGTGGTAGACTATGCCATCACAGATATGAACCCTTCACTCATCAATGTCCTTACAGTGGCAGACTATGCCATCACAGATACGAGGCCTTCACTCGTCAATGTCCTTACAGTGGTAGACTATGCCATCACAGATATGAACCCATCACTCATCAATGTCCTTACAGTGGTAGACTATGCCATCACAGATAAGAGGCCTTCACTCGTCAATGTCCTTACAGTGGTAGACTATGCCATCACAGATATGAACCCATCACTCATCAATGTCCTTACAGTGGTAGACTATGCCATCACAGATATGAGGCCTTCACTCATCAATGTCCTTACAGTGGTAGACTATGCCATCACAGATATGAGGCCTTCACTCATCAATGTCCTTACAGAGGTAGACTATGCCATCACAGATATGAACCCATCACTCATCAATGTCCTTACAGTGGTAGACTATGCCATCACAGATAAGAGGCCTTCACTCGTCAATGTCCTTACAGTGGTAGACTATGCCATCACAGATATGAGGCCTTCACTCATCAATGTCCTTACAGTGGTAGACTATGCCATCACAGATATGAGGCCTTCACTCATCAATGTCCTTACAGTGGTAGACTATGCCATCACAGATATGAGGCCTTCACTCATCAATGTCCTTACAGTGGTAGACTATGCCATCACAGATATGAACCCATCACTCGTCAATGTCCTTACAGTGGTAGACTATGCCATCACAGATATGAGGCCATCACTCGTCAATGTCCTTACAGTGGTAGACTATGCCATCACAGATATGAGGCCTTCACTCATCAATGTCCTTACAGAGGTAGACTATGCCATCACAGATATGAACCCATCACTCATCAATGTCCTTACAGTGGTAGACTATGCCATCACAGATAAGAGGCCTTCACTCGTCAATGTCCTTACAGTGGTAGACTATGCCATCACAGATATGAACCCTTCACTCGTCAATGTCCTTACAGTGGTAGACTATGCCATCACAGATATGAGGCCTTCACTCATCAATGTCCTTACAGTGGTAGACTATGCCATCACAGATATGAGGCCTTCACTCATCAATGTCCTTACAGTGGTAGACTATGCCATCACAGATATGAGGCCTTCACTCATCAATGTCCTTACAGTGGTAGACTATGCCATCACAGATAAGAGGCCTTCACTCGTCAATGTCCTTACAGTGGTAGACTATGCCATCACAGATATGAGGCCTTCACTCATCAATGTCCTTACAGTGGTAGACTATGCCATCACAGATATGAACCCTTCACTCATCAATGTCCTTACAGTGGCAGACTATGCCATCACAGATACGAGGCCTTCACTCATCAATGTCCTTACAGTGGTAGACTATGCCATCACAGATACGAGGCCTTCACTCGTCAATGTCCTTACAGTGGTAGACTATGCCATCACAGATATGAACCCATCACTCATCAATGTCCTTACAGTGGTAGACTATGCCATCACAGATAAGAGGCCTTCACTCGTCAATGTCCTTACAGTGGTAGACTATGCCATCACAGATATGAACCCTTCACTCGTCAATGTCCTTACAGTGGTAGACTATGCCATCACAGATATGAACCCATCACTCATCAATGTCCTTACAGTGGTAGACTATGCCATCACAGATAAGAGGCCTTCACTCGTCAATGTCCTTACAGTGGTAGACTATGCCATCACAGATATGAGGCCTTCACTCATCAATGTCCTTACAGTGGTAGACTATGCCATCACAGATATGAGGCCTTCACTCATCAATGTCCTTACAGTGGTAGACTATGCCATCACAGATATGAGGCCTTCACTCATCAATGTCCTTACAGTGGTAGACTATGCCATCACAGATATGAACCCTTCACTCATCAATGTCCTTACAGTGGCAGACTATGCCATCACAGATACGAGGCCTTCACTCATCAATGTCCTTACAGTGGTAGACTATGCCATCACAGATACGAGGCCTTCACTCATCAATGTCCTTACAGTGGTAGACTATGCCATCACAGATACGAGGCCTTCACTCATCAATGTCCTTACAGTGGTAGACTATGCCATCACAGATATGAACCCATCACTCGTCAATGTCCTTACAGTGGTAGACTATGCCATCACAGATACGAGGCCTTCACTCATCAATGTCCTTACAGTGGTAGACTATGCCATCACAGATATGAACCCATCACTCGTCAATGTCCTTACAGTGGTAGACTATGCCATCACAGATATGAGGCCTTCACTCATCAATGTCCTTACAGTGGTAGACTATGCCATCACAGATAAGAGGCCTTCACTCGTCAATGTCCTTACAGTGGTAGACTATGCCATCACAGATACGAGGCCTTCACTCATCAATGTCCTTACAGTGGTAGACTATGCCATCACAGATATGAACCCTTCACTCATCAATGTCCTTACAGTGGCAGACTATGCCATCACAGATATGAGGCCTTCACTCATCAATGTCCTTACAGTGGTAGACTATGCCATCACAGATACGAGGCCTTCACTCATCAATGTCCTTACAGTGGTAGACTATGCCATCACAGATACGAGGCCTTCACTCATCAATGTCCTTACAGTGGTAGACTATGCCATCACAGATATGAACCCATCACTCGTCAATGTCCTTACAGTGGTAGACTATGCCATCACAGATACGAGGCCTTCACTCATCAATGTCCTTACAGTGGTAGACTATGCCATCACAGATATGAACCCATCACTCGTCAATGTCCTTACAGTGGTAGACTATGCCATCACAGATATGAGGCCTTCACTCATCAATGTCCTTACAGTGGTAGACTATGCCATCACAGATAAGAGGCCTTCACTCGTCAATGTCCTTACAGTGGTAGACTATGCCATCACAGATACGAGGCCTTCACTCGTCAATGTTCTTACAGTGGTAGACTATGCCATCACAGATACGAGGCCTTCACTCGTCAATGTCCTTACAGTGGTAGACTATGCCATCACAGATACGAGGCCTTCACTCGTCAATGTCTTTACAGTGGTAGACTATGCCATCACAGATACGAGGCCTTCACTCGTCAATGTCCTTACAGTGGTAGACTATGCCATCACAGATACGAGGCCTTCACTCGTCAATGTCCTTACAGTGGTAGACTATGCCATCACAGATACGAGGCCTTCACTCGTCAATGTCCTTACAGTGTACAGGAGAGGAGTGTGGAGATATGACAGTGATCGGTATGTACAGGAGAGGAGTGTGGAGGTGTGACAGTGATGGGTATGTACAGGAGAGGAGTGTGGGGGGTATGACAGTGATCGGTATGTACAGGAGAGGAGTACGGAGGTATGACAGTGATGGGTATGTACAGGAGAGGAGTACGGAGGTATGACAGTGATGGGTATGTACAGGAGAGGAGTACGGAGGTATGACAGTGATGGGTACGTACAGGAGAGGAGTACGGAGGTATGACAGTGATGGGTATGTACAGGAGAGGAGTACGGAGGTATGACAGTGCTGGGTATGTACAGGAGAGGAGTACGGAGGTATGACAGTGATCGGTATGTACAGGAGAGGAGTACGGAGGTATGACAGTGATGGGTATGTACAGGAGAGGAGTGTGGAGGTATGACAGTGATGGGTATGTACAGGAGAGGAGTACGGAGGTATGACAGTGATGGGTATGTACAGGAGAGGAGTACGGAGGTATGACAGTGATGGGTATGTACAGGAGAGGAGTACGGAGGTATGACAGTGATGGGTATGTACAGGAGAGGAGTACGGAGGTATGACAGTGATCGGTATGTACAGGAGAGGAGTACGGAGGTATGACAGTGATGGGTATGTACAGGAGAGGAGTACGGAGGTATGACCGTTCCCAGGGAGGAGTATCTCAGGAAGGGTCTATACTCCACCATAACTCTGGTTCTCGGAGTGTCAGGTCCCAGCGGGTTCTCCTGGTGTCTCTCCTGTTATTCTGTCTCGGACACATCAGAGGAACATGGTGGGAGATCGGCCTGAATGTCCTTCCTAGGAGGGAATACCGGAGCCATTCTGAGGCCCATTTAATGGCCGGCAATGAGGAGGAAACCAACACTGAGAAGTAGATGCTGAGATATATACAGCACGGGGCAGCCCAGTGGCTGAGTGGTTAGCACTTCCACCTGGCAGTACTCGGGTTGTTGGTTCAAATCCCAACCATGGCACCACCTGCCTGGGGTGTGCATGTTCTCCCTGTGCCTGTGTGGGTTTCTTCCGGGTACTCCGGTTTCCTCCCACACTACAAAGACATGCTGGGAGGTGAATTGTCTCCTAAATTGTCCCTAGTATGTGTATTTATGAATGTGAGTTAGGGCCCTTAGATTGTACGCTCCTCGGGGGCGGGGACTGATGGGAATGTACAATATAGATGTAAACTGACGGCGCTATATAAGTACCTGGAATAAATAATAATAATACACCCAGATCATCGATGACGAGGAGGAAGGTTCGGTCACAGATGATTGGTCCGTCTATAGCAGGGACAGGAGCCGGGACCAGGAATAGGAGATCCACCTGACTTACCCGTGTGCTCTGACATGGAGAAGATCCCATGCTGGCCCTATGGTGGCCGTGTGTTCAGGATGGAGACCGACAATCACAGGACCTTCTAGAAGCAGATCTAAAATGGCTGAGAGGAGGAAAGTGTTCCCGGGACAGGAAGTGACACAGACAGGAAGTGACCTGAAGAGGTGGTGACACCGAACAGGAAGTGACTCCAGACAGATTTATACAGAGGCTGCAGTATGGAGAGCAGACACTAGATGGTGCTGGTGCAAAAAAAGCTGAATAGCACAAGATGATGGTGGCTCGTAAACTTCTATTGTTAATGAAACACAGTTATCACATCACATTGCAGTGGATTAGCTCTCCCTCCTCCATTTTGTTGTAGCCCGCCTGTCCATCCTCCGGCGGCCATTTTCCCTTGGCATAGAATCAATGTACATTTATCCCATTACAGTGCAGTGGATTAGATCTTCATCCTCCATTTTGTTGTAGTCCGCCTGTCCCTCCTCCGGCAGTCATTTTCCCTTAGTCTAATACAATATTCTAGCAGTTATCACATCACATTGCAGTGGATTAGATCTCCCTCCATTTTGTTGTAGCCCGCCTGTCCTTCCTCCGGCGGCCATTTTCCCTTAGTCTAATACAATGTTCTCACAGTTATCACATTACAGTGGATTAGATCTCCCTCCATTTTGTTGTAGCCCGCCTGTCCCTCCTCCGGCGGCCATTTTCCCTTAGTCTGATATGAATGCTGGCACATTTTGTCCCCTGATATTAGACATTAGCCGGGTGATTGTATACACACAGCGGGCAGATCTCAATCAATGTCACCCACTAGTCTATACTGTCACGGGGTTGGCCAGCCAATCATGTGGCTCCTATTCTGTCCTTCCAATGACCATTCCTAGTACATAGGACTCATCTTCCATACTACATTCATGATACAACAAGATGGAAACTCCCAATATACAGAGAAAATCTCCCATAAAATACATAGAAATCACATCTGCCCTAAAGGGCCATAAACATAAGAAGATTGCCCCCGACGCCCCCAGATTCATCTACAATACTAGCCAAGGTGTCATTGGTCCCCCTAATACACGGATAGTACCCCAATCCTGCATTCATACATGTGACAATACACCATGGATTCCTCCCGCTCTATATTATGTCTCCATACAAATCAGTCGCCATCCAATCCATCCATCTCACAAAATCTCCAATACCCAGCAAATGTTTCCGTCTCCTCCTAGTAATAACCATGTGATCTCCATGAGAATAAAGCGCCAATTTGTGTCCTTATCACCTCCCCCTACGCAGGATGTACACCATGGCCACGCCTCTTTATGTAACTGACAATTGCGCGGTCGTGCAACGCTGCACCCAAACTAAATATCCGTCCTTTCTTCACACAAATAGAGCTTTCTGTCGGTGGGATGTCATCACCTGCGCGCTTTTTATTTATTAATATTATTATTATTCTTCAGGATTTATGGTGCCAACAGTTTGCTCAGCGCTTTACAATATAACGGGAGACAATACAGCAACAATAGTTGAACAACAGTTCAATACAAAAGGGTGAGGAGGGCCTGACCCTGGGAGCTTACAATCTAATAGGGAGGGGTTAGTGGTACAAAAGGTAGTAACTGTGGGGGATGGACTGGTTGGAAGAGTAGAAAATTCCATTATTAGCTGAGGGCAGGATAGGCTTCCCTGAAGATCGAGGTTTTCAGAGATCACCTAAAAGTGAGCAAAGTAGGCAATAGTATGATAGATTGGGGTAGAGCATTCCAGAGGATGGGGGAAGCTCTGGAAAAGTCCTGGAGACGAGCATGGGAGGAGGAGACAAGGGAGCTAGAGAGCAGGAGGTCTTGTGAGGAGCGGAGAGTACGGTTTGAGTGATATTTGGAGACAAGATTGGTGATGTAATTTTGGGCGGAGTTATAAATGACTTTATATGTTATTGTTAATGTTTTGAATTTTATCCATTGGGCAATGGGAAGCCAGTGGAGGGATTGGCAGAGAGGGGTGGAGGACACTGAGTGGAGGCCAGTGGAGGGATTGGCAGAGAGGGACAGAGGACACTGAGTGGAGGCCAGTGGAGGGATTGGCAGAAGGGGGGTGGAGGACACTGAATAGAGGTCAGTGGAGGGATTGACAGAGAGGGGTGGAGAACACTGAGTGGAGACCAGTGGAGGGATTGGCAGAGAGGGGTGGAGGACACTGAATGGAGGCCAGTGGAGGGATTGGCAGAGAGGGGTGGAGAACACTGAGTGGAGGCCAGTGGAGGGATTGGCAGAGGAGGGTGGAGGACACTGAGTGGAGGCCAGTGGAGGGATTGGCAGAGGGGGGTGGCAGATACAGAGCGGTTAGTAAGGTGGATGAGTCTGGCAGCAGCATTCATGATAGACTGAAGAGGCGATAGTCTGCGATGAGGTTGGCCAATGAGGAGGGAGTTACAATAGCCAAGGTGAGACATAACAAGGGAGTGAATAAGTTGCTTAGTGGTTTCAGAGGTTAGGAACGGCCATATCTTGGAGATGTTGTGGAGGTTGGAAATGTTGCGGAGGTGAAGTCTACAAGATTTGGACAGCGATTGGATTTGGGACTGAAAGGACAGATGGGAGTCTAGGATTACACCTAGTACCCTGGCATGAGGGGAGGGACTGATGGTTGTATTATTGATCTTGATGGAGAAGTGGGGGAGGGGGCACGGGCTGGGGGGAATACTAAGAGCTCAGTTTTGGAAAGATTGATTTTGAGGAAGTGGAGTGACATCCATGCCGATATGTCGCTTAGTAGGTTAGTAATGCGAGAGAAGACTGAAGGGGCGAGGTGAGGAGGAGACTGAAGGGGTGAGGTGAGCAGGAGACTGAAGGGGTGAGGTGAGGAGGAGACTGAAGGGGTGAGGTGAGGAGGAGACTGAAGGGGTGAGGTGAGGAGGAGACTGAAGGGGCAAGGTGAGGAGAAGACTGAAGGGGTGAGCTGAGGAGGAGACTGAAGGGGTGAGGTGAGGAGGAGACTGAAGGGGTGAGGTGAGGGGTAGAAAGATAGATTTGTGTGTCATCAGCATAGAGATGGTGTGAGGAACCGTCCCTTTGTATAGTATATCTTGACCATTGTCGACTACGCCACCCGGTATCCGGAGGCCGTAGCACTGAGAGATGTGCTACTGAGAGGCAGAAACAGTTGCGCAAGCCCTGCTGCAGACCTTTACTCAGGTAGGATTTCCTCGGGAGATCCTGACCGACCAAGGCACTCAGTTCACAGCCGAGCTTACCCAACAACTCTGGAAGTTGTGTGGGATCAGACCGCTGTACAGCTCTCCCTACCACCCCCAGACCAATGGACTCTGCGAACGGTTTAACGGTACGCTGAAACAGTTCCTCCGAACGTTCACTATGTCCCATAAGGACTGGGACGGCATCTTCCCCACCTCCTGTTCGCCTACCAAGAGGTACCGCAGGAGTCCACTGGGTTCTCTCCCTTTGAGCTGCTGTACGGCCGGAGGGTTTGGGGACTCTTGGTTCTCCTATGCGAACATTGGGAGGGAGAAGTGGCCGAGGAAGGGCCCTCGGTGGTAGCCTATGTGCTGGAGCTCAGGGAGAGGCTACAATGGTTGACGATTCTAGTACGAGACAACCTTGAGGCCACCCAGAGACGACAGAAACGGTGGTATGACCGGTCTGCCCGAGACCGAACGTTTCACTTAGGGCAGAAAGTGTTGGCCTTGAAACCAGTCAGGCATGACAAGTTACAGGCTGCTTGGCAGGGCCCGTACCAAGTGGTGGAACAACTCTGTGATACCACATACATTGTAGCTCGCTGTTCGGATGGAAGGATCGGGTGAACCTTCCATGTCAATATGCTGAAACCATTCATTGAACGACAGGAGGAGAGTGTAACTGCTATTTGCGCTCCGGCTACCGATGACTCAGAAATGCTTCTTCTGCCGGGGTTGCCGGGGAACGAACAGTCCCAGCTGAGTGCAGCGGATGTAGATATCAGCACACGGCTGCCTCCCAAGGCCCAGGAACAGGCCCACCAACTGCTCCAAGAGCACCGAGGGCTGTTCTCGTTTCTGTCCGGTTACACCACCACAACTGTAGACACGCAGGGTCAGGCCCCCCTGAAGCAGGTGGCCTACCGAGTGCCTGAGTCCATCAGAGAAGGAATGAGAAGAGAGATTAAGGAAATGTTAGATTTAGGTGTGATGGAACCCTCTGACAGTCCCTGGGCCTCCCCAGTAGTCCTGGTACCCAAGAAGGATGGAACCGTCCGGTTCTGTGCGGACTACCGCAGGCTCAATGACTGGACCGTGACCGATGCATACCCCATGCCCCGGATAGATGAGCTGCTGGACCGGATGGCCAGAGGTAATTTTCTTACCACTATCGATCTCTGCAAGGGGTACTGGCAGATTCTGCTGGATGCGGACGCGGTACCAAAGTCAGCATTCATCACCCCATTCGGCTTGTACCAGTCCAGGGTCATGCCGTTTGGGATGAAGAGTGCCCCGGCTACCTTTCAGAAATTGGTAGATAAGCTGCTGGATGGGCTGCAGGACTTCTCCTGCGCCTATCTAGACGATATAGCTATCTACAGTGATAGTTGGGAGGATCACCTCCGAAACCTCTGGGAAGTGCTTGATCACATTGGGCAAGCAGGACTGACCATACGACCTGACAAATGCCACTTTGGGGTATCCGAGGTCCAATATCTAGGACATCAGGTAGGATGTGGGAAGCAACGACCGGCACCGGCAAAGGTGGAAGCGATAGCAAATTGGCCCACTCCCCAAACCAAGACCCAGGTCCTTGCCTTCCTAGGCACTGCAGGGTATTACCGTAAATTCATCCCCAACTACAGCGCCATTGCTAAACCCCTAACGGATCTGACCCGGAAGAATCTGCCCCGACAGGTTTTGTGGTCCCCAGAGTGTGAAACGGCTTTCCAAAAGCTCAAACATGATCTGATCCATGCTCCCGTTTTGGCTGCTCCTAACCCTTCCAAACAGTTTTGTGTTCACACAGATGCCTCCACCTTTGGATTGGGTGCTGTTCTGAGCCAAATCGGGGACGACGGGAATGACCATCCAGTGGCCTACCTAAGTAGAAAGTTGTTACCCCGGGAGGTGGCCTACACTGCTGTGGACAAAGAGTGCCTTGCCTTGGTATGAGCCCTCAAGAAATTGCAGCCCTACCTGTATAAGCACTCTTTCACCGTACTCACTGATCACAACCCCCTGGTATGGCTAAACCGGGTCTCCGGGGACAATGGTCGTCTGCTGCGGTGGAGCTTGGCCCTCCAACCCTATAACTTTACCATCCAGTACTGACCGGGGAAGCAAAACGCCAACGCGGATGGGTTGTCCCGGCAAGCCGAGTTGGAGAAGTGACCCTCTGAACCAACCAGCCCCAAGCAGACCCGTTTGAAGGTCTTGCGGGTGTTACACAACGGGGGAGCCTTGTGAGGAACTGTCCCTTTGTGATAAATTTTGCCCTTTCTGTTCTGGTTTTCTCCCCTTTGTAAAGCTGGACATGTTTCACAGACATTCTACACTGTTTGTTTAGGGAAATGTGACCTTGTAGTATTTCACTTTTATAGAGTTCCTACTATATTGTTGTATTGTAGGGTTTGTTGTGGGTGGGGAAAACCCAGTGCCGGGCTGTCTGGTGGGGGTGGGGGTGAAGTTGTATATACTGAGCTGTGTTTATTAAACAGTCATTCATTTTCACCCTACACGAAGTTCCGACTCATGGCTTGGGAGAGCAGGGAAGGGAGTGTTTTGAGCTACAATACCTGCCTTGGGAGAGTGCTGGAAGACTTGCTGGAAAAGGGGACCATGGGGGGGAGACGCATTGCTCCGCACGAAGAAGCCCAGGCGGAACGGTTCCACCACAGATGGTACTTAAAGCCATGGGAGTTTATCAAGTGACCAAGGGAGGAGGTGTAGATGGAGAAGAGAAGGGGTCCAAGGACAGAACCTTGAGGGACCCCTAGAAAAGGGGGAGTGAAAAGGAGGAGGCAGCGTTATAGGTAACGCTGAAGGAGCACTGCGATAGGTAAGAGGAGAACGAGGAGAGAGCAGAGTCTTTGAGGCCAAGAGAGTGGAGTTTTTTGAGAAGGGGTTGGTCAACCGTGTCAAAAGCTGCAGAGAGGTCAAGCAGTAAGAGTACGGAGTAGTGGCCATTGGTTGGGATGAGTACGGAGTAGTGGCCATTGGTTGGGATGCGTACGGAGTAGTGGCCATTGGTTGGGATGAGTACGGAGTAGTGGCCATTGGTTGGGATGCGTGCTGAGTAGTGGCCATTGGTTGGGATGAGTACAAAGTAGTGGCCATTGGTTGGGATGAGTACGGAGTAGTGGCCATTGGTTGGGATGAGTACGGAGTAGTGGCCATTGGTTGGGATGAGTACTGAGTAGTGGCCATTGGTTGGGATGAGTATGGAGTAGTGGCCATTGGTTTTAGCAGTTAGTAGATCATTTGTGAGTTTTAGTAGGGCAGTTTCAGTGGAGTGTAGTGAGGGAAAGACAGACTGTAAAGGGTCAAGAAGGTTGTTGTCGGTGAGGTGCGAGCTCAGGCGATTGTAGACTAAGCGTTCTAGGAGTTTAGAGGTAAATGGTTAAGGTTGGTGGGGTCCAGGGAGGGTTTTTTAAGTATGGGAGTGATGTGTGTATGCTTTAGAGGAGAGGGGAGGGGAAGGCACCAGTAGAGAGGGAGAGATTGAAGATGTGAGTGAGGGAGCATAGGATGGAAGAAGAGGGTGACCGTAGTAGTTGTGAGGGGACAGGATCCAGGGGGCAGGTAGTGAGATGGGCTTCTGAGAAACCTTAGTATCCTCTTTGGTAGTAGCAAGGTCAAAAGAGGAAAGTGTTGAGGGAGGTTTAGTATAAGGTATGCTAAGTGGGATGGATGTCTGTGCAGTGGAGATGCCCCTACGAATTGCATGAGTTTTTGAAATGATTTGCAATCTCGTGAGCAGTGAGTGAGGTACTGGGTGGAGGTGGAGAAAGTAGAGAGTTAAAAAGTAGAGAAGAGACGACGAGGACTGGATGACAAGGTATTAATAAGAGTGACAAAGTAGGCTTGTCTGGCAGCATGGAGGGAGGAATTGTATGTTAAGAAAGCAGATTTATATCGGGTGAATGCTTGGTGAGATTTGGTTTTACGCCACAATTGCTCCAGCGCACGACTATGTCGTTTAAGGTTTCTGGTGTGGTCAGTCTGCCAAGGTTGTAATGGGCGGGACCTGATGCTTCGTGTGGTTAGAGGAGCAAGTGAGTCTAATGTGGATGATAGTGAACTGTTGTAGACAGCAGTGGCCAGGTCAGGGCAGGACAGGGGAGAGATTCTGTCATAGAGTTGGTCAGTTGAAGAGTGGAAAGTAGCCGGGTTCAAGTTGTGAAGGTTTCTGAGGGTAATTGTTTGCTGCTTGGAGGGATAGGTGTTTGAAAATGAGGAGACTGTGAAGGTGATGAGATTGTGATCAGAGAGAGGAAAGGGGGTGTTTGTGAGGTTGTAGGGAGTGCAAAGATGAGAGAAAACAAGGTCTAATGTATTCCCATCAGAGTGAGTGGAGGACTGTATACACTGAGCTAATGCAAAAGATGAGGTTAGGTTGAAGAGTTGGAATGTAGCCGGGTTGTTGACATTAATAGGGATGTTAAAATCTCCGAGAATGATAGTGGGTATTTCAGAGGAGAGAAAGTAGGGGAGCCAGGAGTAGAGGGGACATATTAAAAGGTACACGGAGTGGGACTCAGACTTATAGGAGATGTTTCCCAGGGTGTTTGCTTGCAGTCTGTCCAGCGTGCAGTAGAGTTTCTTGTTGTTGTATCTTCCTGCTGCTTGAGTTATCCTGCTTTTGTTCAACTGCTTCTTAGCACTCCATCAACGCAGCACTCACGCAAACCCAGCACCCCATCAGTGACTATACAGTCATGCCAAAGAGCTGGATTTTGGTCTCCTCTGACCACAACACTTCCCACCAGTCCTCCTCTGCATCATTCAGATGTTCAGTGGCAGACTTCAGACGGGCCTGGACATGTGCTTTCTTGAGCAGAGGGACCTTGCAGGCACTGCAGGATTTCAGTCCTTGTCGGCGTAGTGTGTTACCAATTGTTTTCTTGGTGACTGTGGTCCCAGCTGCCTGGAGATCATTGACAAGATCCTCACGTGTAGTTCTGGGATGATTCCTCACTGTTCTCATGATCATTGACACTCCACGAGATGAGATCTTGCATGGTGCACCAGACCTAGGGAGACTGAGACTTGTTTTGTGTTTCTTCCATTTGTGAATGATTGCACCAGCTGTTGTCACCTTCTCACCAAGCTGCTTGGCCATAGTTTGGTAGCCCAGTCCAGCCTTGTGTAGGTCTACCATCTTGTCCCTGACATCCTTGGACAGCTCTTTGGTCTTTTCCATGATGGAGAGTTTGGAATCTGATGGTTTGATTGCTCCTGTGGACAGGTGTCTTTTATACAGGTAACACAATGAGATTAGCAGCACTCCCTTTAAGAGACTGCTTCTAATCTCAGCTTGTTACCTGTATGAAAGACACCTGGGAGCCAGAAATCCTGCTGAATGATAGGGGATCAAATCCTTCTTTCCCTCATGAACATGCAGATCAGTCATCATTTGTTAGACGCATGTCTGCTGAATTTATTGTTGCTATTCTGTCTCTCAGTTTTACAATACACCGAACATTCGATTTTTAGACCGATCATTTCTTTGTAAGGTGACGAACATTCACCATCAGCAGGGAGCAAATACGCATTTCCTTCACTGTATGGGGGATTATAATGTTTCTCTCTTAGGACGTCCTGTGTGAAAAGTTCTCCATCAGCTGATTGTTTTTGATCTTCCCTATACTGCCCCTCCCCCCATAGTGACACCACATTGCCCCCCCATGGTTCCTTTCCTCCCACCCCAGTGTCCCCCCTGTACCCCCCTCCATGGCCCCTTCTTTCCTGATCTCTCCAGAAGTTTCTCATTCCGCTTCTTGTCTGTGTCCGTTCTTGTAGCTCAGAGAGGGGGAGGGGTGTCCTCCATGTTCTTGTAGCTCAGAGAGGGGGAGGGTGTGTCCTCCATATTCTCGTAGCTCATAGATGTGGATGGGTTGTCCTCCATTTTCTTGTAGCTCAGAGAGTGGGAAGATTGTTCTCCATGTTCTTGTAGCTCAGAGAGGGAGAGAGGGTGTCCTCCATGTTCTTGTAGCACAGAGATGGGGAGGGGTGTCCTCCATGTTCTTGTAGCTCAGAGAAGGTATGTCCTCCATTTTCTTGTAGCTCAGAGAGGGGAAGGGGGTGTCCTCCATTTTCTTGTAGCTCAGAGAGGGGGAGGGGTTGTCCTCCATGTTCTTGTAGCTCAGAGATGGAGAGGAGTGTCCTCCATGTTCTTGTAGCTCAGAGAGGCAGTGGGGTGTCCTCCATGTTCTTGTAGCTCAGAGAGGGGGAGGGGTGTCCTCCATATTCTTGTAGCTCAGAGAGGGGGAGGGGTGTAACATAAATGTAGGAGTAGGGTAGTTGAGCTGTGATGTGATCCCAGTGGAAGCCACGGTTGTCACACGGAGTGGAGGAGCCATCCCTACTGTGCCTATGGCTTGTGTTTCTTTGATCCGAGAATCTGAAAGTCAAGTGACAGAAGTGGGAGGAGCAGATCCCACCAATAAAGGAGGCCGTGTGGATAGCATGCAGCCAGTTACAGCAGGTAACAATGTTTCAGCTGGACTCTGAGAGACGGGACCTGAGGATGTCCTAGCTCTTCCAGGATTGGGGAGATGTGAGGATGTGGTCACAAAGGAAGCCACAGTTATCACAGGGGTGGGGTGGGAGGAGTCACTTCTGTGCTACCTACAGCTTATGTTGCTTTGCCCCTAGGATCCAAAAACAAAGTGAGAGAAGTGGGTGGAGCAGATGCCACTAACATACTGTCGGATACTGACCTGGGGGAGTTGGTAGCCCAAAACAAGCCAAAGTCAACCCCTCTGAGGTCTACATCTCCACCTGAGGCCCCAGATTCATGTAACGTACTGTTGGGTGATTCAGTGCGCATTGGGAATTGTGGGAAGGGTCAGGGGGTGAATGACCATTTACCAGGTCCTGGCCCTAGTGGCTCTCTGGAGTCAAGGCCTGGGGAAGAACTTAAAACCACAACAGACTCTGAAATGACAATGTTTTGTGTGATGTAAAATATCATGATGTGTGCAATGCAGACCCTCCCTCTGTTGTAGTGAGGACCCTCAGCGCCCACCAGTCATCCTCACACTGGCCCCTGCCCACTGCTACAAAGGAACTATCTGAAGAGGGAGCTGATCAGTTCAGGTTTGAACCTGGCCCAGAGGCCCTGAAGTCTCCTCAGACTGTTGTCCACCTGGCACCTGTGGCAGATAGCTCTGAGTCCCCTGAGGCTTTAAAAATTGATGGCAGCCCAGATGATCTTGGGGTTCTGGCTGAAGGACCCCAGTGATGGATGGCAGGATGAAAGTGTATGGAAAACAGGAATTTGATTTTGTACTCATCTGTAAAGAAACAGCATGTTCTTCTGAAGTACCTGGGGAAGAGACACATTGTGTTTCAGTAAGTCCTGGTAAAGAACCATATTGTGTGCCTCTATCCCCTTGTGGGAGGAAGTTTTCTTTTGTCTGCTCCCCTGTCACCACAGATACCAGTACTGCCATTTTGGATCCTGGACTGTGGAGCACAGTGAGGGTTTAAGTCTGACTCTACTCCCTCAGCAGCTGCAGCTGACGGCACTGAGTTTCTAGAGGTGGATACATTTGATGCCAGCCCAGAGGAGCTCAGGTGTTGTGCCAACAGAAGGTCGGCTAAGGACGGGGTAGAAGTGAGTGACGTGGGTCGGAACACAACCCCTGGTGTGTGACGTGGGTCAGAGGACAAGCCCTGGTGTGTGACGTGGGTCGGAGGACAAGCCCTGGTGTGTGACGTGGGTCGGAGGACAAGCCCTGGTGTGTGACGTGGGTCGGAGGACAAGCCCTGGTGTGTGACGTGGGTCGGAGGACAAGCCCTGGTGTGTGACGTGGGTCGGAGGACAAGCCCTGGTGTGTGACGTGGGTCGGAGGACAAGCCCTGGTGTGTGACGTGGGTCGGAGGACAACCCCTGGTGGAATCCTTTCTCCTGTCTCTTTCCCCTCTGTCACCACAGTGGCGGGTTCTGCCAGTGCAGACTCATTGCTGTGTGTTGCAGAGGGAAGTCTGCAGGATGTTGGGGCAAATTCAGCCCAATCAGTGTCTTCCACCTCAGGAGCTGCAGCTCACATAACTGAGGACTTCCAGGCTGATAGGTTTGATGTTGGCCCGGAGGAGCTCAGGTGTTGTGCTGACAGACGTCCTGCTGAGGAGGACAGAGTAGAAGGGTGTGGCACGGGTCAGAGGATGACTTCTGGTGGAATAAAGTCTTCTGTGGATTTATCCTTTGTCCCCACAGCTATGAGTATCATGATTGAGGATTCATTGCTGTGCACAGCAGAGGAAGGTCCGCAGGATGATGGGGGAACATTGACCGATCTGAATCTGATCTCTCAGGGGCTGCATCTGACAACACTGTATTCCTGCAGGCTGATAGGTTGGATGTCAGCCCGGGGGAACTCAGGGGTTGTGCTGACCAGTCTCTAGCTGATGCAGAAAGAGTAGAAGTGTGGGAGAAAGGTCCGAGGGTGGAGGTCCTGGTGTCCAAGCCATGGAACCAGGTCCAGATCACCCAGGAACGACCTTATGCCAAGCTCAAACATCTGGGTGCGGTAACTAATAGAGAACCACCAGGTGACCATGGCCAGGGGATGAAGATGATGACAGCACACAATGACAAGTTTGCCTGTACCCTTCCAGTAGGTAGTCGGTGGCCAGTGGATGAAGATGATGACAGAACACAATGACAAGTTTGCCTGTACCCTTCCAGTAGGTAGTCGGTGGCCAGTGGATGAAGATGATGACAGCACACAATGACAGGTTTGCCTGTACCCTTCCAGTAGGTAGTCGGTGGCCAGTGGATGAAGATGATGACAGCACACAATTACAAGTTTGCCTGTACCCTTCCAGTAGGTAGTCGGTGGCCAGTGGATGAAGTGGATCTGCAGGGCGATCTGCTGGCCAGTTCTGATCCAGACCCTTTAGGGTCACTTAGAGAGCTGTGCAGTAGTCCTCTCCTATCTGCAGGGGGACAGGCTGAAATGTCAGCGGTGCCAAGATTTAGTTGGTGAACCTTCACCCCCAACCTAGGGAACCTTCCAGGCAAACTCGTTAGCCGACCCGTTTAGGCGTCCTCTAGAAGGGGGGAGATGTAACATAAATGTAAGATTCGGGTAGTTGGGATGTGATCTGTAGAAATATGTCATTGTAGATCTCGTCTCATTCCATGTTATTACAGATCCGTGTTCAGTATTCAGTCAGAGACATATGTCCACCAATCAGCATCTGAAAGGACAGAGCAGCGTCTAGGCTGGAGGTGTCACCGAGGTGCCAATACAACGTTGTCACCTATGTAGCCAGAGATTGCCACCTTCTTGAACCTAAACGAAGAATCCTAGTCATTTCGGCTACAAGAGTCAGCAGGAGGCCGATAGAAGGCTCAGAAACGTCTGCCAGCTTTAAGTTATCCCAACAGATCAGAGGAATCCATTTCATCGCTCATAAAAGATACAATATTTCAGAGAGATGGAAATACTTCCTTCTGATTGGACACACTGTAGGCTCCTCCTGCATGTAAAAGTGTATTTGTAGCCTCTGTAGAATCTTATAATCCCATAGTGAGTCCCCCTCTTTCCCTCATTACCCCAAGTCACGGCCGGACCATGCCTTGGTTAGTTGGTCGCCGTGGGCGTGTGTTGTATCCGGGACACAGCGCAGCTCACCTCGTCACTAATGGCAACAACCCGCTCACCGCTCTGTCGTCTGATTTATTTTTCTTTGTTATTTTCATTTTCATTGTTTTACTGTTTTGGTTTCCCAGCAGTTCAGTGCGGACAGCATGGAGTCCCAGCGGGGTTTGTGCTTTGTCCTTTTTCTGTGTTCTTTTCACAATTCTTCTCTTCTTTTGCTTTTTTAAAAAAAAATTAATTTCCACTTTTTTCTCTTCTTTTACCCCTTTTTTGTTTATATTTTGTTTATCTAATTGGACCAGCACCATCTAGTGTCTGCTCTCCATACTGCACCCTCTGTATTATCAGTCCGGGGTCACTTCCTGTTCGTGTCTCTTCCTGTTCGTGTCACTTCCTGTCTGTGGTCACTTCCTGTTTGTGTAACTTCCTGTCCCGGGAACACTTTCCTCCTTTCAGCCATTTTAGATCGGCTTCCAGAAGTTCTTGTGATTGTCGGTCTCCATCCTGAACACACGGCCACCATAGGGCCAGCATGGGATCTTCTCCATGTCAGAGCACACGGGTAAGTCAGGTGGATCTCCTATTCCTGGTCCCGGCTCCTGTCCCTGCTATAGACGGACCAATCATCTGTGACCGAACCTTCCTCCTCGTCATCGATGATCTGGGTGTATTATTATTATTTATTCCAGGTACTTATATAGCGCCGTCAGTTTACATCTATATTGTACATTCCCATCAGTCCCCGCCCCCGAGGAGCGTACAATCTAAGGGCCCTAACTCACATTCATACATACACATACTAGGGACAACTTAGGAGACAATTCACCTCCCAGCATGTCTTTGTAGTGTGGGAGGAAACAGGAGTACCCGGAGGAAACCCACACAGGGAGAACATGCAAACTCCAGGCAGGTGGTGCTATGGTTGGGATTTGAACCAACAACCCGAGTACTGCCAGGTGGAAGTGCTAACCACTCAGCCACTGTGCTGCCCCGTGCTGTATATATCTCAGCATCTACTTCTCAGTGTTGGTTTCCTCCTCATTGCCGGCCATTAAATGGGCCTCAGAATGGCTCCGGTATTCCCTCCTAGGAAGGACATTCAGGCCGATCTCCCACCATGTTCCTCTGATGTGTCCGAGACAGAATAACAGGAGAGACACCAGGAGAACCCGCTGGGACCTGACACTCCGAGAACCAGAGTTATGGTGGAGTATAGACCCTTCCTGAGATACTCCTCCCTGGGAACGGTCATACCTCCGTACTCCTCTCCTGTACATACCCATCACTGTCATACCTCCGTACTCCTCTCCTGTACATACCCATCACTGTCATACCTCCGTACTCCTCTCCTGTACATACCGATCACTGTCATACCTCCGTACTCCTCTCCCGTACATACCCATCACTGTCATACCTCCGTACTCCTCTCCTGTACATACCCATCACTGTCATACCTCCGTACTCCTCTCCTGTACATACCCATCACTGTCATACCTCCGTACTCCTCTCCTGTACATACCCATCACTGTCATACCTCCGTACTCCTCTCCTGTACGTACCCATCACTGTCATACCTCCGTACTCCTCTCCTTTACATACCGATCACTGTCATACCTCCGTACTCCTCTCCTGTACATACCTATCACTGTCATACCTCCGTACTCCTCTCCTGTACATACCCATCACTGTCACACCTCCGTACTCCTCTCCTGTACATACCCATCACTGTCATACCTCCGTACTCCTCTCCTGTACATACCCATCACTGTCATACCTCCGTACTCCTCTCCTGTACATACCCATCACTGTCATACCTCCGTACTCCTCTCCTGTACATACCGATCACTGTCATACCTCCACACTCCTCTCCTGTACATACCCATCACTGTCATACCTCCGTACTCCTCTCCTGTACATACCCATCACTGTCATACCTCCGTACTCCTCTCCTGTACATACCGATGACTGTCATACATCTACACTCCTCTCCTGTACATACCCATCACTGTCATACCTCCGTACTCCTCTCCTGTACATACCCATCACTGTCATACCTCTGTACTCCTCTCCTGTACATACCGATCACTGTCATACCTCCGTACTCCTCTCCTGTACGTACCCATCACTGTCATACCTCCGTACTCCTCTCCTGTACATACCCAGCACTGTCATACCTCCGTACTCCTCTCCTGTACATACCCATCACTATCATACCTCCGTACTCCTCTCCTGTACATACCCATCACTGTCATACCTCCGTACTCCTCTCCTGTACATACCGATGACTGTCATACATCTACACTCCTCTCCTGTACATACCCATCACTGTCATACCTCCGTACTCCTCTCCTGTACATACCCATCACTGTCATACCTCCGTACTCCTCTCCTGTACATACCCATCACTGTCATACCTCTGTACTCCTCTCCTGTACATACCCATCACTGTCATACCTCCGTACTCCTCTCCTGTACATACCCATCACTGTCATACCTCCGTACTCCTCTCCTGTACATACCCATCACTGTCATACCTCCGTACTCCTCTCCTGTACATACCCATCACTGTCATACCTCCGTACTCCTCTCCTGTACATACCGATCACTGTCATACCTCCGTACTCCTCTCCTGTACATACCCATCACTGTCATACCTCCGTACTCCTCTCCTGTACATACCCATCACTGTCATACCTCCGTACTCCTCTCCTGTACATACCCATCACTGTCATACCTCCGTACTCCTCTCCTGTACATACCCATCACTGTCATACCTCCGTACTCCTCTCCTGTACATACCCATCACTGTCATACCTCCGTACTCCTCTCCTGTACATACCCATCACTGTCATACCTCCACACGTTTATAATACACTGAGGCATAGATTTTAGGGTTTTATTACACCTTTTGCCCCGCCCATCTCTCTGGGGGATAGAAATCTGCAGTTGTGTGATGTGGATCAGCTTGCACAGGTCCTCCATTACCTTTGAACAGGGTGCCTTGGTCTGTCAGGATCTCTTTACGGAACCCTGTTCTTGGTAATATGTTCGATAATTCCTTCGCTTTGTTCTGGAGGAGTTCTTCCTCGGAAGGACCGCCTCTGGATACCTTGGTGTATAATCGTACACCTCAGGATATATTGGTGACCCCGGGCTGATCAGATCCATTGTAATACTCTCAAATGACTATAGCTGGAGGTACCAAGAGGTCAGCTGACAAATGGGACATGAACCACATGAAGCACAATGTCTCTTCACCTTACCAGTGACTGCGGTCTGTTAGCTTCTGTTTTCCCACCCCAGGTGACCTCCCCATGTGTCATTGTGAGCCATATAGACTACCATGTATCTCAAAGGCTTGGAGACCAATAACTGGTAGACCACGTCTCCGGACTTCTACCGTGTATCTCAAAGGCTTGGAGACCAATAACTGGTAGACCACGTCTCCGGACTTCTACCATGTATCTCAAAGGCTTGGAGACCAATAACGGTAGACCACGTCTCCAGACTTCTACCATGTATCTCAAAGGCTTGGAGACCAATAACGGTAGACCACGTCTCCGGACTTCTACCGTGTATCTCAAAGGCTTGGAGACCAATAACGGTAGACCACGTCTCCGGACTTCTACCGTGTATCTCAAAGGCTTGGAGACCAATAACTGGTAGACCACGTCTCCGGACTTCTACCATGTATCTCAAAGGCTTGGAGACCAATAACTGGTAGACCACGTCTCCGGACTTCTACCGTGTATCTCAAAGGCTTGGAGACCAATAACTGGCAGACCACGTCTCCGGACTTCTACCGTGTATCTCAAAGGCTTGGAGACCAATAACTGGTAGACCACGTCTCCGGACTTCTACCGTGTATCTCAAAGGCTTGGAGACCAATAACTGGTAGACCACGTCTCCGGACTTCTACCGTGTATCTCAAAGGCTTGGAGACCAATAACTGGTAGACCACGTCTCCGGACTTTGCTGGCTCAGTATAGCAACTCACTATTCATCTCAAAGTGTAGAAACCTCCTTTTGGCTCCAAGCACTTGTGATCCTCTATTATTCACAGTAATTGTTTGCTGGTATTATTCTATAATGTGGGGTCCTGCATTTGGGCTGCACCAAAGGCTCTCCTTGACATATGCAGGACTAGAGGAACCTCCTCCCCCATCATCTTTGGACCTACAATGGGGAAGTTCCCTCTAGATCAGTGGTTCTCAACCTTCCTAATGCCGCGACCCTTGAATACAGTTCCTCGTGTTGTGGTGACCCCCCAACCATGAAATTATTTCTGTTGCTACTATTATGAATCGTAATGTAAATATCTGATAGGCAGGATGGATTCTCATTGTTACAAACTGAACGTAATTAACTACTTGCCAACCGCAGATACCCGAATGACGGCTACACTGCGGCTGGCTAGTTCTGGGAGGGGTGATATGACGTCCTCCCAGAATGCACTCTCCTGCGCGCCCCCGGGGGGCGTGCACCCGGAGATCTCCGTGATCGCTGTGTCCTACGCACACAGCTGATCACGTGATGTGGTAAAAGGCCAAGCACAGCGGCCTTTTGCCACGTGATCAGCCGTGTCCAATGACACACTGATCACCGGGAAATGCAATGGCCGGCTCTCGGCTGCACTTCCCTCACGCTGTCAGAGCATGAGGAAAGTACTGCAGAGAACCAGCAGTTGTTACAGCAGGGATCGGCACTGATCATCAGGGTACTGATGATTAGTGCCCTGATGATTGGTGCCCAGCAGCGCCACCCACCAGTTCCACCCACCTGTGCCCAGCAGTGCCGCCCACTAGGTCCACCCACCTGTGCCCAGCAGTGCCACCCACTAGGTCCACCCACCTGTGCCCAGCAGTGCCGCCCACTAGCTCCACCCACCTGTGCCCAGCAGTGCACCCACCTGTGCCCACCAGTTCCACCCAGCAGTGCCACCTACCTGTGCCCAGCAGTGCCACCCACCTGTGCCCATCAATGCAGCCCAGCAGTGCTGCCACCAGTCAGTGCCCAGCAGTTGTGCCAGTCAGTGCCCAGCAGTTGTGCCAGTCAGTACCACCTATCAGTGCTGTCTATCAGTACCCATCATCAGTGCTGCCTATCAGTGCCGCCTATCCGTGCCACTTCATTAGTGCTGCCTATCAGTGCCCTTCAGTGCTGCCTATCAGTGCCGCCTATTAGTGCCCATCAGTGCTGCCTCATCAACGCACATCAGTGAAGGAGAAAAATTACCTGTTTGAAAAATTTTATAATAGAAACAAAGAAACTTTTTTTTTTTTTTTTCAAATTTTTTGCACACTTTTTGTTTATAGCGCAAAAAGTAAAGCGCCCAGCGGTGATTAAATACCACCAAAACAAAGCTTTATTTATGAGAAAAAAATGATAAAAATGTCATATAGGTATAATCTTGCATGACCGCGCAATTGTCAATCAAAGTGTGACAGCGCTGAAAGCTGAAAATTGGCCTGGTAAAGAAGGGGGTAGAAGTGCCCGGTAGGCAGGAAGGGGGTGACAGTGCCCGGTAGGCAGGAAGGGGGTGACAGTGCCCGGTAGGCAGGAAGGGGGTGACAGTGCCCGGTAGGCAGGAAGGGGGTGACAGTGCCCGGTAGGCAGGAAGGGGGTGACAGTGCCCGGTAGGCAGGAAGGGGGTAGAAGTGTCCTGTAGGCAGGAAGGGGGTAGAAGTGCCCTGTAGGCAGGAAGGGAGTAGAAGTGCCCGGTAGGCAGGAAGGGGGTAGAAGTGCCCAGTAGGCAGGAAGGGGGTAGAAGTGTCCTGTAGGCAGGAAGGGGGTAGAAGTGCCCTGTAGGCAGGAAGGGGGTAGAAGTGCCCGGTAGGCAGGAAGGGGGTAGAAGTGCCCTGTAGGCAGGAAGGGGGTAGAAGTGCCCTGTAGGGAGGAAGGGGGTAGAAGTGCCCTGTAGGGAGGAAGGGGGTAGAAGTGCCCTGTAGGCAGGAAGGGGGTAGAAGTGCCCTGTAGGCAGGAAGGGGGTAGAAGTGCCCGGTAGGCAGGAAGGGGGTAGAAGTGCCCGGTAGGCAGGAAGGGGGTAGAAGTGCCCGGTAGGCAGGAAGGGGGTAGAAGTGCCCGGTAGGCAGGAAGGGGGTAGAAGTGCCCGGTAGGCAGGAAGGGGGTAGAAGTGCCCGGTAGGCAGGAAGGGGGTAGAAGTGCCCTGTAGGCAGGAAGGGGGTAGAAGTGCCCGGTAGGCAGGAAGGGGGTAGAAGTGTCCGGTAGGCAGGAAGGGGGTAGAAGTGTCCGGTAGGCAGGAAGGGGGTAGAAGTGCCCGGTAGGCAGGAAGGGGGTAGAAGTGCCTAGTAGGCGAGGGGTTAAAGCACAGTGATTAATCACAAAAACAATATGTAATTATTTAGTGTGAAATATTTATTTGTAGCATTGGGTGACAGTCTTCATATAACAACAGTAAACTACATTGCTACATGATTTTACATTTACCCTGTAATTATAATTCATGAAGTGTTGTTTTACCTCCAATACTGCTGCTTTCTACACAGTAGCTGCTTTCTACACAGTAGCTGCTCTTTACACACGTGTGACTGGTCCACATAAGTAAATTATGGCGCCAACCCTGTCACATACACCTGTATTTGTACGGGGTGTATGGTATGGGGTTCGCGCGATGATGTCATCACACCAGTGTGACGGGAGTGATCCTTGGGGGTGGGGGGACCCCTGTGTCAGCTCATGTACCCCTCATTAAGTTTAATCCACCCTGTGCCTGTTAAGGGGTACAGGGTGTGAATGTCCTAGTATTGTGTATTGGTGTGTTGTCCTTTGTTCCCTGCCACATGGTTGTCCTTTGCCATGTGCTGCATCCCATTGTTCTGTGTCTTGGTTGGGTGGGGCGGGCTGATGATGTGTTTCCTGTAGCCCTCCCCACTGATGGGGCGGGCTGATGTGTTTCCTGTAGCCCTTCCCACTGATGGGGCGGGCTGATGATGTGTTTCCTGTAGCCTTTCCCGCTGATGGGCAGGCTGATGATATGTTTCCTGTAGCCCTTCCCACTGATGGGGCGGGCTGATGATGTGTTTCCTGTAGCCCTTCCCTCTGATGGGGCGGGCTGATGATGTGTTTCCTGTAGCCCTTCCCTCTGATGGGGCGGGCTGATGATGTGTTTCCTGTAGCGATCCCCATTGATGGGGCTGGCTGATGTTGTATTTCCTGTAGCCCTTCCCTCTGATGGGGCGGGCTGATGATGTGTTTCCTGTAGCGATCCCCATTGATGGGGCTGGCTGATGTTGTATTTCCTGTAGCCCATCCCACTGATGGGGTGGGCTGATGATGTGTTTCCTGTCCCTGGTTGTGTTTCCCTGCCCTGTGTATATATCTTGTGTTTTGTGTAAAAATAAAGGAGTTGACTTCCTGTCTTAAGAAGAGTTGGGTGCTGTCTTATTTCCTGCATGATCAGCGGGTGGTGTCCATGGATTTGTGTTCGGACAGGGAAGCTTCAGTATAACGGAAAATAGCCAAGTGTTGACTGGGTTCCGGTCCCGTTACAACCGGGTACTCCTCTGTGGGCGTATCTGCACGTGGACGGACCCGCCTGGAGACGGATAGAGGAGCAGTGTCTCGGTTCCTTAGACCATCGGAAATATGCGTTTTCCGATGGTTTTAGGCGACCCCTGTGAAAGGGTCATTCGACCCAGGTTGGGAACTGCTGCTCTAAATCCTACACAACCATAACCTGCATAGGAGATCCCCCCCCCCCCCCCCCCAATGGCCGGACCTTGAAAGGGTATAGAATGGTGACCATGTTCAGGCATTCCTCTGCTCACGCAGTTCAACAAAGAGAGGACAGCACCTCTATGGTGTCATATATCAGATTGTGTACAACCCCGACCTCCTGGGTATGCATGCCACAGGTAGTGGTGATGGTCACTGATACCAACGGGTATTCATTAGTGTTCCTTTTTATGCATTGTGACGGGAGTGACTTTGGTTGGGGGGCACATGGAACACAGCTCACATTGGAGAGGTGGGGAGACCCCTGTCTCAGCTCCCCATATCCCTCTTATGTGTAAGTCACCCTGTGCTTGTTAGGGGTACAGGGTGATCTGTCCTAATATTGCGTAGGCATGTATAGGTGGGGTGTAATGGAACCAGATCCCGACTGCACTAGGGTATTTCCATTAGACTCCTGCTTCCCTGTCTGAACACAGATCCATGGACCCCACCGCTGGCCATACAAGACGAGACAGCACCAGACTTGTATTAAAACAGGAAATGGACTGCTTTATTTTAATACAGACACAAAATATATACACAGGGCGGGGCAATACATTTAGTAACAAGAGACACACAGCAGACTCCTCCCACCAAGCCAATACACACAAACACATACATCCCATAATAGTTTGCTTACAAGCAAGACACACAATAGAACAATGGGACCACATGGCAGAAACCATGAACAACCCCCCACCCCACCTATACATGTTTACACAATATCAGGACATTCCACCTTGTACCCCTAACAGGCACAGGGTGACTTACACATAGGAGGGATTTGGAGAGCTGAGACAGGGGTCTCCTCACCTCTCCAAAGGGGGCTGTGTTCCATGGGCCCCCACCCAAAGTGACTCCCATCACAGTCACCCTGTGCCTGTTAGGGGTACAGGGTTATCTGTTCTAATATTGGGGGGGGGGAGTTTGTGGATTGCTTAATGTTATGTGGTTGCATTCCATTGTTCTATTGTGTGTCTTGCTTGGGAGCAAACTATTATGGGATGGATGTGTTTGTGTATTGGCTTGGTGGGGGGGGGGGGTGTCTGCAGCAGCTCCCCCCTCCTGATGGGATTTTTACCCAAACTGGTCTCTGCTTTTCACCTTGATGGACAGATTGCATTCCCTTCCCTGTGTCTAACACTACTTCACCTTGAGTAGACCTCTCCCCATGATGGGACTGTCTGCTGGTGTGTCTCTTGTTACTAAATGTAGATTGCCCCACCCTTTGTCATTATGCAGGGAGGGGGGACTGTCCCAAGTGTATATATCTTGTATCTGTGTTAAAATAAAGTAGTCTACTCTGGTTTACTTCAAGAGTGGTGTCTGTTGTCGGTGTTCAGACAGGGAAGCGGGAGTCTAACGGAAGTACCCAAGTGCAGTCTGGGTTGGTTCCGTTACATTGGTGGCAAGCGGTGGGATTGTGCTTCCAAGCTGTGAACACGTCCAAACCACCACCAGGATCCAAGATGAGGAAAGGAGACGTTGGTCACCCCAGTGGAGATATGGACCTGGCATCAGAGTTCCCGGGGCTGCTGCGGATCGTTCTTGCAGAATACCCCAGGACTGTGTCTGTGGATGAGTACCTGGAGCTCAGGCAGTGGATTTGGGAGGAGCTTTAGAGTGGAGCCCTCCAGGTTGCTGGTATGTACAAGGGCAAGTGCTATCCAACCCCAGGGGAATGAGCCAGGGACCATCGGAAGTTATGGATGCCATTCCTGGGTAGATTGCCCCATCCTGTGTCATTATGCAGGGAGGTGGGTTGTTCCCTTGAATGTATATATCTTGTATCTGTGTTAAAATAAAGTACCGTATTTCTCGCTCCATGAGACACACCTAGGTTTTAGATGCGGAAAACAAGAAAAAAAAATATTCTGAACCAATGGACTGCAGACATAGTACAGGAGATGGACCAGAGACTGCAGACATAGTACAGGAGAGGGTCAGAGACTGCGGACATAGTACAGGAGATGACCAGAGACTGCGGACACAGTACAGGAGATGACCAGAGACTGCAGACATAGTACAGGAGATGACCAGAGACTGCAGACATAGTACAGGAGATGACCAGAGACTGCAGACATAGTACAGGAGATGACCAGAGACTGCGGACACAGTACAGGAGATGACCAGAGACTGCAGACATAGTACAGGAGAGGGTCAGAGACTGCGGACATAGTACAGGAGATGACCAGAGACTGCGGACATAGTACAGGAGATGACCAGAGACTGCGGACATAGTACAGGAGATGACCAGAGACTGCGGACATAGTACAGGAGATGACCAGAGACTGCAGACATAGTACAGGAGATGACCAGAGACTGCAGACATAGTACAGGAGATGACCAGAGACTGTGGACACAGTACAGGGGATGACCAGAGACTGCGGACAGAGTACAGGAGATGACCAGAGACTGCGGACACGGTACAGGAGATGACCAGAGACTGCGGACAGAGTACAGGAGATGACCAGAGACTGCGGACAGTACAGGAGATGACCAGAGACTGCGGACAGTGTACAGGAGATGACCAGAGACTGCGGACACGGTACAGGAGATGGACCAGAGACTGCGGACACGGTACAGGAGATGGACCAGAGACTGCGGACACGGTACAGGAGATGGACCAGAGACTGCGGACACGGTACAGGAGATGGACCAGAGACTGCGGACACGGTACAGGAGATGGACCAGAGACTGCGGACACGGTACAGGAGATGGACCAGAGACTGCGGACACGGTACAGGAGATGGACCAGAGACTGTGGACACGGTACAGGAGATGGACCAGAGACTGCGGACACGGTACAGGAGATGGACCAGAGACTGCGGACACGGTACAGGAGATGGACCAGAGACTGCGGACACGGTACAGGAGATGGACCAGAGACTGCGGACACAGTACAGGAGATGACCAGAGACTGCAGACCTTTAGGGAGGGAGGCTGAATTTGACAGGTACTTGCTCCCACTTCCGCGGAGTTGTCCTCCCTTTAGTGTGACCATGCTGGCTTCAGCCCGCTCCGGCCTCTGTGACAGCCGGGTGCCCAGTGCACATGTGCGAGAAGCGCTGCGCTTTGTGATTGGTCCGCGTCTTCTGGGACCTGTCATGCGCACTGGGCACCTGGCTGTCACAGCCGAGAGCCCACACTAAAGAAGCCGGCGTGGGAAGACAGCCCAGTGCTGGACCGTGGAACTGGTAAGGTTCTGCTGCAGAGAAGAGCTGAGCGGCCGGCCCAGTATTCTGACACGGCGGCGGTGGAAATACTGGACCGGCCGCTCCATAAGACGCACTGACATTTTCCCCCCTTTTTTTTGGAGGGACAAAAGTGCGTCTTATGGAGTGATAAATACGGTAGTCTACTCTGGTTTACTTCAAGAGTGGTGTCAGTGGTCGGTGTTCGGACGGGGAAGCGGTAGTATAAGTGCAGACTGGGTCGGTCCCGTTACATGCATACTACCCGTGGGGTCTTAATAATAGGCCCCCTCTCCCAATTACTCTGGTATGGACAAGAGTTACCTTACTATTCAAGTCCAGTAATGCCTGTTCATGAAGCTGATTCACCCAGATTTCACATTTTAGTGGCCCCTCAGCCCATTCCTGTTGGGTATAGCAGGACACCCTCCGTAACACTCTGCACTTCATGGGCTCCTCCTGTGGGTACAGAGCCTGAACATGGCCCTAGGAGTGGTACCTTCAGTATAGCACGTTCTCATTCTTTTGTGCTGGAGCAGAACTCTGAGACACTGGTTTGGTAGCTCCCTGACTCCTGAGTGCTGGTTCCCAGTTTTGGGGATGGCTTTGTTCTCTGTACTGTCAAAGCTCCCGAGGACTTGGCAGGTCCAAGTAGTTCCTCCACCATGGTGTACTGTTCCACCAGTAGGTCCACCACTTGGGTTTCCCCGTGGTTGACCCAATGCTGTCAGCTCCCTCGGGTACTAGTTCACGATGACCCATTTCACAGTTCGAGGTATTGTCAACTTCTCCGGGTACATCCACTTCATGGCAGGTTGCAGTTGCATTTGGGAACATGGTGACTGGCTGGCCCAATACCTCAAACAATGTATTCAGTGTGCCTCGGCAGCAACAGTCACTCCAGGCCAAGATCTCCCCATTTAGCACTGCATAATTCTCGGCATCAGCTGGTAGCAGGTCATAGTAGGCTTTCTGCAGCTCCCCTGACAGGAATGGAGAGATGAGTCCGGCCCACTGGTTCTGAGGCCACCCCTCTCTCTCGGCCACGCATTCAAATGATGTCAGGAATGCTTACGTCATCCCCGGGAGTAAGTTTTTGCAGGAAATGACTGACCCTCCCCATCGCTGGACTGCTAAGACAACAGCAGTCTTCAGATGCTCCACTAGAGTGACCAACTGGGTCTGCACAGACTCCCTCCGAACCTTTAATTCATTGAATTATTTATCATCGTATGAAGAAATGTATTTTTGCTGTGGTGACTCTTTGGGGGTTTTGTAAAATGCTCTTTTTGGTGGGCCGTATTCTGTATTTCCATTAGTTTTGACCTTTTTAGCCCTTAGAACTATCAAGGCTCGCATGGCTGCCCTCTTCCAGTTCTCTTTCTACTAATTCATTAGTATATACCTTCATTCAAGGGGTTTCAGACGTTCTGCCCCAAACCCCCCCCCCCCCACCACCACCATTCAGTTCCACTCCAGTTGTGGCAGCTAAAGTGGTTCCAAAGCTAAAGCATTTTACTTTATTGCACTACAGGTACGTAGACGGCGGTTTGTTGTTGAAAAAAAGGTCATTTTTTACATTGACTTTACACCCAGTATTGTTGGTGTTACAAACATCCCCATTCTGAACCTATTTGTGACATCGGCATTGTTATCCCATAAGGTGACCTTACTTGTGGCCATCACTTTGATTGAAAGGTCACAAAGTTGTTTTGAGACCGAGGATCTCCTTTTTTTTTTTTACCCAAACTGGTCTCTGCTTTTCACCTTGATGGACAGATTGCATTCCCTTCCCTGTGTGTAACGCTGCTTCACCTTGAGTAGACCTCTCCCCATGATGGGACTGTCTGGTGGTGTCTCTCTTGTTACTAAAGGTAGATTGCCCCACCTTGTGTCATTATGCAGGGGGGGGGGGGGGGGTTGTTCCCTTGAATGTATATATCTTGTATCTGGTTTACTTCAAAAGTGGTGTCTGTGGTCGGTTTTCGGACGGGGGAGCGGGAGTCTAACGGAAGTACCCAAGTGCAGTCAGGGTTGGTTGCGTTACATTGGTGGCAAGCGGTGGGATTGTGCTTCCAAGCTGTGAACACGTCCAAACCACCACCGGGATTCAAGATCTGGAAAGGAGACGCCGGTCACCCCAGTGGAGATACGGACCTGGCATCAGAGTTCCCGGGGCTTCTGCGGATCTTGCAACATACCCCAAGACTGTGTCTGCGGATGAGTACCTGGAGCTCAGGCAGCGGATTCGGAAGGTACTTTGGAGTGAAGCCCTCCAGGTTGCTGTTATGTACAAGGGCAAGTGCTATCCAACCCCAGGGGAACGAGCCAGGGACCATTGTCTGGATGTGGTGGGGATGGTCATGGTGTGGATGGTCGGGTTTATCTATCGGCCACTGCTTTTTTTTTTTTTTTTTTTCCTGTTTTTCCTTTTTGAGAAGATCCTAAAAAAGGTTCTCTGGCTTCCAGATCTACTATTTCTATGTAGATTTGATAGGTTCTATGTGGATTCAACAGATTGTTTTGCAGGCCTATGAGTTGTGTGCCTCATTCTCCTGTTAAAGCCCACTCCACTAGCGAGCACTTCTTGTCTTTTCGTCATCCGCTTTCTGTGTCTCAGATCTGTACCCTCTGCTCTTCTTCTGTTTGCACCTTCTTTGCGTTACAGTTTTGACGTATCGGCCAGTTCGTCCATTTTGTTCTCCCACCCGCGAAACCAGCTGCAGCCAGAACTAATTCGTTGGTGGTATCCCTACTGCCACTAAATGGCAACTTCCGTCCCGGTAGCCGATGATGTCACTGGTTGCCGTTCGGCTGAAACGCATCAACTGACGGTATTTTGATTTGTACACTGTGGATTTATTAATAATGAGAAGATTTAGGAGCGTTGCGGACAGGGGTGGACTGACAACTCATGGGGTCCCCCGGGCAATAGGGGATCATGGGGCCCCTGTGTCCTCGCCCACACTCAAATCACACCCAAAAAAGCCTATGAAAGGTACCATGGACATCTCATGGGGCCCCCTACTGACCCGGGCCCTCGAGTTCCCCAATGGTCAGTCCGCCCCTGGTTGCGGATCACTTACACCAAAGATTAGTTACAGGTGGCCAAGACAATGTCGCTGGTTGCTAGGACACAGGTGAAAATTTAGTCCTTAACGTCACCTGGGAGCCCCTTATTTTACAATCAGTCGCTAGCTCGGGATCTGTCATTTGCATTGGGAATCTGTTGGGAGTAGATACTTTCGGTGGTCAGCTCGTGTTTTTTTTTTTTTTTTGTTGTTTTTTCTTCGGCATGTCAGAGGGATCTACATCACTGGATTCCACCATTAATTAGTACTTTTTGTTTTGTTTTTTGTTTGGAATCTTTCATAGTTGTTGTCTTTATTTACTATTTAACTTTTTTTTTATGTAAATGAGAACCTCAGCATACTATGTTCCCCTTACTCATTCATGTATGGGGAGCTAGATATCTGGGTCCCCCCATTTTTATTTTTTTTTAAAGGTGGCTTCCAGATTCTGATAATCCACCCACACTGCCCCCTTAGACCCTCACAACTACTAGGTCAGAGTTGTGGGGAAGGGACCTTGCCTCTATTAACATGGGGCCCATGGTGCTTTGCTTGGGGGGGCTTCTGGCAGGGTACCCTTCCCATGTTGAGGGTGTAGTTCAGGTGGAGGGTGAATCCTTGCTGATCCCCCTTTCCTGGTCAGCCAGGCTGCAGATATATATAGAGAAGGATCTGCTATGGATTTTGGGGGATCTTTTACAATTCCTACTGGACCTCCATCTGTGATAAGGATCTGGTATGGATTTGGGGGATCTTTTACAATTTCTACCGGACCCCCGTCTATGATAAGGATCTGATATGGATTTGGGGGATCTGTTACAATTCCTACCGGACCTCCGTCTACGATAAGGATCTGATATGGATTTGGGGGATCTTTTACAATTCCTACCGGATCTCCATATATGGTAAGGATCTGGTATGAATTTGGGGGATCTTTTACAATTCCTACCGGACCTCCGTCTATGATAAGGATCTGGTATGGATTTGGGGGATCTTTTACAATTCCTACCGGACCTCCATATATGATAAGGATCTGGTATGAATTTGGGGGATCTTTTACAATTCCTACCGGACCTCCCATCTATGATAAGGATCTGGTATGGATTTGGGGGATCTTTTACAATTCCTACCGGACCTCCATCTATGGTAAGGATCTGGTATGAATTTGAGGGATCTGTTACAATTCCTACCGGACCTCCTTCTATGGTAAGGATCTGATATGGATTTGGGGGATCTTTTACAATTCCTACCGGACCTCCGTCTATGATAAGGATCTGGTATGGATTTGGCGAATCTTTTACAATTCCTACCGGACCTCCATATATGGTAAGGATCTGGTATGTATTTGGGGGATCTTTTACAATTCCTACCGGACCTCCCATCTATGATAAGGATCTGCTATGGATTTGGTGGATCTTTTACAATTCCTACCGGACCTCCATATATGGTAAGGATCTGGTATGTATTTGGGGGATCTTTTACAATTCCTACCGGACCTCCCATCTATGATAAGGATCTGCTATGGATTTGGTGGATCTTTTACAATTCCTACCGGACCTCCATCTATGGTAAGGATCTGGTTTGGATACTGAGGGGAATCCGAGCCACTTTGTATTTTTTTTTTTTCTTTCTTATGTGACTTTCGTTTCCCTATGTCACGGGTGTCAAACTGGCGGCCCTCCAGCTATTGCCAAACTACGAGTCCCATGAGGCATTTCAAGATTGACAGTTACAAGCTTGACTCCCAAAGGCAGAGACGTGATGGGACTTGTAGTTTGGCAACACCTGGGGGGCCGCCAGTTTGACACCCCTACTCCAGAGGAACAGGGGAGCCCAGGAACCAGAGGAGATCAGGGAGCAGATGTCCCTCCAAGCCATCCTGGCCATTTGCAGCAGTCCCAGACCCTCCAGAGCACGGGTGTCAAACTGGCGTCCTTCCAGCTGTTGCCAAACTACGAGTCCCAGGAGGCATTTCAAGATTGACAGTTACAAGCATGACTCCCAAAGGCAGAGGCATGATGGGACTTGTAGTTTGGCAACAGCTGGAGGGCCGCCAGTTTGACACCCGTGCCCTACATCCTATGCGTATGTCTCTTCACAGGTGGGTTTTGGGCATCGCCCAAGCAGGTCATTCAAGATAAATGTATATTTTAATTCTTTGCTTTAAGCTTTATTGAAAGAACTGCTCAATGCCAAGCGTTTAACTTTTTTATTATTATTTTTTTTCCATTGGTACATGTCACAACTGGCAGTGCCCAGCTCCCTGTGCCCTTTTTTTTTTTTTTTTTTTTTTATATATATACAGTCATGGCCGAAATTGTTGGCACCCTTGATATTTCTCCAGGAAATCATGTATTTCTCACGAAACGTATTGCATTAACACATGTTTTGCTATACACATGTTTATTCCCTTTGTGTGTATTGGGACAAAACAAAAAAAGGGAGGAAAGAAAGCAAATTCGACATAATGTCACACAAACCTCCAAAAATGGGCTGGACAAAAGTATTGGCACCCTTTCACAACTGCGGATAAATAAGAATGTTACAAGCATGTGATGCTCCTGTAAACTCACCTGGGGCAAGTAACAGGTGTGGGCAATATAGAAATCACACCTGAAAGCAGATAAAAAGGAGAGACGTTCACTTAACCTTTGCATTGTGTGTCTGTCTGTGCCACACTAAGCATGGACAACAGAAAGAGGAGACGAGAACTGTCTGAGGACCTGAGAACCAAAATTGTGGCAAAATATCAACAATCTCAAGGTTACAAGTCCATCTCCAGAGAACTAGATTTGCCTTTGTCCACAGTGCGCAACATTATCAAGAAGTTTGCAACCCATGGCACTGTAGCTAATCTCCCTGGTCGTGGACGGATGAGGAAAATTGATGAAAGATTGCAACGCAGAATAGTCCGGATGGTGGATAAGCAGCCCCAAACATGTTCCAAAGACATTCAAGCTGTCCTGCAGGCTCAGGGAGCATCAGTGTCAGCGCGAACTATCCGTCGACATTTAAATGAAATGAAACGCTATGGCAGGAGACCCAGGAGGACCCCACTGCTGACACAGAGACATAAAAAAGCAAGACTACAGTTTGCCAAAATGTACTTGAGTAAGCCAAAAGCCTTCTGGGAAAACGTCTTGTGGACAGATGAGACCAAGATAGAGCTTTTCGGTAAAGCACATCATTCTACTGTTTACCGAAAACGGAATGAGGCCTACAAAGAACAAAACACAGTACCTACGGTAAAATATGGTGGAGGTTCAATGATGTTTTGGGGTTGTTTTGCTGCCTCTGGCACTGGGTGCCTTGACTGTGTGCAAGGCATCATGAAATCTGAGGATTACCAAAGGATTTTGGGTCGCACTGTAGGGCCCAGTGTCAGAAAGCTGGGTTTGCGTCCAAGATCCTGGGTCTTCCAGCAGGACAATGACCCCAAACATACGTCAAAAAGCACTCAGAAATGGATGGCAAAGAAGCGCTGGAGAGTTCTGAAGTGGCCAGCAATGAGCCCAGATCTAAATCCCATTGAACACCTGTGGAGAGATCTTAAAATTGCTGTTGGGAAAAGGTGTCCTTCCAATAAGAGAGACCTGGAGCTGTTTGCAAAGGAAGAGTGGTCCAAAATTCCGGGTGAGAGGTGTCAGAAGCTTATTGATGGTTATAGGAAGCGACTGATTTCAGTTATGTTTTCCAAAGGGTGTGCAACCAAATATTAAGTTAAGGGTGCCAATACTTTTGTCCAGCCCATTTTTGGGGTTTTGTGTGACATTATGTCATATTTGCTTTTCTGCCTCTGTTTTATATTTGTTCCAATACATACAAAGGGAATAAACATGTGTATAGCAAAACATGTGTTAATGCAATACCTTTTTTGTGTGAAATACTTGATTTTCAGGAAAAATATCAAGGGTGCCAACAATTTCGGCCATGACTGTATATATTATTATTATTTTTTTTTTTTTTTACAATCCCTTGCCTTTTTGTTTCGAAAATGGAGAGAATTGATCTTTCAAGATTCACCTTCAATTGATGTCAATGTAGTAGGCAAGAGCTGCAATTTTTGGATCTTTAGACACCGAACGTACCGGCAAATAAAAGCCAAGCACCTTCGCCCATCGCTAGGCAGCGCAATGCTCAGAATGTGAACAAGGAGTGAGGTTCTACAGAAAATTGTACCAATCCATGGGAATAGTAGAGCGCCCTCTATAAAATAATTACAAACCCTTTTTAAACCTGTTTAACACTGTACATGTTCTTTCTATATATTGGACACACACATTGGACACGCACATTGGACACGCACATTGGACACGCACATTGGACACGCACATTGGACACGCATATTGGACACACACATTGGACATACATATTGGACATGCATATTGGACATACAGTACATATTGGACACCCATATTGGACATCCACATTGGACACCCATGTTGAACATACAGTACATATTGGACACCCATATTGAACATACAGTACATATTGGACACCCATATTGGACACCCATATTGAACATACAGTACATATTGGACACCCATATTGGACACCCATATTGAACATACAGTACATATTGGAGACCCATATTGGACACCCATATTGAACATACAGTACATATTGGACACCCATATTGGACATCCACATTGGACACCCATATTGAACATACAGTACATATTGGACACCCATATTGGACATCCACATTGGACACCCATGTTGAACATACAGTACATATTGGACACCCATATTGAACATACAGTACATATTGGACACCCATATTGGACACCCATATTGAACATACAGTACATATTGGACACCCATATTGGACACCCATATTGAACATACAGTACATATTGGAGACCCATATTGGACACCCATATTGAACATACAGTACATATTGGACACCCATATTGGACATCCACATTGGACACCCATATTGAACATACAGTACATATTGGACACCCATATTGGACATCCACATTGGACACCCATGTTGAACATACAGTACATATTGGACACCCATATTGAACATACAGTACATATTGGACACCCATATTGGACACCCATATTGAACATACAGTACATATTGGACATCCACATTGGACACCCATATTGAACATACAGTACATATTGGACACCCATATTGGACACCCATATTGAACATACAGTACATATTGGACACCCATATTGAACATACAGTACATATTGGACATCCACATTGGACACCCATGTTGAACATACAGTACATATTGGACACCCATATTGGACACCCATATTGAACATACAGTACATATTGGACACCCATATTGGACATCCACATTGGACACCCATATTGAACATACAGTACATATTGGACACCCATATTGGACACCCATATTGAACATACAGTACATATTGGACATCCACGTTGGACACCCATGTTGAACATACATTACATATTGGACACCCATGTTGGACACCCATGTTGGACATACAGTACATATTGTACACCCATGTTGGACACCCATGTTGGACACCCATATTGTACACCCATATTGGACAAACAGTACATATTGGACACCCATATTGGACATACAGTACATATTGGACACCCATGTTGGACATACAGTACATATTGGACACCCATGTTGGACATACAGTACATATTGTACACCCATGTTGGACACCCATATTGTACACCCATATTGGACATACAGTACATATTGGACACCCATATTGGACATACAGTACATATTGGACACCCATATTGGGCATACAGTACATATTGGACACCCATGTTGGACATACAGTACATATTGGACACCCATGTTGGACATACAGTACATATTGTACACCCATGTTGGACACCCATATTGTACACCCATATTGGACATACAGTACATATTGGACACCCATATTGGACACCCATATTGGACATACATTACATATTGGACACCCATGTTGGACACCCATATTGGACATACAGTACATATTGGACACCCATATTGGACATACAGTACATGTTGGACACCCATATTGAACATACATTACATATTGGACACCCATGTTGGACATACAGTACATATTGTACACCCATGTTGGACACCCATATTGTACACCCATATTGCACATACAGTACATATTGGACACCCATATTGGACACCCATATTGGACATACATTACATATTGGACACCCATGTTGGACACCCATATTGGACATACAGTACATATTGGACACCCATATTGGACATACATTACATGTTGGACACCCATATTGTACACCCATATTGGACATACAGTACATACTGGACACCTATGTTGGACACCCATATTGGACATACAGTACATATTGGACACCCATATTGGACACCCATATTAGACATACATTACATGTTGGACACCCATGTTGGACACCCATATTGGACATACAGTACATATTGGACACCCATATTGGACACCCATTACATGTTGGACACCCATGTTGGACACCCATATTGTACACCCATATTGGACATACAGTACATATTGGACACCCATATTGGACACCCATATTGGACATACATTACATGTTGGACACCCATGTTGGACACCCATATTGGACACCCATATTAGACATACATTACATGTTGGACACCCATATTGGACACCCATGTTGGACACCCATATTAGACATACATTACATGTTGGACACCCATATTGGACACCCATGTTGGACACCCATATTGTACACCCATATTGGACATACAGTACATATTGGACACCCATATTGGACACCCAGGGGCATCTCGATAAATTTGAATGTCATCAAAAAGTAAATTTATTTCTGTAATTCATTTCAAATTCATTACACGCAGTGATATCTATCAAGCATTTCTTTTCTTTTTTTAATTTTGATGATTATGGCTTACAGAGAGTGAAAACCCAAAATTCAGTATCTCAGAAAATGTAGAATATTACATAAAACCAATTTAAAAAAAAAAAGGATTTTTAACCCCTCTCCTGACGGGCACTTATACCCCCTTCCTGTCCGGGCCAATTTTCAGCTTTCAGCGCTGTCACACTTTGACAATTGCGCGGTCATGCAACACTGTACCCAGATTAAATTTTTCTCATTTTTTTTTTTTTTTTAGCCAGAGCTTTCTTTTGGTGGTATTTAATCACCTCGGGGTTTTTAATTTTTTACTAAACAAACTAAAAACAACTGAAAATTAAAAAAAAACACGTTTTTTCTTAGTTTTTGTTTTAAAATTTTGTAAATAAGTGATTTTTCTCCTTCACTGTGCGCTAATGAGGCTGCAGTGATGGGCACTGATAGGCGGCACTGATGGTCACTGATGAGGAGGCACTGGTAGGTGGTACTGATGGGCATGGACAGGCATCACTGATGGGCACTGAAAGGCAGCATTCATATATGGCACTAATAGGTGGCACTGTTAGGCGGCACTGACTGGCACTGATAGGCGGCACTGGCACTGACTGGCAGCACTGTTAGCTGGCACTGACTGGCAGCACTGATAGGTGGCTCTGACTGGCAGCTCAGATGGGCACTGATATGTTGCATTGATGTGCACTGGTAGGCACTGATGTGACACTGATGGGCACTGGCACTGTTCAGCACTGACAGGTGGCACTGATGACCACTGACAGGCGGCACTGCTGGGGATACACTGATCATTAGGGCACACTGATCATCAGTGCCCATGTCCCCTCTGAGGGATGCCGATTACCGGCTCTCCTCTCCGCTGCCAGCGTGACAGCTCGTGGGGAGAGAAATGCCGATAACTGGCATTTCCCTATTTACATGTGATCAGCTGTGATTGGACACAGCTGATCACATGACCGAGCCGACATCTTTGGCTCTTTCCGTTGATCGGTGATCCACTGTGTCCCTCCGATCGCTGCGCGCTCTCGGAGCCACGTACGTGCGGTTAGAGTGGGAGGACGTCATATGACTTCCTCCCAGAACGAGAGAACCGCCTTGCGCCCGTCATTACCTTATATGGAGGGTGGGAGGCGGTTAATACAGAAATGTTCGGCTTGCTGAAAGATCTGTCCATGCTCAGTACAGTGTGCACTCCATACTTGGTCGGGGCTCCTTTTGCATGAATTGATGCGGAACGGCATGGAATCGATCAGCCTGTGGCACTGCTGAGGTGGTCTGGAAGCCCAGGTTGCTTTGATCGCACCTTCAGCTTGTCTCCATTGTTGGGTCTGGTGTCTCATCTTCCTCCTAACAACACCTCACAGGTTCTCTATGGGGTTTGGTCAACTAAGTTTGCTGGCCAATCGAGCACGGTGATACCTTGATCATTAAACCAGGGATTGGTACGTTTGGCAGTGTGGGAGGTGCCAAGTCCTGCTGGAAAATGAAATCGGCATCTCCTCCATAAAGCTGGTCTGCAGAGGGAAGCATGAAGTGCTCTAGAATTTCCGGGTAGAGGGCCGAGCTGACTTTGGACTTGATAAAACACAGTGGACCAACACCAGTAGATGACATGGCTCCCCGAATCATCACCGACTGTGGAAACATCAAACTGGACCTCGTGCAACTTTGGATTCTGTGCCTCTCCACCCTTCCTCCAGAATCTGGGACCTTAATTTCAAAATGCAAAATGTACTACCATCCAAAAGAGGGCTTTGGACCACTGAGCAACAGTCCGGTCCTTTTTTTCTCCTTGGCTCGGGTAAGACAAGGAATGTGACAGTTGTAGCCCATGTCCTGGATACCATTGTGTGTGGTGGCTCTTGAAGCACTGACACCACCCGTAGTCCACTCCTTGCGAATCTCCCCCAAATTCTCGAATGGCCTTTCCTTCACAATCCTCTCAAAGCTGCGGTCATCCCTGTTGCTTGTGCACCTTTTTTCTACCACACTTTTTCCTTCCACTCCTTCCATTAACATGCTTGAATACAGCACTTTGTGAACAGCCAGCTTCTTTAGCAATGACCTTTTTGTGACTTACCCTCCTTGTGGAGGGTGTCAGTGACTGTCTTCTGGATAACTGTCATGTCAGCAGTCTTCCCCATGACTGTGTAACCTACCGAACCCGACTGACAGACCATTTAACCATTAGCCGCCCGGCCAATGGCCGTTTGGCAGCTTGAAATGTGCTCCTGTATTCCGGGTGCACGCCATTTGGTGTGCTCCCGCACATGCGCAGTTTGCGCGGTTGCAGAGCGACGCAGCAGTGCGATCTGTCACCGCCCGTGCACCTCGGACACGGCCGATGACAGATCCGAGTACCGGCTCCCGTTGCCGGTACCATGTGACCTGCTGTGACCAATCACAGCAGGTCACATGACAGTTGTATACAATGGATGGCTTCATTCATGATGCCATCCATTGTATACTAGTGCCTAGCTGTGAATGGTCACAGCGATCACATGCACATGTCATGTGATTAGCTGTGACCAAATCACAGCTAAGCACAAAAAAAAAAAAAAAAAAAAAAGCTGAATGAATCGATGTCATTCAGCTAAATGCTTGTTTATAGCAAAGTAATTCTTTGCTATAAGCAAATTGTGTAAAAAAAAAAAAAAAAAAATACTGATCACTTCCCCAAAGTAGTACAATGTTACTATGGTAACATTGTACTTTTTTGGTCATAGTAAAATATGAAAAAAAATCTTAAAAAAATAAAAAAAAATGTAATAAAAAATTAAATATAATAAAAAAAAAAAATATATATATATTTTTTTTTTCATACTGTCACCAGTCAGTGTCGCTGTTCACCGCCATGCCAGTTATATGATGACGCTGTACTGCACTGGTGACAGTATGTAAAAAAAAAAATAGTGAAAATAATTTTTTTAATTTTTTCATTTTCCGAAAAATTATGACAAAAAAAATACAACTTCAAAAAACTCGCCATGCCTCTTATGAAGTACGTCGGACTGTCTACTCTGCAAAAAGGGGTCATTTGGGGGATATCTGTACTGTCCTGACATTTGGGGGATATCTGTACTGTTCTGACATTTGGGGGATATCTGTACTGTCCTGACATTTGGGGGATATCTGTACTGTTCTGATATTTGGGGGATATCTGTACCGTCCTGACATTTGGGGGATATCTGTACCGTTCTGACATTTGGGGGATATCTGTACCGTCCTGACATTTGGGGGATGTCTGTACTGTCCTGACATTTGGGGGATATCTGTACTGTTCTGACATTTGGGGGATATCTGTACCGTTCTGACATTTGGGGGATATCTGTACCGTCCTGACATTTGGGGGATATCTGTACCGTCCTGACATTTGGGGGATATCTGTACCGTCCTGACATTTGGGGGATATCTGTACTGTCCTGACATTTGGGGGATATCTGTACCGTTCTGACATTTGGGGGATATCTGTACCGTCCTGACATTTGGGGGATATCTGTACCGTCCCGACATTTGGGGGATATCTGTACCGTCCCGACATTTGGGGGATATCTGTACCGTCCCGACATTTGGGGGATATCTGTACCGTCCTGACATTTGGGGGATATCTGTACTGTCCTGACATTTGGGGGATATCTGTACCGTCCTGACATTTGGGGGATATCTGTACCGTCCTGACATTTGGGGGATATCTGTACCGTCCTGACATTTGGGGGATATCTGTACCGTCCTGACATTTGGGGGATATCTGTACCGTCCTGACATTTGGGGGATATCTGTACTGTCCTGACATTCTTGGACCTCAAGAAATTAGATTGGCTGTCAGTACTTCAGGATTGATCAATATTCAGATCTATCCCATAGTTTGTGAACTCTATAACTTTCCTACAAACTAAATAATACATCCTAATTTGGGTTATTTTCACCAAAGACATGGAGCAGAATACATCTCGGCCTAAATGTATGAAGAACCATTATTTATTTGTAAACTTTTATAACAGAAACAAAGAAAAATGTGTTTTTTTTTTCAAAATTTTTGGTCTTTTTTTGTTAATTTAGCAAAAAATAAAAACCCCGGCGGTGATTAAATACCACCAAAAGAAAGCTCTAGTTGTGTGAAGAAAATGATAAAATTTTAGTTTGGGTACAATGTTGTATGACCGCGCAATTGTCATTCAAAGTGTGAGAGCGCTGAAACGTGAAAAATGGCCTGGGGGGGGGGGGAAGGGGTAAAATTGCCCGGTATTGAAACGGTTAAAAGCTCAGGAAGCCTTTGAGTTTAATTAGCTGAATAAAGAGTGACACCAAGAGCCTACAATATTGAGCTTTTTCACCACAGCTGCAGGCCATAATCATCCAAATAGAAAGAAATGCTTGATGGATGTCACTCTGTGTGTAATGAATCTATAGAATATACGAGTTTCACTTTTTGAATTTAATTACTGAAATTAATTTGTTGATTATAATCTAATTTATTGAGATGCCCCTGTATCTAACAATGAACATTAGAAATAGAAAACACCTTTATTCTGCCCTTTTTACGTATAATTCTGACTTTTATTTATTTTACAGGTGGATTATTGAACCATATTCTTGGTCATCATAAATACGACAAAGTTTTGGATGCTCTTCAGCGTTGATCCAGCCTCAAAGGACGACAGCAGAGAAGTTCTTTTGGATGCTCTTCAGCGTTGATCCAGCCTCAAAGGACGACAGCAGAGAAGTCCTTTTGGATGCTCTTCAGCGTTGATCCAGCCTCAAAGGACGACAGCAGAGAAGTCCTTTTGGATGCTCTTCAGCGTTGATCCAGCCTCAAAGGACGACAGCAGAGAAGTCCTTTTGGATGCTCTTCAGCGTTGATCCAGCTTCAAAGGACGACAGCAGAGAAGTTCTTTTGGATGCTCTTCAGCGTTGATCCAGCCTCAAAGGACGACAGCAGAGAAGTCCTTTTGGATGCTCTTCAGCATTGATCCAGCCTCAAAGGACGACAGCAGAGAAGTCCTTTTGGATGCTCTTCAGCGTTGATCCAGCTTCAAAGGACAGCAGCAGAGAAGTCTTTTTGGATGCTCTTCAGCATTGATCCAGCTTCAAAGGACAACAGCAGAGAAGTCGTTTTAGATGCTCTTCAGCGTTCATCCAGCCTCAAAGGACGACAGCAGAGAAGTCCTTTTGGATGCTCTTCATCATTGATCCAGCATCAAAGGACGACAGCAGAGAAGTCCTTTTGGATGCTCTTCAGCGTTGATCCAGCTTCAAAGGACGACAGCAGAGAAGTCCTTTTGGATGCTCTTCAGCGTTGATCCAGCTTCAAAGGACAACAGCAGAGAAGTTCTTTTGGATGCCCTTCAGCATTGATCTAGCTTCAAAGGACAGCAGCAGAGAAGTCCTTTTGGATGCCCTTCAGCATTGATCCAGCTTCAAAGGACGACAGCAGAGAAGTCCTTTTGGATGCTCTTCAGCATTGATCCATCTTCAAAGGACGACAGCAGAGAAGTTCTTTTGGATGCCCTTCAGCATTGATCTAGCTTCAAAGGACAGCAGCAGAGAAGTCCTTTTGGATGCCCTTCAGCATTGATCCAGCTTCAAAGGACGACAGCAGAGAAGTCCTTTTGGATGCTCTTCAGCATTGATCCATCTTCAAAGGACGACAGCAGAGAAGTCCTTTTGGATGCTCTTCAGCATTGATCCAGCCTCAAAGGACGACAGCAGAGAAGTCCTTTTGGATGCTCTTCAGCATTGATCCAGCCTCAAAGGACGACAGCAGAGAAGTCCTTTTGGATGCTCTTCAGCTTTGATCCAGCTTCAAAGGACGACAGCAGAGAAGTCCTTTTGGATGCTCTTCAGCTTTGATCCAGCTTCAAAGGACGACAGCAGAGAAGTCCTTTTGGATGCTCTTCAGCGTTGATCCAGCTTCAAAGGACGACAGCAGAGAAGTCCTTTTGGATGCTCTTCAGCGTTGATCCAGCTTCAAAGGACAACAGCAGAGAAGTAATTTTAATGTTCTGTAAGTGACTACAGCTTTATAGTAAAGTCCAACCCATTCCTCCCCAAGGAACGTCATTTCAGAAGATATTTCATATTTGGAAAGTGATGAAGGTTTTACTGTGAAGGGGAAGGATTATCACACATCAGGTTCACAATGGAGGAAAAGCCATTTCAATGTTCTGAATGTGACAAAACGTTTGCACAGAAGAGTAATCTTAACCTACACATGAGGATCCACACTGGAGAGAAGCCATTTGAGTGTCCTGAATGTGACAAAACTTTTACGCAGAAGGGTAATCTTGACATACATATGAGCATTCACACCGGAGAGAAGCTGTATCAGTGTTCAGATTGTGGCAAAGATTTTAGAGTGAAGGCAAGTCTGATCACACACCAGAGGATCCACACTGGAGAGAAGCCATATCAGTGCTCAGAATGCGGTAACGTTTTCACGTCAAAGTCAGAGCTTAGCAAACACCAGAGGATTCACACCGGAGAGAAGCCGTATCAGTGTTCCGAATGTGACAAAGCTTTTATAACCAAGATAAGACTCGACAAACACCAGAGGATTCACACCGGAGAGAAGCCGTTTCGGTGCGCTCATTGTGACAAAGCTTTTACAAGGAGGGATCACCTTGTCCAACACGAGAGGGTCCACACTAAAGAGACGCCATTTCAGTGTTTGACGTGCAAAAAAGATTTTTTAGACAAGTCCAGCCTTATCAGACACCAGAGGATCCATGCTGGAGAGAAGCCACACCAGTGTTCTGAATGTGATAAAGCTTTCGTGAGGAGGGAACACCTCATCAAACACCAGAGGACTCACACTGGAGAGAGGCCATATCAATGTTCTAAATGTGATAAAGCTTTTACACAGAAGTCCAATCTTGACTCCCACCAGTGGGTTCACATTAAAAAGATGCCATAGCCGTGTTGAGAATCTGACAAAGCTTTTAAAACCCAGAGAGGGCTCATGACACACCACAGTGTCCACATTGGAGACTATTTTGACAATTTTTTGGAGAATCATCAACAACTATTTTTCTTATGATTCTCATCTTTACCCTTTTTTTTTATTATTTTTTTTTTTTTATGGAGGCTTTATTAAACATGTAATGAATTTGCATCGTTCGCTGACTGAGCTGTGTTCTCAAGTGTTTCCTTCATTGCCAGATCCCGGGCTGATACCATAACACCGCCTCAGTACCAGGTACTGGATGTGGTCAAGTGGCATGTTGGTAAGCCTCAATGGGAGAGACCTTTCTGGGTTCACATGACCATTGCTATATCAGTCAAGCTGGAGAACTTCAGCCAAGCCCAACCCTCCCTTTATATGTTCCACCTCCCCTCCCACTGTCACGCCTCCTTTCCCACATTTCACCTCCTCTCACGGATGACTGCTTTGCAGACAGGTCTGCAGCTGGGACACCAGATAGGAAGAAGTCTCAGTTCAATGAGAAAGCAACTTCTTCAGCTGGTGTAGGCCTTCCAACATCGAGTTGCTGCTGTTTTATGGGACGCATTCAAAAGTGCCTTCTAAGCTGGCCACTTGTGTTCCATCTAGTTCTGCCACAAGTCTGAGGGATTCCATCCTGAGAAGATTGGATGTCTTTGTTGTTCTATTTGTCTGTCCAGATATCACTCCTCTCCATAGAATAATCACACCGCACAACTGCAAGAGATCTGAACTTCCAACATTGAGTTGCTGCTGTTTTATGGGACGCATTCAAAAGTGCCTTCTAAGCTGGTTACTTGTGTTCCATCCAGTTCTGCCACAAGTCTGAGGGATTCCATCCTGAGAAGATTGGATGTCTTTGTTGTTCTATTTGTCTGTCCAGATATCACTCCTCTCCATAGAATAATCACACAGCACAACTGCAAGAGATCTGAACTTCCAACATCGAGTTGCTGCTGTTTTATGGGACGCATTCAAAAGTGCCTTCTAAGCTGGTTACTTGTGTTCCATCCAGTTCTGCCACAAGTCTGAGGGATTCCATCCTGAGAAGATTGGATGTCTTTGTTGTTCTATTTGTCTGTCCAGATATCACTCCTCTCCATAGAATAATCACACAGCACAACTGCAAGAGATCTGAACTTCCAACATCGAGTTGCTGCTGTTTTATGGGACGCATTCGAAAGTGCCTTCTAAGCTGGTTACTTGTGTTTCATCCAGTTCTGCCACAAGTCTGAGGGATTCCATCAGGAGAAGATTGGATGTCTTTGTTGTTCTATTTGTCCAGATATCACTCCTCTCCATAGAATAATCACACAGCACAACTGCAAGAGATCTGAACTTCCAACATCGAGTTGCTGCCATTTTATGGGACGCATTCGAAAGTGCCTTCTAAGCTGGCCACTTGTGTTCCATCTAGTTCTGCCACAAGTCTGAGGGATTCCATCAAAAGATTGGATGTCTTTGTTGTTCTATTTCTCTGTCCAGATATCACTCCTCTCCATAGAATAATCACAACTGCAAGAGATCTGAGCTTACAAACCTCCGAGTCTGCGGATATATTCCTTCAGGTTCGTCTGGGGGGCTCACATTTTTCTGATTGGGCTTCTCTTTAATGATTGAGTGGACAGATCTGGGTTTTTTTTTTTTTTTTTTTTTTTGCTGAACTTTGCAAAGAACATTTTTTGACCCTGAAAATGTTAAAATGTTGGCCTTAAAGTGTAACTATGGGCAACATTTAATGTTCCACTTTTTCTCTTGATGGATCAGGAAATGGTCAGTGGAGACCCAACTCCCCCCTTCCCAGGTATCTGTGCAGCAGCAGATCACTTCTAATGGTGATCTACTGCTGGGTGAAACCAAAAGTGATATACAGTCAGGTCCATAAATATTGGGACATTGACACAATTCTAACATTTTTGGCTCTATACACCACAATGGATTTGAAATGAAACGAACAAGATGTGCTTTAACTGCAGACTGTCAGCTTTAATTTGAGGGTATTTACATCCAAATCAGGTGAACGGTGTAGGAATTACAACAGTTTGCATATGTGTCTCCCACTTGTTAAGGGACCAAAAGTAATGGGACAGAATAATAATCATAAATCAAACTTTCACTTTTTAATACTTGGTTGCAAATCCTTTGCAGTCAATTACAGCCTGAAGTGTGGAACGCATAGACATCACCAGACGCTGGGTGTCATCCCTGGTGAGGCTCTGCCAGGCCTTTACTGCAACTGTCTTCAGTTCCTGCTTGTTCTTGGGGCATTTTCCCTTCAGTTTTGTCTTCAGCAAGTGAAATGCTCCATCGGATTCAGGTCAGGTGATGGACTTGGCCATTGCATAACATTCCACTTCTTTCCCTTAAAAAACTCTTTGGTGTCTTTTGCAGTCTGCTTTGGGTCATTGTCCATCTGCACTGTGAAGCGTCCAATGAGTTGTGAAGCATTTGGCTGAATATGAGCCGATAATATTGCCCGAAACACTTCAGAATTCATCCGGCTGCTTCTGTCAGCAGTCACATCATCAATAAATACAAGAGAAGCAGTTCCATTGGCAGCCATACATGCCCACGCCATGACACTACCACCACCATGATCACTGATGAGGTGGTATGCTGAGGACCATGAGCAGTTCCTTCTCCATACTCTTCTCTTCCCATCACTCTGGTACAAGTTGATGTCGGTCTCATCTGTCCATAGGATGTTGTTCCAGAACTGTGAAGGCTTTTTTACATGTCGTTTGGCAAACTCTAATCTGGCCTTCCTGTTTTTGAGGCTCACCAATGGTTTCCATCTTGTGGTGAACCCTCTGTATTCACTCTGGTGAAGTCTTCTCTTGATTGGTGACTTTGACACACATACACCTACCTCCTGGAGAGTGTTCTTGATCTGGCCAACTGTTGTGAAGGGTGTTTTCTTCACCAGGGAAAGAATTCTTCGCTCATCCCCCACAGTTGTTTTCCGTGGTCTTCCGGGTCTTTTGGTGTTGCTGAGCTCACCGGTGCGTTCCTTCTTTTTAAGAATGTTCCAAACAGTTGTTTTGGCCACGCCTAATGTTTTTGCTATCTCTCTGATGGGTTTGTTTTGTTTTTTCAGCCTAATGATGGCTTCACTGATAGTGACAGCTCTTTGGGTCTCATCTTGAGAGTTGACAGCAACAGATTCCAAATGCAAATAGCACACTTGAAATGAACTCTGGACCTTTTATCTGCTCATTGTAATTGGGATAATGAGGGAATAACACACACCTGGCCATGGAACAGCTGAGAAGCCAATTGTCCCATTACTTTGGGAGGCACATATGCAAACTGTTGTAATTCCTACACCGTTCACCTGATTTGGATGTAAATACCTTCAAATTAAAGCTGACAGTCTGCAGTTAAAGCACATCTTGTTCGTTTCATTTCAAATCCATTGTAGTGGTGTATAGAGCCAAAAATGTTAGAATTGTGTCGATGTCCCAATATTTATGGACCTGACTGTAGCTGCAGGAAGAGGAAGAACAGAGCTAGAACAGATCTGTCCCCACCCTGTCCTAATGTGAGTGACCTGACACCACTTGTGACATCACTACGCTCCCAATGTCCGCAGATCGTTGAAGCTTCCTGTTTTATTCTGCATGTAGAGCGATCTATAGAAGCATTGAAAGGCCAAGAGCTGATCATTTCAGGGCTTAGGCCTGGATCCCGGCTCTCAAAGACCTGAAGGAACCCACAGGAGCTGCTGAGATGGGCGCCATTTTTAAATGGCAATGGGGACTTGGAAAGTTATTCTAGTAGTCCTTATGTTTCAAGTCTCCTTTGTCACATTCTTAACACCGGTTGACCCTGTCAGTAGTTCTGGGTTTTTTTTCTACTTCCTGTAGGAGGCCATGCTGTCCATCAAAGTTGGCAGTTGAAGGAGCTGGAAAAACCAAATAAAAACTGGGTGGTGCTTACAACGCTCAGCATGTTTTTAGACATAATAACAAAATAACCTCTGTTGCTGTTATTGCTTTAGAAGTGTTGGCTGAAGTTGAGCTTTATTTTTATATATATATACACACACACATATATATTACACACACACACACACATATATATTACACACACACACACACATATATATTACACACACACACAGGTGTACCTCAGTTTATGAATTTAATACATTCTGCAGCACTTTTCAGATTGCAAAAAATTTGTAAACCCAAATGCGGTTTCCCATAGGAATGCATTGAAAACCAATTAATCCAGTCCGGCGGTCAGAAAAAAAAAAAAAAAAGACTTTTATCTGTTCAAAACTCTTTATAAAGTGCACTTTAAAGGCATAAATACTGTACAGGGTCATGGTTTAAAAAAAAAATTAAAAATCGTAGATGCATTGAAAACCAATTTTTGTTCATACTGCGAAAAAAAATTGTAAACTGAGGCATTATTTTCAATGGATTTTCATTCGTAAACCAAAAATTACATTAACCGAGGTGTGTGTGTGTGTAATAAATTAAGAAAAAAAATTATATATAATTTTTTTTTTTTTTAAAGCACCCACTGCCTTTTTATATCTAGACAGGGCTATCATTTGGTGGGATTTACATCACCACCGGGATTTTATATTTAGAAAAAAAAAATTGTTGTGTGTGTGTATATATATATATATATATATATATATATATATATATATAGTGGGGCAAAAAAGTATTTAGTCGCCACCAATTGTACAAGTTCTCCCACTTACAGAGATGAGGGAGGCCTGTAATTGGCATCATAGGAAGACCTCAACTATGAGAGACAAAATGAGAAAACAAATCCAGACAATCTCATTGGCTGATCTGGAAAGAATTTATTTGCAAATTTTGGTGGAAAATAAGTATTTGGTGAATATGAAAAGTTCATGTCAATACTTTGTTATATATCCTTTGTTGGCAATGACAGAGGTCAGACGTTTCCTGGAAGTCCTCACAAGGTTGGCACACACTGTTGCTGGTATGTTGGCCCATCCTCCATGCAGATCTCCTCCTCCATGCAGATCTCCTCTAGAGCAGTGATGTTTTGGGGCTGTCGCTGGGCAACACGGACTTTCAACTCCCTCCAAAGGTTTTCTATGGGGTTGAGATCTGGGGCCTGGCTAGGCCACTCCAGGACCTTGAAATGCTTCTTACGAAGCCACTCCTTCGTTGCCCGGGCAGTATGTTTGGGATCATTGTCATGTTGGAAGACCCAGCCACGTTTCATCTTCAATGCCCTTGCTGATGGAAGGAGGTTTGCACTCAAAATCTCACGATACATGGCCCCATTCATTCTGTCCTGTACATGGATCAGTCGTCCTGGTCCCTTTGTGGAAAAACAGCCGCAAAGCATGATGTTGCCACCCCCATGCTTCACAGTAGGTATGGTGTTCTTTGGATGCAACTCAGCATTCTCTCTCCTCCAAACACGACGAGTTGTGTTTCTACCAAACAGTTCTATTTTGGTTTCATCTGACCATATGACATTCTCCCAATCCTCTTCTGGATCATCCAAATGCTCTCTAGCAAACTTCAGACGGGCCCCGGACATGTACTGGCTTAAGCAGGGGGACACATCTGGCACTGCAGGATCTGAGTCCCTGGTGGCGTAGTGTGTTACTGATGGTAGCCTTTGTTACGTTGGTCCCAGCTCTCTGCAGGCAATTCACTAGGTCCCCCCGTGTGGTCCTGGGATTTTTGCTCACCGTTCTTGTGATCATTTTGACCCCACAGGGTGAGATCTTGCGTGGAGCCCCAGATGGAGGGAGATTATCAGTGGTCTTGTACGTCTTCCATTTTCTAATTATTGCTCCCACAGTTGATTTGTTCACACCAAGCTGCTTGCCTATTGCAGATTCAGTCTTCCCAGCCTGGTGCAGGTCTACAATTTTGTTTCTGGTGTCCTTCGACGGCTCTTTGGTCTTCCCCATAGTGGAGTTTGGAGTGTGACTGTTTGAGGTTGTGGACAGGTGTCTTTTATACTGATAACAAGTTCAAACAGGTGCCATTGATACAGGTAATGAGTGCAGGACAGAGGAGCCTCTTAAAGAAGAAGGTCCAGGTCTGTGAGAGCCAGAAATCTTGATGGTTTGTAGGCGACCAAATACTTATTTTCCACCATAATTTGCAAATAAATTCTTTCCAGATCAGCCAATGAGATTGTCTGGATTTGTTTTCTCATTTTGTCTCTCATAGTTGAGGTCTCCCTATGATGCCAATTACAGGCCTCTCTCATCTCTGTAAGTGGGAGAACTTGCACCATTGGTGGGGACTAAATACTTTTTTGCCCCACTGTGTATATATATATATATATATCAATTTTTTTTTTCTAAATATAAAATCCCAGTAGTGATGTAAATCCCACCAAATGATAGCCCTGTCTAGATATAAAAAGGCAGTGGGGTGCTCTTCAGCCTTGACTAATACTCGTAGTCCACAACGTATTCGGCTCCATTTCTGCGTCCAGAATACAAATCTGTATATAATATTCTGTGTGAAGGTTTCTGGTCTCCAGACGGCGGGGTAAATATATGAAATGTGACCACGCTGATGTTCTCATTTCTTCAGCCCCCCCGGATTCCAGGACGGTACAAATCACACATTTTTGGAAAGGTATGAAATTAGGCGGAATAATGATTTTATTTGAAGTTGTCATTTTTTTGTTTGCTGCAATTTTTGGAAAATGAAGAAAGTAAATAAAATGTGATTTTACTGCACAAAGCTGTCGCTGTTCTCCTCCCACACAGCACAGGCATACGTACGATTGCACCCCGAAACACGTTCTTCTCCTCCTCCCGAGTGTGGGGGGATACCACGTGTGGGAAATGGGTTTGCTGTCTAGGTGCATGGAGGGGCTCACAGTCCAGGCTGGGGGGGGGGAGGGGTGTACATTGTGCATCTGATTTCCTATCACACTTCCTGAGACCCCCGAAGTGCCAGAATCGGAGTAACGCCCACAAAATGACCCCATTATACAAAATCGATCCTCCGCTGTATTTATAGTCCACCTTCTGAACAAGAATAATAAATGTACATTTTTAGGTTTAAAGCTTCATTGGAGATAAGAAGACGGCAGCCAATCAGACTGTCGGGATTTGCAGTTCATTCATCCACAGAACACTGCGAATGAATGATGCGGACACGTGGGAGGAGCCCCGCACGGCCGCTCTGTTTACAAAATCTGACCGCTAGTATGAGGTGACTTCTGCAGCCAGGGCAACCATCAGAAATTGTGGGACCCCTTACACAGTTTTAGGCCTGGGTTCCCCACTGGGCCTGACCACCAACCTTTCCTAGGCCCCTCCCACTGGCTATCCCACTGAATCTGCCCACTAGTGGTCCAACCAAATCTGCCCTCTGGCCACCCCACTGAGTCCTCCAGTGCGCCCACTTTTATTTTCATACTCTTACAACTTAATATATCCTCCATCCCATGTTCTCCCCTGCTCCCATCTCCTCCATGTTCTCCCCCCCAGTCCCATCTTCTCCATGTTCTCCTCCTCCAGTCCCATCTTCTCCATGTTCTCCTCCTCCAGTCCCATCTCCCCCCTTGTTCTCCGCCAGTCCCATCTCCCCCCATGTTCTCCTCCTTCAGTACCATCTTCCCCATGTTCTCCTCCTTCCAGTCCCATCTCCCCCATGTCCTCCTCCAGTCCCATCTTCTCAATGTTCTCCTCCTCCAGTCCCATCTCCCCCCATGTTCTCCTCCTTCAGTACCATCTTCCCCATGTTCTCCTCCTTACAGTCCCATCTCCCCCATGTCCTCCTCCAGTCCCATCTTCTCCATGTTCTCCCCTCCAGTCCCATCTTCTCCATGTTCTCCCCCCCAGTCCCATCTTCTCCATGTTCTCCTCCTCCAGTCCCATCTCCCCCCTTGTTCTCCGCCAGTCCCATCTCCCCCCATGTTCTCCTCCTCCTTCAGTACCATCTTCCCCATGTTCTCCTTCCAGTCCCATCTCCCCCATGTCCTCCTCCAGTCCCATCTTCTCCATGTTCTCCCCCCCAGTCCCATCTTCTCCATGTTCTCCTCCTCCAGTCCCATCTCCCCCTTGTTCTCCTCCTCCAGTCCCATCTCCCCCTTGTTCTCCTCCAGTCCCATCTCCCCCCATGTTCTCCTCCTTCAGTCCCATCTTCCCCATGTTCTCCTCCTTCCAGTCCCATCTCCCCCATGTCCTCCTCCAGTCCCATCTTCTCCATGTTCTCCCCCCAATCCCATCTTCTCCATGTTCTCCTCCTCCAGTCCCATCTCCCCCATGTCCTGCTCCAGTCCCATGTCCTCCTCCTCCAGTCCCATCCCCCCCCCATGTTCTCCTTCTCCTCTAGTCCCATCCCCCCCCCATGTTCTCCTACTCTAGTCCCACCCCCCCATGTTCTCCTCCTCCAGTCCCATCTTCTCCATGTTCTCCCCCCCCCAATCCCATCTTCTCCATGTTCTCCTCCTCCAGTCCCATCTCCCCCATGTCCTGCTCCAGTCCCATGTCCTCCTCCTCCAGTCCCATCCCCCCCCATGTTCTCCTTCTCCTCTAGTCCCATCCCCCCCCCCATGTTCTCCTACTCTAATCCCACCCCCTCATGTTCTCCTCCTCTGGTCCCATCTCCCCCCCCCCCCCATGTTCTCCTTCTCCTCTGGTCACATCTCTCCCCATGTCCTACTCCTATATCCTCCTCTAGTCCCATCTCCCCCCATGTTCTCCTCCTCTAGTCCCATCTCCCCCCATGTTCTCCTCCTCTAGTCCCATCTCCCCCCATGTTCTCCTCCTCTAGTCCCATCTCTCCCCATGTTCTCCTCCTCTAGTCCCATCTCTCCCCATGTTCTCCTCCTCTAGTCCCATCTCTCCCCATGTTCTCCTTCTCCAGTCCCATCTCCCCCCCATGTTCTTCTCTAATCCGATCTCCCCTATGTTCTCCTTCTCTTCTAATGCCATCTCCCCCCATGTTCTGCTCCTCCTCCAGTCCCAACTCCCCCCATGTTCTCCTCTTCTAGTCCCATCTCCCCCCATGTTCTCCTCCTACTCCCATCTCCTCCTCCTCCAGTCCCATCTCCCCCCCATGTTCTCCTTCTCCTCTAGTCCCATCTCCCCAAATGTCCTCCTACTCCCTTCTCCTCCAGTCCCATCTCCCTCATGTTCTCCTCTTTCATTCTCATCTCTCCCATCCCATGTCCTCCTCCTCCATCCCATGTACTCCTCCATCCCATGTCCTTCTCCATCCTAGAAAAGAATTGCACAGGTTTGTTGTACAGAATATCATACAATTTAATAGACGAAAGAGAAAATTCATACAGAAATAATAAATCGCCATCCTGATGCTGCACTTAGATACTTCAACGGACTCCATCCTGGCATCCAAGGTAATGGCAGGATCATCTGTAGGTGAGGAGGAGGAACAGGGTGCCGTAGTGCTACTCTACACCTGTCAGAAAAAGTAGGGTGATGATGAAGCCTTGGTTGGGGACTCCCCCATCTCTTTCGTGTTCTCTGATTGTATAGCGTGATCACGGCAGTAAAAAGAGTAGAACATACGTAACTGTTCTGTGAAACTTGTATTTTGGTATGATGTTCCGTTCTCGTCTCTCTCTGAAGGGCTCCTCCATCAACTTCAAGATGCATGAGATGCCTACACAGGGCTTTATGCAGCAAAGGCTGTTAATTCCACGTAAATTCATGGGAATACATTTCTACCCAGCAGCCACTGCCGTTGCATCTCTTCCATCGAGTTTTAGGCCGTGACCCCAGAACATCCATGATTTGTCCATTCAATGTCCTGAATTATAGACTCTTGGGGGGCTTACACCAAACAAACAGTAGAATTCTCTCCCTGATCTCCTTGGTCCTGGCCCCGTAGATCATGGGGTTGCACATGGGCGGTATGAGGAGGTAGAGGTTGGCGAGGATGATGTGGACGTGGAGAGGGATGTTGTGTCCAAACCTATGAGTGAAGAAGGAGAAGAGAGCCGGGATGTAGGAGATCAGGATGACGCAGACATGGGGGCCACAGGTGCCCAAGGCCTTCCCACGGGCTTCCCTGGAAGACAGTCTGCAGACGGCCCCGACGATGGCACAGTACGACACCGTGATACACAAAATATCTACAGCGATCACCAGCAGAGCCACAGTCAGGCCGTAAACCTGGTTGATGGAGGTATCTGAGCAGGATATCTTCACGACCGCCATGTGTTCACAGTACGTGTGCAAGATGATGTTGTTTTGGCAGTAGGACAACCTCCATATCAGGAAGGAAGCTGGAGCCATGAAGGCTGAACCTCGGATTATGGCCACAATTCCGATCTTTGCAATGGTGTCATTAGTGAGGATTGAGGTGTACCTCAGAGGGTGGCAAATGGCGACATATCGGTCAAAGGCCATCGCCAATAGAATAGTGGATTCCATCATGGAGAAGGCGTGGACAAAGAAGAGCTGGGCCAGGCAGGCACTAAAGCCAATCTCTCTGGAGTGGAACCAGAAGATCGAGAGGATTTTAGGGGTGGTGGTTGTGGCCAAAAGTACATCGGCAATGGACAGGGTGGAGAGGAGAAGACACATGGGCTTGTGGAGAGACTCTTCGGACAAAATAATGTAGCATATGGCGATGTTCCCGGAGACAATGAAGACGTACATGATGAACACCGGGATGGAGAACCACATCTGAATGTCCTCCATTCCTGGGACTCCCATCAGGATGAAAACTTCAGGCCGATCGGTCTCGTTCAAGCAGGAGGACATCAAGTGTCTCGGAATGTTCTCCTGACAATGAGAAACCAGAGTGAGATAAACGGGAAGTAGTGATTGGTGTACAATCGTGTCTCTTTGTAATGTACTTCCGTGTGGGTGGAAATATGTTCTCGTGTCCATGGTGTGCGGCAGTGATTGTGCTTTCATGTTTCCCATAAGTCCTAGCAATGTAATCTGTGTGACTTGTCCTGGAACTGACTTCATCTCGTCCAGCAAATGTGCTGATGGCAACCTCAGCCATGGTCTGTACCCCCACTGTGCCCAATATGAGGGGTTCCCACCATCCCTGTGCGGAGTTCCCGGGTCCGTACCCCTGCTGTACCCATTATGAGTGGTTCCCACCATCCTTTTACCGAGTTCTTGGATCTGTACGCCCGCTGTGCCCATTATGAGGGGTTCCCACCATCCCTGTGCTGGGTTCCCGGGTCTGTACCCCTGCTGTGCCCATTATGAGGGGTTCCCACCATCCCTGTGCTGGGTTCCTGGGTCTGTACCCCCACTGTGCCCAATATGAGGGGTTCCCACCATCCCTGTGTTAAAACAGAGGGGATTGGATCCTCTATATGCTGCCCCTCTTATCCAGGTGTACAGGGGAGCCCCATGTGTCCCCTAAAGAATGGGGATGGAATTGCAATTGTAAGTCCTGGGACCCCTGATAGTTTATAAACATCGATCAGCTGGGAGATGGAGAGATACAAAGTAACATTGTTTATAAACATCGATCAGACGGGAGATGGAGATACAAAGTAACATTGTTTATAAACATCGATCAGACGGGAGATGGAGAGATACAAAGTAACATTGTTTATAAACATCGATCAGACGGGAGATGGAGAGATACAAAGTAACATTGTTTATAAACATCGATCAGACGGGAGACAGAGAGATACAAAGTAACATTGTTTATAAACATCGATCAGACGGGAGATGGAGAGATACAAAGTAACATTGTTTATAAACATCGATCAGACTATATATACAGTTGTGTTGAAAATACTAGCAGACAGACATCACTAACCGGATCAATCGCTGTTTTTGGTAGAAATGATATTTCTACATGGCAGATAATTTCCTAGCAGGTGTAGTAGAGTCATAGAAATCCAACAGACCCGACAGTCATGACATGCATGCTGCTGATTCTGTGTCGTTGAATCACTCATTGAGGGGCGTGTCCAATATAATAGCCGTGTGGAGTTCTATTAGTGAGGTCATTCATTCTTTGATAAACAGGTGGCAATGATTGCCCTTATTTAAGGAAGGAAGGCAGCAAATGTTGGACATGCTGGTTACAGTGCATTTCTCTCTGAAATTCTGAGGAAAATGGGTCGTTCCAGACATTGTTCAGAAGAACAGCGTACCTTGATTAAAAAGTTGATTGGAGAGGGGAAAACATATAAAGAAGTGCAGAAAATGATCGGCTGCTCAGCTAAAATGATCACAAATGCTTTAAAATGGCAACCAAAACCTGAAAGACGCGGAAGAAAGCGAAAAACTACCATTGGAATGGATAGAAGAATAGCCAAAATGGGGCAGACTCAGCCAACAATCAGCTCCAGGAAGATGAAAGAAGGTGTGACGTTCCCTGTGAGGACTCAGCCAACAATCAGCTCCAGGAAGATGAAAGAAGGTGTGACGTTCCCTGTGAGGACTGTTACAATTAGAAGACGCCGATGTGAAGCCAAGCTATCTGCAAGAAGTCCCCGCAAAGTCCCACTGTTGGGAAAAAGACGTGTGCTGAAGAGGTTACAATCTGCCAAAGAGCACATTGACCGGCCTAAAGAGAAATGGGGCAACATTTTGTGGACTGATGAAAGGAAGATTGTTCTTATTGGGTCTAGTGGGCGGAGACAGTTTGTCAGATGACCCCCAAACACTGAATTCAAGCCACAGTACACTGTGAAGACAGTGAAGCATGGTGGTGCAAGCATCATGATATGGGGATGTTTCTCATACTACGGTGTTGGGCCTATTTATCGCATACCAGGGATCATGGATCAGTTTGAATCCATCAGAATACTTGAAGAGGTCATGCTGCCTTATGCTGAAGAGGAAATGCCCTTGAAATGGGGGTTCCAACAAGACAACGACCCCAAACACACCAGTAAACGTGCAACATCTTGGTTCCAGACCAATAAGATGGACGTTATGGAGTGGCCAGCCCAATCCCCGGATCTTCATCCAATAGAAAACTTGTGGGGTGACACCAAAAATGCCGTTTCTGAGGCCAAACCAAGAAATAGAGAAGAACTGTGGAATGTGGCCCAATCATCCTGGGCTGGAATACCTGATCACAGGGGCCAGAAGTTGGGGGGCTCCATGCAACACAGATGTACAGCAGTTCTCAGAAACAGTGCGACTACAACCAAATATTCATGAAGTCATTCAAAGGAAAGCAAAATCTTCAAACATTTCTCAGTTTATATAGTGAATGTTGGAGTTTGGAAAGAAGAATACAAACACGGCCATTTTTTTGAACCATCTAATATTCACTTTTCTTCCATTTTTTTAGAGGAACAACACAAATTTGATGTATTTTTCTTCATGTTGTGATTTGGAATAGAATGTGTCGTGTTCCCAATGCATTTGTGTGGATGGAAATAAAAGGATTAGAAGGATTTGCAGCTTTACTCACTTTTATCATCACACGGATATTATTTTCAACACAACTGTGTATATATATATATATTGTATACAGCCCGGGGGAGGGGGGACTCACTTCTGGGAGATACTGTGTGTGTGTATATATATATATATTGCAGGAAATGTTTGCCCCTCACACAGAAATGATCGGTCTAACAATGGCATGTTCGCCCCTCACACAGAAACGATCGGTCTAACAATGGAATGTTCGCCCCTCACACAGAAATGATCGGTCTAACAATGGAATGTTCGCCCCTCACACAGAAATGATCGGTCTAACAATGGAATGTTCGCCCCTCACACAGAAATGATCGGTCTAACAATGGAATGTTGGCCCCTCACACAGAAATGATCGGTCTAACAATGGATTGTTCGCCCCTCACACAGAAATGATCGGTCTAACAATGGAATGTTCGCCCCTCACACAGAAACGATCGGTCTAACAATGGAATGTTCGCTCCTCACACAGAAATGATCGGTCTAACAATGGAATGTTCGCTGTAACACTGAGAGACAGAATACAACAACAAATTCAGCAGAAATGCGTCTAACAAATGATGACGGATCTGCATGTTCATGAGGGAAAGAAGGATTTGATCCCCTATCATTCAGCAGGATTTCTGGCTCCCAGGTGTCTCTCATACAGGTAACAAGCTGAGATTAGAAGCAGTCTCTTAAAGGGAGTGCTGCTAATCTCATTGTGTTACCTGTATAAAAGACACCTGTCCACAGGAGCCATCAAACCATCAGATTCCAAACTCTCCACCATGGCAAAGACCAAAGAGCTGTCCAAGGATGTCAGGGACAAGATGGTAGACCTACACAAGGCTTGACTGGGCTACCAAACTATGGCCAAGCAGCTTGGTGAGAAGGTGACAACAGTTGGTGCAATCATTCACAAATGGAAGAAACACAAAACAAGTGTCAGTCTCCCTAGGTCTGGTGCACCATGCAAGATCTCACCTCGTGGAGTGTCAATGATCATGAGAACAGTGAGGAATCATCCCAGAACTACACGTGAGGATCTTGTCAATGATCTCCAGGCAGCTGGGACCACAGTCACCAAGAAAACAATTGGTAACACACTACGCCGACAAGGACTGAAATCCTGCAGTGCCCGCACGGTCCCTCTGCTCAAGAAAGCCCATGTCCAGGCCCGTCTGAAGTCTGCCACTGAACATCTGAATGATGCCGAGGAGGACTGGTGGGAAGTGTTGTGGTCAGATGGGACCAAAATCCAGCTCTTTGGCATCAACTCAACTCGCCGTGTTTGGAGGAGGAGGAATGCTGCCTATGACCCCAAATACACCACCCCAACTGTGAAACATGGTGGTGGAAACATTCTGCTTTGGGTTGGGGGGTTTCTGCTAAGTGGACAGGACAACTGCACCGCATCAAAGGGACGATGGACGGGGCAATGTACCATCAAATCTTGGGTGAGAACCTTCTTCCCTCAGCCAGGGCATTGAAAATGGGTGGTGGATGGGTGTTCCAGCATGACAATGACCCAAAACACACGGCCAAGGCAACAAAGGAGCGGCTCAAGAAGAAGCACATTGAGGTCCTGGAGTGGCCTAGCCAGTCTCCAGACCTTCATCCGATGGAAAATCTGTGGAGGGAAATTTTGAGTTGCCAAACGTCAGCCACCAAACCTTAATGACTTGGAGAGGATATGCCAAGAGGATTGGGCCAACATCCCTCCTGAGAGGTGTGCGAACCTGGGGGCCAACTCCAGGAAACGTCTGAGCTCTGTAATGGCCAACAAGGGATTGGCCACCAAGTACTAAGTCATGTTTTGTGAAGGGGATCAAATTCTTCTTTCCCTCATGAACATGCAGATCAGTCATCATTTGTTAGACGCATTTCTGCTGAATTTGTTGTTGTATTCTGTCTCTCAGTGTTACACCGAACATTCCATTGTTAGACCGATCATTTCTGTGTGAGGGGCGAACATTCCATTGTTAGACCGATCATTTCTGTGTGAGGGGCGAACATTCCATTGTTAGACCGATCATTTCTGTGTGAGGGGCGAACATTCCATTGTTAGACCGATCATTTCTGTGTGAGGGGCGAACATTCCACTGTTAGACCGATCATTTCTGTGTGAGGGGCAAACATTCCACTGTTAGACCGATCATTTCTGTGTGAGGGGCGAACATTCCATTGTTAGACCGATCGTTTCTGTGTGAGGGGTGAACATTCAGCATCAGCGGGGGAGCAAATACACATTTCCTGCACTGTATATGTGGACGCTTCTCTGGTACAGAGACTGATGGGACTCGCTCAGTCTTTTCTGTACAGCGCTGCTACACTACATTGGCAGAAGTATTGTCCCCCCCAAATCATGTGATTCCTCCATGGCCATAGGTGTATACAATCAAGTGGTAGGCCACGTCACATGACAGGGCGGGGTCAGCGCATGCTGAAGCGCACAGTGCGCAGAAGTCACCAACTATCTGCAGAGTCAATAGCTAAAGACCTCCAAACTTGGTGTGGCCTTCAGATGAGCCCAACAACAGTGCGTAGAGAGCTTCATGGAATGGGTTTCCATGGCCGAGCAGCTGCATCCAAGCCTTCCATCACCAAGTGCAATGCAAAGCGTCGGATTCCGCAGTGTAAAGCACGCTGCCACTGGACTCTAGAGCAATGGAGACATGTTCTCTGGAGTGACCAATCACGCTTCTCTGTCTGGCAATCCAATGGAGGTGTCTGGGTTTGGCAGTTGCCAGGAGAACGGTACTTGCCTGACTGCATTGTGCCAAGTGTAAAGTTTGGTGGAGGGGGGATTATGGTGTGGGGGTGTTTTTCAGGGGTTGGGCTTGGCCCCCTAGTTCCAGTGAAGGGAACTCTTAAGTTGACATTCTGGACAATTTCATGCTCCCAACTTTGTGGGAAGAGTTTGGGGATGGCCCCTTCCTGTTCCAACATGACTGCCCCCCAGTGCACAAAGCAAGGTCCATAAAGACATGGAGGAGCCAGTTTGGGGTGGAGGAACTTGACTGTCCTGCACAGAGTCCTGACCTCAACCCCATAGAACACCTTTGGGATGAATTAGAGCGGAGACTGCGAGCCAGACCCCCTCCCCCGACATCAGTGCCTGACCTGACAAATGTGCTTCTGGAAGAATGGTCCAACCTTCCCATAGACACCCTCCTAAACCTTGTGGGGGGCCTTCCCAGAAGAGTTGAAGCTGTTATAGCTGCAAAAGGGTGGGGCCAACTCAATATTGAACCCTACGGACTAAGACTGGGGGGGCCATTAAAGGTCATGTGTGTGGAAAGGGCGGGGCCAACTCAATATTGAACCCTACAGACTAAGACTGGGGGGGCCATTAAAGGTCATGTGTGTGGGAAGGGCGGGGCCAACTCAATATTGAACCCTACGGACTAAGACTGGGAGGCCATTAAAGGTCATGTGTGTGGAAAGGGCGGGGCCAACTCAATATTGAACCCTACGGACTAAGACTGGGAGGCCATTAAAAGTCATGTGTGTGGGAAGGGCGGGGCCAACTCAATATTGAACCCTACGGACTAAGACTGGGGGGCCATTAAAGGTCATGTGTGTGGAAAGGGCTGGGCCAACTCAATATTGAACCCTACGGACTAAGACTGGGGTGGCCATTAAAGGTCATGTGTGTGGGAAGGGCGGGGCCAACTCAATATTGAACCCTACGGACTAAGACTGGGGGGCCATTAAAGGTCATGTGTGTGGGAAGGGCGGGGCCAACTCAATATTGAACCCTACGGACTAAGACTGGGGGGCCATTAAAGGTCATGTGTGTGGGAAGGGCGGGGCCAACTCAATATTGAACCCTACGGACTAAGACTGGGGGGCCATTAAAAGTCATGTGTGTGGAAAGGCCGGGGGCCCAAAACTTGGGGCAATATAGTGTATGTCAGAGATATATAAATACAATGTAAGAATCATAAGAAGTAATACCACCAGTGATGTGCAGTCAGAGAAGGTTCAGCATCTTTTCTGATTCCAGGCCGTGGTGACACCTCCGAGACGTACGGAGATAATTGGTATGTATGGCAGACGGATGTGAGATATTTATATTGTATGTAGCCGTGAGTCTGATGAGGGATCTTCTCTCCGAGGATGCAAACCTCTCCTGAGCTTTGGACATTGCCTGATGGATGAAGTCATGATGTCATTGTTTTCCCATGCTGGACATCAAGTCCCACCGGCAGGTCTTGTTTTCCAAGTAAACTCAGATGGAGTAATAATCAGTAAAATGAGTTGGGAGGTGACGAGGGGGTAAGAGGATGGAGGGTGATTATACAAATAATAATACGTACACTAATAAATAGTATCAATATTATTGGTGAATTATCACCCACTTGTCATCGTTAGACTTTCACGTAATTGTCCCTTTATTCTGTCTTGTGTATTTCTTCTGTTTTTTTAGGTTTTTTTGAGAAGCTACCTTTTAAAGGAGCTATATAAAATAAAGTTTATTACTATCATTCGATAGGGGAAGGTCAGCAATTACACAAAACGGACCGTAAGTGAGACATAGAATGGTGAGCAAAGAATTGAACATGGACAACAATTACTAGTAGGAAATATTACAATTCTGAGAATATAAAACACAGTCACAGATTCACAGCAAAAAAACTGCAGGAGAACCCGTACATCACGGGAAACATACCTAAGGAACAAAAGACAATATACTCAAACAATCATACCGTACATTGGCTGGAGATATTACCAAGCCCAGGGGACTAGACAATGACTGGTCTCTCTCAGGCTACCCAGTGTTCCTAACTTATAAGGGTCCCCCATGTGTCTGTTTCTGTCAGGTCTTCCTTAGAATACCTGAACTTCTAGTATCCCTCGGGTGCATGTTCCTGTCAGGTCTCCCCCAGTGTGCTTGACCTTCAAGTATCCCCCAGGTGTTTGTTCCTTTGACGTCTCCCCCATTATGCTCGTCCTTCAAGTGTCCACCTGGTTTCTTTTCCTTCCAGGTCTTGCCCAGTAGGCCTGACCTTGAAGTGTCCCATGGGTGTCTGTTCCTTTCAGGTGTCTCCAATGTATCTCTTTCTGTCAGGTCTCCCTCAATGTGCCTGACCTTCAAGTGTCCCCCACGTGTCTGTTCCTCTCACTTTTCCCCCAATGCATCTGACCTTCACATGTCCCCCCAGTGTGTCTGTTCCTGTTAGGTCTCCCCATGTGTTCCTGACCTTCAAGTGTCCCCCAACTGTATGTTCTTCTCAAGTTTATTCTAATGTAATTGACCCTCAAGTGTCCCCCAAGTGTCTGTTTCTGTCAAGTGTCCCCCAGGTATCAGTTCCTCTCAGGTTTCCCCCAATGCTCCTGACCTTCAAGTGTTCCACCTGGTTTCTTTTCCTTCCAGGTCTTCCCCAGTGGGCCTGACCTTGAAGTGTCCCATGGGTGTCTGTTCCTTTGAAGTGTCTCTAATGTGTCTCTTTCTGTCAGGTCTCCCCCAATGTGTCTGACCTTCAAGTGTCCCCCACGTGTCTGTTCCTCTCACGTTTTCCCCACTGCATCTGACCTTCAAGTGTCCCCCAGGGTGTCTGTTCCTGTTAGGTCTCCCTATGTGTTCCTGACCTTCAAGTGTCCCTCAAGTGTCTATTCTTCTCAAGTTTCTCCTAATGTGCCTGACCTTCAAGTGTCCCCCAGGTGTTTGTTCCTTTGACGTCTCCCCCATTATGCTCGTCCTTCAAGTGTCCACCTGGTTTCTTTTCCTTCCAGGTCTTGCCCAGTAGGCCTGACCTTGAAGTGTCCCATGGGTGTCTGTTCCTTTCAGGTGTCTCCAATGTATCTCTTTCTGTCAGGTCTCCCTCAATGTGCCTGACCTTCAAGTGTCCCCCACGTGTCTGTTCCTCTCACTTTTCCCCCAATGCATCTGACCTTCACATGTCCCCCCAGTGTGTCTGTTCCTGTTAGGTCTCCCCATGTGTTCCTGACCTTCAAGTGTCCCCCAACTGTATGTTCTTCTCAAGTTTATTCTAATGTAATTGACCCTCAAGTGTCCCCCAAGTGTCTGTTTCTGTCAAGTGTCCCCCAGGTATCAGTTCCTCTCAGGTTTCCCCCAATGCTCCTGACCTTCAAGTGTTCCACCTGGTTTCTTTTCCTTCCAGGTCTTCCCCAGTGGGCCTGACCTTGAAGTGTCCCATGGGTGTCTGTTCCTTTGAAGTGTCTCTAATGTGTCTCTTTCTGTCAGGTCTCCCCCAATGTGTCTGACCTTCAAGTGTCCCCCACGTGTCTGTTCCTCTCACGTTTTCCCCACTGCATCTGACCTTCAAGTGTCCCCCAGGGTGTCTGTTCCTGTTAGGTCTCCCTATGTGTTCCTGACCTTCAAGTGTCCCTCAAGTGTCTATTCTTCTCAAGTTTCTCCTAATGTGCCTGACCTTCAAGTGTCCCCCAGGTGTCTGTTTCTGTCAAGAGTCCCCCAGGTGTCAGTTCCTTTCAAGTTTCCCCCAGTGCTCCTGACCTTCAAGTGTTCCACAGATGTCTGTTCCTTTCAAGTGTCTCCAATGTGACTCTTACTGTCAGGTCTCCCTCAATGTGCCTGACCTTCAAGAACATCCCAGGTGTCTGTTCCTGTCAGGTCTCCCTATGTGACCTTCAAGTGTCCACCAAGTGTCTGTTCCTCTTAAGAGTCCCCTAATGTGCCTGACCTTTAAGTGATCTCAGGTGTCTATTTCTATGAGGTTTCCCCCAGTTTGCATGACCATCACGTATCCCTCAGGTGTCTGTTTCTTTCAAGTTTCCCCCAGGTATCTGTTCCTGTCATGTCTCCCCCAGTTTGCCTGACCTTCATGTGTCCCCCAGATTGCCTATTCCTGTGAAGTGTGCCTTACCTTCAAGTATCCCCCAAGTTCCTGTCAGGTCTCCCCCATGTGCCTGACCTTCAAGTGCCCCTCAGTTGTTTGTTCATGCCAGATATTTCCCATTGTGCCTGACCTTCAGTTTTTCCCCAGGTGTCTGTTCCTGTCAAGTGTCTCCCATGTGCCATTTCCTGTCAGATCTTCTATAGTGTGTCTGACTGCTAAGTGTTCTCCAAGTGTCTGTTCCTGAAAGGTTTCCCTCCATGTGCCTGACCTTCAAGTGTCCCCCAGGTGTCAATTCCTGTCGGATCTCCCCCAGTGTTCATGACCTTCAAGTGTCCTCCGATTGTCAGTTCCTATCTGGTCTCCTCTAGTATGCCTGATCCTAAGGTGTCCCCCAGGTGTTTGTTCCTTTCAGATCTTCCCCAAGAGTGCCTGACCTTCAAGTGTCCCCCAGGTGTCAGTTTCTATCAGGTCTCCACAAGTGCGCCTGATCTTCAAGTGTCTTCTAGGTTTTTGTTCCTCGCAAGGTATCTGACCTTGGATGGTAACTCAAGCTCCCTTTGATATGAAAACTATTCAATATTAATTGCAGTCTCTCCCTGGTGTTTGGAGACTCGACATCCCAGGTTTGCTTTGAAGATCTCCAAGTTCATTAAACTTTATCAGACATGGCTCTTTGGACCATCATTCGGCCAGTTTAGCTTTCTACAGCCATATGATCTGCATAGAGAGAATTCTGGCCTATTAACTGGTCTCCACCTATTCACCTGCCCTCTAAAGACAAAGGGGCGGTCCTAATTATAATGCAGAACATATGGTTTGAGCATACGAAGAATGGCACCAACAGGAAAAATGTTTTTCTTAACCAGTTCCCAACCGTGCTGTAGCTGAAAGGACGGTTACAGCGCCGTGGTATAATCCTGGGATGACGTCCATGGACATCATTCCTGAACATGCCTCCCTGCACACCCCTAGCAGAGCACACCCAGCGCCGACGGTAATCACTGTGTCCTATGGACACATCTGATCACGTGATATGGTAAACGACCAATCACAGCGGCCTTTTACTACGTGATCAGCTCCCAGCAGTGCCGCCTATCAGTGCAGCATCATCAGTGCCGCCTATAAATGCTGCCTATTAGTGCCCATCAGTGCTGCCTATCAGTGCAGCCTCATCAATGCACATCAGTGAAGGAGAAAAATTACCTGTTTGTAAAATTTTATAATAGAAACAAAAAAAATGTTTGCTCTTTTTTTGTTTATAATGCAAAAAATAAAACATCCAGCGGCAATTAAATACCACCAAAAGAAAGCTCTTTTTGTGTGAGAAAAATTATACAAATGTCATATGGGTACAATGTTGCATGACCGCGCAATTGTCATTCAAATTGTGACAGCGCTGAAAGCTGAAAATTGTCCTGGGCAGGAAAGGGGTTGAAGTGCCCTGTAGGCAGGAAAGGGGTATAAGTGCCCGGTAGGCAGGAAGGGGGTAGAAGTGCCCTGTAGGCAGGAAGGGGGTAGAAGTGCCCGGTAGGCAGGAAGGGGGTAGAAGTGCCCGGTAGGCAGGAAAGGAGTAGAAGTGCCCTGTAGGCAGGAAGGGGGTAGAAGTGCCCGGTAGGCAGGAAAGGGGTTGAAGTGCCCTGTAGGCAGGAAAGGGGTAGAAGTGCCCGATAGGCAGGAAGGGGGTAGAAGTGCCCTTTAGGCAGGAAGGGGGTAGAAGTGCCCGGTAGGCAGGAAGGGGGTAGAAGTGCCCGGTAGGCAGGAAGGGGGTAGAAGTGCCCGGTAGGCAGGAAAGGGGTATAAGTGCCCTGTAGGCAGGAAGGGGGTATAAGTGCCCGGTAGGCAGGAAAGGGGTATAAGTGCCCTGTAGGCAGGAAGGGGGTAGAAGTGCCCTGTAGGCAGGAAGAGGGTATAAGTGCCCGGTAGGCAGGAAAGGGGTATAAGTGCCCTGTAGGCAGGAAGGGGGTATAAGTGCCCTGTAGGCAGGAAGGGGGTAGAAGTGTCCGGTAGGCAGGAAGGGGGTAGAAGTGCCCTGTAGGCAGGAAAGGGGTATAAGTGCCCTGTAGGCAGGAAGGGGGTAGAAGTGCCCGGTAGGCAGGAAAGGGGTATAAGTGCCCGGTAGGCAGGAAAGGGGTATAAGTGCCCTGTAGGCAGGAAGGGGGTATAAGTGCCCTGTAGGCAGGAAGGGGGTATAAGTGCCCTGTAGGCAGGAAGGGGGTAGAAGTGCCCGTTAGGCAGGAAGGGGGTAGAAGTGTCCTGTAGGCAGGAAGGGGGTAGAAGTGCCCTGTAGGCAGGAAGGGGGTAGAAGTGCCCTGTAGGCAGGAAGGGGGTAGAAGTGCCCGGTAGGCAGGAAAGGAGTAGAAGTGCCCGGTAGGCGAGGGGTTAAGAAACAGAGGACAATCTTGTAAACAACCAACAAGTTCTTCATACATCCATGCTTTGGCCCATATCTCATATTAATCCCATATAGAAATATTAATCACACTTGTTCCCTACAAATATATATATATATTTTGGGGCAATGTCCTTTTTTACAGGGGTAGAGGCCCAAGTTCTACATACAACTGGGCTTCCAGAGTGAGACATATTCAGCAGACCAGGAAACGTAGCCCCCGCTTCCCTCATCTACACACAGCAACCTAACATGGAGAAGCTGACTGTTCATTTCTGAATATTCACTCTCCAAAGCCAAAAGGAAGCTCATTTTGATGTGCCTAGCCTGTACTTTTGTACCTAGCCTTACCCTTTGGAGGAATTATCTAATTGGGATTTGCCTGGCACGTGGTTGACCATCTTTGAGAGGGTTAAAAGGGTCTGGGGATCCAACTTGTGACGGGAGTGACTTTTGGGGGTGGGGGGACCCCTGTATCATCTCTTCAAATCCCTCTTATGTGTAACCCACCCTGTGCCTCTTAGGGGTACAGGGTTGTCTGTCCTGATATGGTGTAGACATGTATAGGTGGGGTGGGGGGTTGTCCATTGTTCACTGCCACATGGTTGTTCCATTGTTCATTGTTCTCTGCCATGCGGCTGCATCCCATTGTTCTAGCAAACTATTATGGGATGTATGTGTTCCTGCCATGTGGTGTATCCTATTGTTCTATTGTGTGTCTTGGTTTGGTGGGGGGTGTTCCCGGCAGCCCTTCCCCCTGATGGGACGGCCTGCTGATGTGTTTCCTGTTCCTGGGTGTATTTCCCCGCCCTGTGTATATATCTTGTGTTTGTGTTAAAATAAAGCAGTTGACTTCCTGTCTTAAGAGAGTTTGGTGCTGTCTTATTTCCTGTATGGTCAGCGGTGGGGTCCGTGGATGGTGTTCGGACAGGGAAGCGGGAGTCTAACAGAAATACCCTAGCGCAGTCCGGGTCCGGTTCCGTTACACAACTTATGTATGGAAGGGAGACATTCTCTTTTTGGCCCCTAAAAGATCTCCTAATTTCACCATAAGGCCAACCTGGGGTTTTAGTGCTAGCTAAGGCATGGGATAAAGTGATAGGGGCGCACTGACAGGGTGAGTACCAGTGTGATGGAGAGGGTAAGGAGGACTTTGCAAAGACACTGTCCCTTTGTCCTGAATGTCCTCAGTGGTTCCTATGAGACTATTGTGTCTTGCAGTAACAAGAGAATGGGATGGAGGAACCAGAAATTCTGGCAGAAAGGACGGGATCATCCTTTTATACTTCTGGCTTGTTGGTCTATGTAAATTAAAACTAAATAAAACAATTGCTATGTGGCGTCCAGAGAAAAGAAGGGAGACACCATAACAGTCTCACAAGGTCGGGACACATCTTCCTGTATGTAGTTGATAACATAGCTCTTCCTGTAGCTTTTATTCGAAAAACCAGAAGATACAACACCACTCGAAGGTTTTCTCAATTCCACTTCCGAAAAAGTGATGTTACCAGCAGACACAAGGTCAGATTGAAAGTCTTCACTTACATGAAGGACAACAAGCAAAGTATGCTTCCTCGGGCTCTGGAAGGTATTGGTTTCTTTATCAGGGGAACCTCTACAACCACTGGACAGTTCTTCTGGCTTCCACTTTATTGGCAAAACTCACCAAAGTGTAAAGAGCAACCAGGCTTTCCAGAATCTCCTGAACTTCAACCCTATGCTGACTGGAGAGCAAATCTTTTTTCAGAGCTTGCCTGTCCCTATCAGGTGGGTTCTTGACCCTATTTACACTTTCTACTGTGGATCCCTTTAAAGACGCAGGAAAAATATACAGTATATAGCCCTCCTGCACTGAAAGATGGCTACTGGGGAGCTCTGTGTCCAAATTTGACACCGGCTTCCTGTCAGGAACTGGATCACTTGCTGGTGGCTCTGGTGTTCCTGGATCTGAAGGGTGTAGTTCCAGTGTCTACCAGTAGCCAGCAGATACAAGAAGTCAGTCTACACCTGATGCTGGCTGCTTGGAGGATATTTACTTCCTATTTCTTCAGTGCTTTGCTCCATGTGCCAAACATCCAGATCCTGCTGCATTTGAACCCGTGATCCAGCTTCTGTACCAGCTACCCTTGCTACCTTGAGCCTTTTCCTCTTCTATCACTGTCTCTACCTGCCCCCCTTGTAGCTGATCCCTGTTCTGCCTCCTCCTTCCTGACACATCTCACCTGCTGTTCCTTGCCCCTCCTGCCTGACCCGGCCTTACCCAATCTCTGCCCTTGCTTTGCATCTAGTGTATCATAATTGGTTTGCTAGTTAAGTAGTCTTTCACAAGGTTTCACTTGTCACGTGCATTTCACTTCTGCTGGTGGTGTTGGATGGTTCTGTCTTTGGCTTTGGTCCAGTCTCCTTTGTGCAATTACATGGATCTGGTCACAGCTGCTGGTTCTCAGCCCTTTGTATGCTAACACCCCCCCCCCCCCAAGTTGGAGCCAGGAGCCCACAGAAGAGGACAAACTAGTCCGATGCTTTGTCTCCCATAGTTTCAGAGTCAAAATGGTGGTCAACATGACAGCTTTCCCCAACACAAACACCAGGAATCGGGTGGTGATAAAACAGTGGCACTCGAATTTCCATGTCCACATTTCTCCTGTAAGTTAAAGTAAACGGATACTCAGATTCCCCCTTAAGACTCACATGTTGGGGTTTGAAAGAGTCATTTTTATTACCACTTATTGAAGTCATAACCTGAGATTCCAAGAGTAGACTTGGTCTTCCTAACCAGCGGTATATTTGTTTTCAAGCAAAAGGGATGGAGGCCGATATGGTGGAGTAAGCTGGTTCTTGGTATATTCCATGGAAATTTGGCTTCTAGGAAGATGGATGACCAAGGCTTCCCGCAGACTCCGCCTATATCAGAGACAATGTGTCTCCCAGGTCATCTCTCGGAATTCATGGGGTTTTCTGGAACATGGTTAGATAACTAAGGTTTCTGAGCTGGCTTTAGGCAGGGTGGTTCAGGCAGGGTGGTGCAGGCAGTGGGAAAGCTATTTACTATCTTCTTTATTATTTGCTGTCTTTTTTACAGGGAGGACCTTTATTCAGATATATATTTTAGCCACAAAATCACTTTACCAAATAAATTGATTACGCATACAGTTCACCTAGAGATCAAAAGTGGCGTTGAGTGAATTGGCCTGAGTACACTTCAAAGGATGATTCGTGGACCGAGCCTGAAATCTGCAAAGCCTGCACATAGCTCCCAAAGCACATTAAAGTCTATGGGAGTCAAATCATTTTTCAAGGCTAAATTGCAAGCAGCTGAGCTGCACAGTGTCATTGGTTGCTAGGGCGCTGCCGGCTACCTGTGTCTTAGCAACCAATGACACTATGGGGTTGATTTAATATTACTGGAGAGGGCAAAATCTGGTGCAGCTCTGCAAAGAAACCAATCAGCTTCCAGGTTTTATTGTCAAAGCTTCATTGAACAAGCTGAGGATAGAAGCTGATTGGCTGCCATGCATGTCTGCACCAGATTCTGACTGCTCCAGTTTTAGTAATCAACTCCTATGTGTCTGCCTGCTTTCAAACAATTAATGATACCGTTCTGACGAAGTCTGCGGTGATTGGCGGACGAAACGCGTCAACGTATTGACGTCACTACGCTCGGCGTCTTCACAGGGTGCGGCGCCCACGAGGCGGGAAGGAACGGCGGTGTCACAGCTCCCTGCTAGGTAGGCCCAAGACCTTTTGAGAACTACCAGTGGGCTATTATCACAGCGGTTCGCAAACGGCAATCCTTCAGGGAAATATATCTTCCACCGGTGGCAAGTTATTTAAAAGCTTACGGCTGTTGAGATTTACAGAGCCTACATGGTGTTCATAGGGCATGTTGTATGGGCCTAATTTACCCTGTATACTCGGGGAATTTTTTGGAAATCCTCTAAGGAGGAGAATCTACATATATATATATATATACATACGCTATCCTATTCAGGTATTTTTTGCTGTGACATAGCCACATCCTTATAAAACCGCAAATAACCTTCTCAAATTGAGCAATTTTTGGAAACCCTTTACTGGGTATATTAAATTCAGGTATCTACGGCCTGCCATATGCTATATACACACTATATGTGTTTGAAATCCACGCATCGTGTATACCTGGTTCCCCAGCCCCATATGCATTTTTGGAAAAGCATCAAGGACCTGATCTTAGTTCAAGTCGACAGGAGTCTTCTTGATCCTTATTGATGGTAATATATCCACATCTTTATGTGTGTTTTGTTTTCGGGATTACCTGATGCCCATGTTCTACACATTTATTATCTTTTTTTATATATATCCTCAGAATCACTTGGTACTGTGGACCCTGTTCCATTTGGGGTGGCTATCCAGGAAGTCCCTACATTTGAGAGGCGGGTATGATAGTCTCACCTCTGAGAAGGTAACAGCAGCATCCATTGACTATTGTGGAGGGAGGCCTGGTAAATTTTGGATGTGATTTGGTTTCCATATTGCTAGATACATACCATGTATTTTTGTGTTCCAGCTTGTACATTCCAGGAGGTCCCTGATCTATACTGGGAACACACCTACTGAATATACGGTTCACACAAATATTAAGCAGGAAACCTACGGAAATCCAGGATAACTATTCCATTATTATACCACTTTGCCTTATATGGTGCTCTGTTGGCTAAGATGACCCTTAATTGAAGACGCTAAGTGTTTTTAAACATGATTTTATTTTTTTCATATGTACACCGTGCTTATGTTTAACCTCCCCATGATCTATGTGATCAAATAAAGTATTGTTAAATTCATTTGAATTCATACTACTCCGCGTGGATCTTTTAGAAACCTTCTTTTTCAGATAGGCGTGTTCTTGTCACACTATCATATTGTTTAGTATGCTGTCCCCTGGGTTTATGTATCCACACTTGTACAAGTGAGTCGGAGAGGTGCTTATGACATTAACAATTAGTGTCATTTTTGGTGGCTTGCTTTTGCTTTATTGTTGTGAATGATACTGTGCAGCCTGACCACCAGCATCCTATCAACCAGCAGGTGGCAAGTTGTCATTTGATGGTGGTAGTGATGCCACCACTAAAGGAATGACTTCCAGTTGCAGCAGCTGGAGGTTCTGCGGGTGACCTGGCCAAATCTGGCCTCGTAGAGTACAAATCACAACACATAGGTCCAGTTGGTCATACAGTCACCACATCCCCAATGTATGTACGAGAAAGTACTAAGAAAAAAGAGTTTGGGACTTTTTCCGGTGCCGATACCCTGTGTTGCTATCCTGGTCATATCAGCTGTGCAGGCTTGCATAGGCTGGACTGGTCATACACATCGAGATTGCTGTGGCAGATTCTCGTATTTCACCGTCGATTCACTTCCGCTGGCGGTATTACTATCCATGTTCATTTGCTCTCATGCTGACTGGATTCCATCCTGGAGGTTCACGGCTACTGAGTGTCGTGATTTGTCCATGCCTGGCCACCAGCCTGTCTCCACCATCGCAGGTTGCTTGTGAAACATCTGACTCCGTGCATGTTGATGGTCACAGAGGACATATTCTTTTGGATTACATCCCAGATGTACCCCTTTTTTTGGATTGGATAAAGCAGACTATCATATATTTTTTTAGTCCACTAGTTACCTGATTGTTTGATTGGACTTTAGAGGCTATAGCCCTTTATACCTGATGTGCATGCTCTTCAGGTTCTACTGGTGTATTGCATTGCTCATGTATTGAGGTGATGTCCTATTGCAGTTGGTTTTTATCCACAGGTATATCCATTTTTGGGCTAGTGTCATACCTCAGCTCCCTTCTTTTCCTTCTAGGGAGGGGGCTTCTGTGGGGGTTGGTTTGGGTGGGTCTTGGAGGAGTTGGTTGGGTGGGTCTGGAGGAGTTGTTTGGGTGGGTCTGGGAAGGGTTGTTCGGGTGGGTCTGGAGGAGTTGTTTGGGTGGGTCTGGGAAGGGTTGTTCGGGTGGGTCTGGAGGAGTTGTTTGGGTGGGTCTGGGAGGGGTTGGTGTGAGAGAAGCATTGGGGTACCTTGAGAGGTGTTCCCGGAGGTTTGTTTTTGTTTTAATTTGTTGTTTTTTTGTGAGGTCGGAGGGTTGTTGAGGGTGGTTGGGGTTCTTGGGAGGTTCCGGGGCTGTATGTTTTCTTTGGGGGGGTTAGTTGGGTTTGCATCAGGGAGGAGCAGGTGTGGAGTGCACACAGGGGGTACGTTTTACCATCAGTTATGTCCCCCGTGGGAGGTCCTTTTCATGTCGGGGGTCCTAATGATTGGTAGTGAGCACCAGGTCTCCGATGCAATGACATTTTACTTTGTATGTTTTCTATGAATAAATACATTTTCAGGTTAGCCTTTTAGGTATGCAGCCTATTTTCTTTTTCTTTGGGTTTTTGTAGGTAACAAAATCCCCAGACAACATGAAGAAGTTAAAACTGACGTAAACCATCACTGGCTGCACAATACCCCCAAAGTAGCACCACCCAACCTTGCATATATCATCATATGGTATGGTCACCAAGTCAATGACTGTAGTAACAAAATGTACATATAAATCTCAGTAAGAGGGGGTGCAAATTCCCAACGAGTTTCACCCTTAGGCTTATCCAGGGGTTCAGGGGGTGCAGTATGAAGATGGCCGAATAAGGACAGCAAAACTGAGTCAGTAAAGCAATTTTGTACAGTGTGTCAAAAGGCATGGAGGGTCAAAGGTGGAACCAAGGTTTAGCTGGCACTGGGGATCGAGCGCCAGGCAACCAGGGATAGTACTCAGAGGGGAGGAGAAAATAGGGCTCCTTAATCACATATACCTTGTATAGAGAAATGGCAAAGAGTGTAGATTCTTAGAACAAGGGCAAAGAAAACTTCACATAAGGCCATGTGTGCCACCATTCTACGCTACACGGGGTATTCCTCCAAACGCCATGCCGATAAGTATACCATGTAATTTGCCTGCTCAGAAAACTGCAGAAAGCTTGATTTCTATTTGATCTCATGATTAACCTAAGCCCAAAGCCCTAATCTAGAGAAAATGTGCGGTGGTAGTCATGGTCATTAACATCCTAGCATAGGTGTGATTGGAGGCCTCAAGCCGTAATGTACTGCCAGCACCCAGCCAGGCCTTGCCAGATCACATCTGTAATGGAACCGACCCAGACAGTACTTCCATTAAAATACCGCTTCCCTGTCCGAATACCGACCACAGACACCGCAGCCAACCAAACAAGACTAGACGACACCAGTCCTGAAGTAAACCAGGAGGTAGACTAGTTTATTTTAACACAGATACAAAATATATACACTCATGGGACAGTCCCCCCCTCCCTGCATAATGACACAGGGTGGGGCAATCTACATTTAGCAACAAGAGACACCAGCAGACAGTCCCATCAGGAGGAAGGGCTGCAGGAGACACCCCCCACCACGCCAATACACACAAGCACATACATCCCATAATAGTTTGCTCCCAAGCAAGACACACAATAGAACAATGGGATGCAACAACATAACACCAAACAATCAACAACCCCCCCACCCCTATATTAGGACAGATCACCCTGTACCCCTAACAGGCACAGGGTGGCTTACACATAAGAGGGATATGGGGAGCTGAGACGGGTCTCCCCACCTCTCCAAAGTGAGCTGTGTTCCATGGGCCCCCCACCCAAAGTGACACCCGTCACAACATCCTGGAACTCTATGGACATTTCCTAGCTTTACAAGGTCCCTACGGTAAATATATAATTTATATAACATGGCTCTGGGAGTAATAGTAAAAAACAAAGTGAATATTTTTAATTCGTATACTCTTGGACCTTGCTGTACACATCCTCAATATAGTCTATGAGTATGTATGAATAGCCTCATCATCTTAGTGCTTGGATCTGGCAAGCCTCGTCCATCATTCGTTCAGATGCTTCATCTTAAGTACAATGCAGTTTACATTGAAAATTGTTGCTTTTATTACTACAATGCATGTGATGAGGGAATTGGACGCCTTAGTACAGCGGTGTCAGGCATATGGCCCACTTAGGGTCTCCACCTTCATTGGGCAAAGGGGACCTCTAGCTTGCTGCAGGGAATATGACCAGCAGCTAAATATAGATGTTGGTGGTGGGTGGAAGCCAATGTTGGTGGTGGGTGGAAGCCAATGTTGGTGGTGGGTGGAAGCCAATGTTGGTGGTGGGTGGAAGCCAATGTTGGTGGTGGGTGGAAGCCAATGTTGGTGGTGGGTGGAAGCCAGCCCCAGGTAGTGATTTAATGGTGGTGGGCGGGCGGGATCATCACGGTTGTCATGTGTTAACCCAAGAAAGGCAATGATCATCTGTTGGATAAACTGTGAAGGACAGGTGGTTGGATGGGCAGGAATCATCATAGTGATGGGCACATCAAGGGAATTGGCAGTGAAGAAGGTTCAGCTGAGCAGCGAATTTCAATAAGTAACTGCCTGAGTTTTAACATTTCCGGCTACCATTTGTTGGGAGAACTGACAACCAGGAGGACAAACATACAACATCTTCACAGATTCTGTCACTTTATTGAGGGTTTTGATATTTATATAAAGTTTTCCAGACTTGCTCCCGAATCAGTTTTGTCTTCACGCCATAAATAATTGGATTCAGCATGGGTGGGACTAGAAGGTACGTATCGGCTAGAATTATATGAACATAAGGTGGGATCCTTCTACCGCCATACCGGTGGGACAGGAAAGTGAAGAGGGCCAGACCATGAAAACTTAGAAAGACGCACAGATGGGGTATGCAGGTATTAAAGGTTTTCAGTCGGGCGTCTTTGGATGGAAGGCTGAAGACAGCATGGAAGATGGCACAGTAGGATACCAGGATAAACAGCAGGTCTACTCCTAGAATCGTAAATGCCACAGCTAACCCCAAAGCACTGTTTATTCTGATGTCGGCAGCAGCAAGCTTCACAATCGCCATGTGCTCACAGTAAGAATGGGGCACAATGTTGGTTTTAAAAGCTGGAAAGGTCTTGATCAAAATCATGCAGGGACCTAACAAAGTGACCACTCTGACCAGTAAGACAATGACCAGCTTGAGGATGATGGTGTTGGTCATTATGGACCCATATCTGAGTGGTTGGCATATGGCAATATAACGGTCAAATGACATACCAAGCAACAGTCCTGACTCTAAGCTGGTGAGAGAATGGAGGAAGAACATCTGGAGGAGACATGACTCAAAACCAATGTGTCTCTTCTGGAACCAAAAGATAGACAGCATTTGCGGGGCAATGCTTGTGGACAGAAGGGCATCATTGGAGGCCAGCAGGGAAAGGAAAATAAACATAGGCTTGTGGAGGCCAGAAGAGGCTGAGATGACAGTCAGGAGCATCATGTTTCCAAGCAAGGCCAGAACATAACATAAGCAAACACCAGCACCAACCCACTTATACGCTCCCTCTAGTCCGGGAATTCCAACCAGGATGAACGAGGTGGGATAGAATGTGACATTGACTTTGATGTCTGGCATTCCTCTGCTGATCATCTTCTACACTGAGGTCCACAGAACTCTATGGAGGATGAATATATTGTACCTAATGGGATAGAAGCCTTAGAATTACAAATTAAATATGAATAGCACTCGGAAAATATGTATTTATATGAATAAGTGAACATTTACTATGAATTGACTCGTAACAGGTTCACTTTTTAGCAGACACAATAGGCATCCTGTTCTCTGAGCTCTTCTGCTGCAGGAACCACAAAAGGTATTTAGAACGTTTAGGACCTTTACCTGTCTGTCACAACATACCTCCCAAAATTCTGAAAGGACAAAAAGGGGCATATTTTAGTAGGTAGGCAAAAGACAAGCCCCCTGCCACTCCCACAGTTACAGGGTTTGTGATTATTTAATATGCAAACAATGATTGGTTACAGCCACGTGTGTGTTTCCAACCACTATCCTTCCAATCTGCTGGCTGTTCAAAATGACAAATTCTATAATCTCGAGGTTGGATGGAAGGTTTACTAAACTATAACACTTTTGTCACTGAAATAGCAGATTTTATAGAGATTTATACATTAGACCAAAAAGAAACAACTGGGGATCAAAGAGGGACGACTGGGGATCAAAGAGGGACGACTGAGGTTCAAAGAGGGACAACTGAGGTTCAAAGAGGGACGACTGAGGTTCAAAGAGGGACGACTGAGGTTCAAAGAGGGACGACTGAGGTTCAAAGAGGGACGACTGAGGTTCAAAGAGGGACGACTGAGGAGGAAAGAGGGACGACTGAGGAGGAAAGAGGGACGACTGAGGAGGAAAGAGGGACGACTGAGGTTCAAAGAGGGACGACTGAGGTTCAAAGAGGGACGACTGAGGTTCAAAGAGGGACGACTGAGGTTCAAAGAGGGACGACTGAGGTTCAAAGAGGGACGACTGAGGTTCAAAGAGGGACAACTGAGGTTCAAAGAGGGACAACTGAGGAGGAAAGAGGGACAACTGAGGTTCAAAGAGGGACGACTGAGGTTCAAAGAGGGACAACTGAGGAGGAAAGAGGGACAGAGGGATCCATCATCTAATTGAGCTTAAGTCCTGTGGCACCCAGGCTGGGGACTCATTTTAAAAACAGGTACACATTCGTGGACACCTTTTATATTGGAACAGGCTCCTAAAATCAGGTACTGTCTACAGAAATCAAGGACTTCTAATCAGCCTCCAATACAGTTCAGTGCAACAGTTGAGGGGTAACGGTGGAGGGATGATAATGGAGAGATAATGATGGAGGGATAGTGATGGAAGAATACTGGTTGAGGGATTGTGGTAGAGGGATATGGTGGAGGGATGATGGTGAAAGGACAATGATGGAGAGATAACAGTGAAGGAATAATGGTGGAGGGATGATGGTGGAGGGATGATGGTGGAGGGATGATGGTGAAAGGACAATGATGGAGAGATAACAGTGAAGGAATAATGGTGGAGGGATGATGGTGGAGGGATGATGGTGGAGGGATGATGGTGAAAGGACAATGATGGAGAGATAACAGTGAAGGAATAATGGTGGAGGGATGATGGTGAAAGGACAATGATGGAGAGATAACAGTAGAGGGATAATGATGGAAGAATAACAGTGGAGGATCAATGGTGGAGGGAGGGATATCTGTGGAGGGAGAATGATGGAGAGATAACAATAGAGGGATAATGGGGGAGAGATAACTGTGGAGGGATAATGATGAAAGGATACCGGTGGAGGGATAAGGGTGGAGGGATAATGGGGGAGGGATGAGGGTGGAGGGATAACGATGGAGGGATAACGGGAGAGGGATGAGGGTGGAGGGATGACAATGGAGGGATAACGGGGGAGGGATGAGGGTGGAGGGATAACAATGGAGGGATAACCATGGAGAGATAATGATGGAGAGATAACAGTAGAGGGATAACGGGGGAGGGCTAAGGATGAAGGGATGATGGTGGAGAGATAACTGTGGAGGGATAATGATGAAAGGATACCGGTGGAGGGATAAGGGTGGAAGGATAACGATGGAGGGATAATGGGGGAGGGATGAGGGTGGAGGGATAACGATGGAGGGATAATGGGGGAGGGATGAGGGTGGAGGGATGATGGTGGAGAGATAACGATGGAAGGATAACAGTAGAGGGATAAGGGTGGAGGGATAAGGGTGGAGGGATAAGGGTGGAGGGATAACGGGAGAGGGATGAGGGTGGAGGGATAACGATGGAGGGATAACAGGGGAGGGATGAGGGTGGAGGGATAACGATGGAGGGATAACGGGAGAGGGATGAGGGTGGAGGGATAACGATGGAGGGATAACAGGAGAGGGATGAGGGTGGAGGGATAACGATGGAGGGATAACGGGAGAGGGATGAGGGTGGAGGGATAACGATGGAGGGATAACAGGGGAGGGATGAGGGTGGAGGGATAACGATGGAGGGATAACGGGAGAGGGATGAGGGTGGAGGGATAACGATGGAGGGATAACCATGGAGAGATAATGATGGAGAGATAACGGGAGAGGGATGAGGGTGGAGGGATAATGATGGAGGGATAACGGGAGAGGGATGAGGGTGGAGGGATAACGATGGAGGGATAACGGGAGAGGGATGAGGGTGGAGGGATAACGATGGAAGGATAACGGGAGAGGGATGAGGGTGGAGGGATAACGATGGAGGGATAACAGGGGAGGGATGAGGGTGGAGGGATAATGATGGAAGGATAACAGTAGAGGGATAAGGGTGGAGGGATAACGATGGAGGGATAACAGGGGAGGGATGAGGGTGGAGGGATAATGATGGAAGGATAACAGTAGAGGGATGAGGGTGGAGGGATAACGATGGAGGGATAACAGGAGAGGGATGAGGGTGGAGGGATGAGGGTGGAGGGATAACAGGGGAGGGATGAGGGTGGAGGGATAACAGGGGAGGGATGAGGGTGGAGGGATAACGATGGAGGGATAACAGGGGAGGGATGAGGGTGGAGGGATGAGGGTGGAGGGATAACGATGGAGGGATAACGGGAGAGGGATGAGGGTGGAGGGATAACGATGGAGGGATAACAGGGGAGGGATGAGGGTGGAGGGATAATGATGGAGGGATAACAGGGGAGGGATGAGGGTGGAGGGATAACGATGGAGGGATAACAGGGGAGGGATGAGGGTGGAGGGATAATGATGGAAGGATAACAGGAGAGGGATGAGGGTGGAGGGATAATGATGGAAGGATAACAGTAGAGGGATAAGGGTGGAGGGATATCGATGGAGGGATAACGGGAGAGGGATGAGGGTGGAGGGATGACAATGGAGGGATAACAGGGGAGGGATAAGGGTGGAGGGATGATGGTGGAGGGATAACCTTGAAGGGATAATCGTGGAGGAATAACTGTAGAGGGATAATGGTGGAGGGATAATGATGGAAGGATAACAGTGGAGGGATAATGGGGGAGGGATGAGGGTGGAGGGATGATGATGGAAGGATAACAGTAGAGGGATAAGGGTGGAGGGATAACGATGGAGGGATAATGGGGGAGGGATGAGGGTGGAGGGATAACGATGGAGGGATAACGGGAGAGGGATGAGGGTGGAGGGATGATGGTGGAGGGATAACAATGAAGTGATAATGGGGGAGGGATGAGGGTGGAGGGATGACAATGGAGGGATAACGACGAAGGGATAATCGTAGAGGAATAACCGTAAAGGGATAGTAGTGGAGGGATAATGATGGAAGGATAATGATGGAGGGATAATGGGAGAGGGATCAGGGTGGAGGGATGATGGTGGAGGCAATAACGATGGAGTGATAATGGGGGAGGGATGAGGGTGGAGGGATGACAATGGAGGGATAACAGGGAAGGGATAAGGGTGGAGGGATGATGGTGGAGGGATAACCTTGAAGGGATAATCGTGGAGGAATAGCCGTAGAGGGATAATGGTGGATGGATAATGATGGAAGGATAACAGTGGAGGGATAATGGGGGAGGGATGAGGGTGAAGGGATAATGATGGAAGGATAACCATGGAGGGATAATGATGGAGAGATAACTGTGGAGGGATAATGATGAAAGGATACCGGTGGAGGGATAATGGGGGAGAGATGAGGGTAGAGGGATAAGGGTGGAAGGAACAGGGGGGAGGGATGATGATGGAAGGATAATGATGGAGGGATAACTGTGGAGAGATAAGGGGGGAGGGATGATGATGGAAGGATAATGATGGAGGGATAACTGTGGAGAGATAAGGGGGAAGGGATGATGATGGAAGGATAATGATGGAGGGATAACTGTGGAGAGATAAGGGGGGAGGGATGATGATGGAAGGATAATGATGGAGGGATGATGATGAAAGGATAACAGTGGAGGGATGATGATGGAGGGATGATGATGAAAGGATAACAGTGGAAGGATGATGATGGAGGGATGATGATGGAGGGATAACTGTGGAGAGATAAGGGGGGAATGATAATGATGGAGGGATAATGATGGAGGGATAACTGTGGAGAGATAAGGGTGGAGAGATGATGATGGAGGGATAACAATGGGGCTGTGCAATGTCTACATGAAAGTAAATCTAAAAAATAAAAGGAAGGTTTACTGAAGGGATAACTCTTTCTGAAAGCATTTTATTTTTATTATGTAATAAACGATTTTTAGAGGGGGGGGGGTTGTTTTACTTATGTAAATATTAGCAAATTGTGTTTATTCATTATGCATGCTGTTATTGAATGTATTTGTTATGGATTCATTTGTGTGTATTGAGTGTATTTGTTATGGATTCATTTGTATGTATTGAGTGTATTTGTTATGGATTCATTTGTATGTATTGAATGTATTTGTTATGGATTCATTTGTGTGTATTGAATGATTTGTTATGGATTCATTTGTGTGTATTGAATGTATTTGTTATGGATTCATTTGTGTGTATTGAGTGTATTTGTTATGGATTCATTTGTATGTATTGAGTGTATTTGTTATGGATTCATTTGTATGTATTGAATGATTTGTTATGGATTCATTTGTGTGTATTGAATGTATTTGTTATGGATTCATTTGTATGTATTGAATGATTTGTTATGGATTCATTTGTATGTATTGAGTGTATTTGTTATGGATTCATTTGTATGTATTGAGTGTATTTGTTATGGATTCATTTGTGTGTATTGAGTGTATTTGTTATGGATGAATTTGTATGTATTGAGTGTACTTGTTATGGATTCATTTGTGTGTATTGAATGTATTTGTTATGGATTCATTTGTGTGTATTGAATGTATTTGTTATGGATTCATTTGTGTGTATTGAGTGTATTTGTTATGGATTCATTTGTGTGTATTGAGTGTATTTGTTATGGATTCATTTGTGTGTATTGAGTGTACTTGTTATGGATTCATTTGTGTGTATTGAGTGTATTTGTTATGGATTCATTTGTATGTATTGAGTGTATTTGTTATGGATTCATTTGTATGTATTGAGTGTACTTGTTATGGATTCATTTACATGGATTCATGGATTCATTTACACTCAATACACACAAATGGATTCATTTGTGTGTATTGAGTGTACTTGTTATGGATTCATTTGTATGTATTGAATGTATTTGTTATGGATTCATTTGTATGTATTGAGTGTATTTGTTATGGATTCATTTGTATGTATTGAGTGTATTTGTTATGAATTCATTTGTATGTATTGAGTGTATTTGTTATGGATTCATTTGTATGTATTGAGTGTATTTGTTATGAATTCATTTGTATGTATTGAATGATTTGTTATGGATTCATTTGTATGTATTGAGTGTATTTGTTATGGATTCATTTGTATGTATTGAATGTATTTGTTATGGATTCATTTGTATGTATTGAGTGTATTTGTTATGGATTAATTTGTATGTATTGAGTGTATTTGTTATGGATTCATTTGTATGTATTGAATGATTTGTTATGGATTCATTTGTATGTATTGAATGTATTTGTTATGGATTCATTTGTATGTATTGAGTGTACTTGTTATGGATTCATTTGTATGTATTGAATGATTTGTTATGGATTCATTTGTGTGTATTGAGTGTATTTGTTATGGAAAGTGTTTTACATTTTTGATGTTTTCAATAATAATAATAATAACAAATAACAGGGGTTCTAACCCTTCACCATTCGATTAAGAGCTAAATGTAAATCTTTTGTCATTGCATACACATTCCCACGAATAACGGGATAATCTGTGCATACAGAAATGACTCCTAAATGTCAATGGATACAACAGAAAAGAACTCATACATACTGTAGCTTGGAAACTGGAATTACGAAAAAAAAGGAAAACCAAACTACCAATATCAATATTTGAAGGCTTTAAAAGAGGCCTTGTATCTGTATCCAGACTGTGTTATGGGGCGAAGAGGTCAGCACAGCTTAGTCATTGATGGAATCCCACCTCCCCCCTCCATCTGCAATGACGTGAAGATACATTTTCAGAAAGAATACTCTGAGATTGGAAATATTGATAAAATAGGAAGATATATTTTGGTTCCTCAGACTGATCAGGAGGTATCAATGATGGTGTGAAGGTAATTTAGTGGTCGGCTCTTCTGACCACCATCTCTCATCTGTAGATACATGAAGCCATGCCAATGTCGGAATTGTTTGTAGAGATTTGTAGTTTGAGTTTATATACTTTACCAGGGGCGGACTGACAACTCATGGGGCCCCCGGGCAATAGAGGATCATGGGGCCCCTATGTCCTCGCCCACACTCAAACTACACCCAAAAAAGCCTATGAAACGTATCAGGGGCATCTCATGTGGCCCCCTACTGACCTCGGACACTGGTCAGTCCATCCCTGTACTTTACAGATCTGTTTACCATCCTGATGTGGAGCTCTATAAATCATAAGGAGCTGCTCACAGGTGGGGATCTTATGTCTGTGGTCATTTCTTCCAATCAGAGCATTCATAAAACCGGCTTTTCACTTTGTATTACCACATTTCATATCCCGAGCTCCTTTAATAGGTACGATATAAAAAACTTCATGGAATTCTTTTTTTTTATTCTTCCAAGATAACGAATGATGAGATCTCCATCTCACCCGCCCGGCTTTCCCTCCTCATGCAGAGCTGAGGTTGTCTTCTATTAATACCGGCTGACAATTGTCACCGGTCTGCTTTCAGGCACCAGCTACAAAACCCAACAGACCGCCACCTCCCCTGACATCTTTATAATTGGATCATCTGAGTTTTGTGTGTTAGAATTAAAACATCAGATATAGAAATACCAGCAAAGCAATAATATGAAAAAAATGAAATTCACATAATTTTTACCAGTGGAATTGGAATCATTTAGTGTTTGTGTTCAGTAATGAATGAGTCTTACAAACAGATTGATGGGGATGTTAGATGGGTAGAAGTGAGTACACTAAATGTCACAGCACCCGTGTGTGAAATGGCAAGATTCTGTGTACCTCTGGCCATCACACCCATGTGGGACCATCACACCCATGTGGGCTTGTTGGACACCACAGTTGAAAACCATGGCCGGTAATATGGAGGACCCTCCCGCCACCTTCCATGGCCAGTAAAATGGAATTGCCCCCTTTGTATCTACAACATGCTCTACTCTTCTGGGAAGATTTTCTACAAGATTTTGGAGGGTGTCTGTGGGAATTTGTGACCATTTGTGAGGTCAGGTACTGATGTTGGATGAGAAGACCTGGCTCACAATTGGTGTTTCAATTCATCCCAAAGGTATTCAGTAGGGTTGAGGTCAGTGTTCTGTGCAGAACACTCAAGTTCCTCCACACCAAGCTAGTCAAGCCATGTCTTTATGGAGCTAGCTCACAATTGGCGCTCCAATTCATCCCAAAGGTATGCAGTAGGGTTGAGGTCAGGGCTCTATGAAGAACACTCAAGTTCCTCCATGCCAAACTGGTCAAACCATGTGTTTATGGACTAGCTCACAACTGGCATTCCAATTCATTCCAAAGGTATTCAGTAGGGTTGAGGTCAGGGTTCTGTGCAGAACACTCGAGTTTCCCCAACCCAAACTGGTTAAACCATGTCATTATGGAGCTAGCTCCCAATTGGCATTCCAATTCTTCCCCAAAGGTGTTCAGTAGGGTTGAGGTCAGGGTTCTGTGCAGAACATTCATGCTCCTCCACAAAACGTTGGTCAAGCCATGTCTTTATGAAGCTAGCTTACAATTGGCATTCCAACTCATCCCAATAGTGCTCAGTAGGGTTTAGGTCAGGGCTCTGTGCAGAACACTCGAGTTACTCCACACCAAGCTGGTCAAGCCATGTCTTTATGGAGCTAGCCCACAATTGGTTCTCCAATTCACCCCAGAGGTATGCAGTAGGGTTGAGGTCAGGGCTCTGGGGAGAACACTCAAGTTCTTCCACGCCAAACTGGTCAAACCATGTCTTTATAGAGCTAGCTTACAATTGACATTCTAGTTCATCCCAAAAGTGTTCAGTGCGGTTTAGGTCAGGGCTGTATGCAGATCACTCATGGTCCTTCGCATCAAGCTGATCAAGCCATGTCTTTATGGAGCTAGCTCACAATTGGTGCTTCAATTCATCCCAAAGGTATGCTGTAGGATTGAGATCAGGGTTCTGTATGCGTTCCTCCATACCAAACTGGCCAAATCATGTCTTTATGCAGCTGCCTTGGCACATGCTGGAACAGAAAAGGGTCTTCACCAACCACATGACTGGAAGAACACAATTGTCTACAATGTCTTTGCATGCTGTAGCATTACCAGAACCCTTCACTAGTAGGGATGAACTAAACACACCTGGGTGCTGTTCATGGAGGTTCACCCAAACATTTCAAAAGTTTGGATTGTCGGGGATGCGGGCACCCAGCAAGGGTGATCAGATCAGTGGGCTTAAAATAAGTATATTAAGATAGTTGACAGACTTCCAAACCATAAACAATGCAAGTGATGAATAAATGTGACCATGCAAAACCCAAATCAAAGCTAACTAACTATATACAAAATGGAGAGGACACACATGAACAGGATAAGATCAGGACAGGAGACAAGGAGGGCAGGGAGCTAGGTCCTGGGATCAGGAAGCAGGATACAGGGAGCAGGTCAGAGGAACAGGTCACGGGGTCAGAAACAAGGATCAGGCTCAGGCAGGGACAGGAGACATGGGGAGCAAGGAACGAGGTCCTGGGATCAGGAAGCAGGATACAGGGAGCAGGTCAGAGGAACAGGTATTAGGGTCAGGTACAAGGATCAGGCTCAGGCAGGGACAGGAGAAAAGGGGAACAAGGAACGAGGTCCTGGGAGCAAGAAGCAGGATACAGGGAGCAGGCCAGAGGAGCAGGTCTCAGGGTCAGGTACAAAGATCAGGCTCAGGCAGGGACAGGAGACAAGGGGAGCAAGGAGCTAGGTCCTGGGATCAGGAAGCAGGATACAGGGAGCAGGTCAGAGGAGCAGGTCTCAGGGTCAGGTACAAGGATCAGGCTCAGGCAGGGACAGGAGACAAGGGGAGCAAGGAGCTAAGTCCTGGGATCGGGAAGCAGGATACAGGGAGCAGGTCAGAGGAGCAGGTCTCAGGGTCAGGTACAAGGATCAGGATCAGGCAGGGACAGGAGACAAGGGGAGCAAGGAACGAGGTCCTGGGAGCAGGAAGCAGGATACAGGGAGCAGGTCAGAGGAGCAGGTCTCAGGGTCAGGTACAAGGATCAGGCTCAGGCAGGGACAGGAGAAAAGGGGAGCAAGGAACGAGGTCCTGGGAGCAAGAAGCAGGATACAGGGAGCAGGCCAGAGGAGCAGGTCTCAGGGTCAGGTACAAGGATCAGGCTCAGGCAGGGACAGGAGAAAAGGGGAGCAAGGAACGAGGTCCTGGGATCAGGAAGCAGGATACAGGGAGCAGGTCAGAGGAGCAGGTCTCAGGGTCAGGTACAAGGATCAGGCTCAGGCTAAGGCAGGGACAGGAGACAAGGGGAGCAAGGAGCTAAGTCCTGGGATCAGGAAGCAGGATACAGGGAGCAGGCCAGAGGAGCAGGTCTCAGGGTCAGGTACAAGGATCAGGCTCAGGCAGGGACAGGAGACAAGGGGAGCAAGGAGCTAAGTCCTGGGATCGGGAAGCAGGATACAGGGAGCAGGTCAGAGGAGCAGGTCTCAGGGTCAGGTACAAGGATCAGGATCAGGCAGGGACAGGAGACAAGGGGAGCAAGGAACGAGGTCCTGGGAGCAGGAAGCAGGATACAGGGAGCAGGTCAGAGGAGCAGGTCTCAGGGTCAGGTACAAGGATCAGGATAAGGCAGGGACAGGAGACAAGGGGAGCAAGGAACGAGGTCCTGGGAGCAGGAAGCAGGATACAGGGAGCAGGTCAGAGGAGCAGGTCTCAGGGTCAGGTACAAGGATCAGGCTCAGGCAGGGACAGGAGACAAGGGGAGCAAGGAGCCTGGGAGCAGGAAGCAGGATACAGGGAGCAGGTTAGAGCAGCAGGTCTCAGGGTCAGGTACAAGGATCAGGCTCAGGCAGGGACAGGAGAAAAGGGGAACAAGGAGCTAGGTCCTGGGAGCAGGAAGCAGGATACAGGGAGCAGGTCAGAGGAGCAGGTCTCAGGGTCAGGTAGAAGGATCAGGCTCAGGCAGGGACATGTCTTGTAGGAAGAATACTGAAGCACTGATCTTCAGTCAAGGGCGGGATTATATAACCCCGAGTAGCCCATGCCAGGTGAAGCCTACTTACTTGGACAGCCCAGATGCTGGGAGACATCCGCTGGTGACTCTGGAAATAACAGTGCCGCCAGCAGGTGACCCAGGTCCTGACATGGATGCCGAACCTGAACCCCACTGAACGTAATAGGAGCTAAATACGTGAAATAATTTTTCTCCATTTTAAGGCTAATAGCCAAGATATTGGTAAAAAAAAAGTGCTTGGGAGGGGCTGGAACACAGGGGACATGTACCAACATGGAGGGTCCTCTAAACCTGCCTCTGAATTTGCCCATCAACCATGTACAGTAGTATAGTAACATCGTCCTGGTGAGTAATGTGTCAGTGTCTCCCCCACCCCCCAGGTATTTATTACCTCTCACAGAGATCACAGAACTCCCCCCCCCCCCGGCAAAGCCCTCATCTTCCTCAACATCTGGAGAATTACTCTTAGGTCCTCTTCATAACCCGGCTGGACATGGTACCACTTGATTTATCTACCATTGCCTCTTCTAGATTCTTGGCCCTGGTGGTATAATACTGCTGCATTTTCTTTTTGACATTTGTATGGAACTTTGCTGCATCAATACCCCCCCCCCCCCATTATAGTCCCCTAGTGCTAATTACTGGTTGTGGTGTTTTATGACTCCTCAGGGGCGTATCTGCCGCAAGGAAAACAAGGTATTTGCCTTTAAGACTCTATTCTATTCTAAAATACAATAAAGTGCAATACATCCCAGACTTATAAACCAGCCGGCAACAACGGTTATGTTACTCTTCAACTTTTGTCTTTAAAGTGAAGGTAATGCTAATTAAAGTGACAAGCAAGTCAGTGCTGGCAGCTATATAAAGTGACACAATGTAAATAATACTCCTTAAAGTGATTAATAGTGCTGATAAAGTCCACATATATTAATAAATGTGGAGTTCTTCTGGTGATATATTAAATAATAGAAACTGCGCACTCACCAGATGCGCAATAACATCACGCATTTGAGAACACAATTTCTCAGTAGGTCAGCTGGGTCCTCTTATGGACATTTATACCCTGGTATGGACTCCCCTCTGGATCATCCGTGCAATGCAGCACCTCTCACCTCCTCCTTAGATGTCTCTGTGGGTGGTTAGGCTCATCAAGAGCCCAAAAAAGGATGCCTGAATAGCGTGATACTGCTTCAGAGGGTTTTATTAATCCAATCACAGGTAAGTAACAAGATAAAACAGAAAACCAGAAACTGACCATATGTGTGTTGTAAAGATGGCCGCCGGACCTGCAAGGGGCCTCGGCGGCGTGTCGTCACGACGTTGCAGCTCCTGCCTGACGCGTTTCGTGCTCTTGCACATACTCATAGGGGGTGTGCCTGCAACGTCTGACGTCTTGTATGTCCTATTGTCAAGGTCCTACCTTTCCTCAGAGCTTGTGCATCTCCATGTGCTGGCGTCCATCTTAGGTTTCTGCAAAGCATGGTGGGAACCTTTATGCCTTCAGGCTTCTGCGGCTCCTCCTCAGAAGGGTGTGGCTGATCACATTTAAACTTGCTGTCTGGAAGTGCCCTCTGCATTCGTGTCCTGTATGTTCCCTTGTCGCAAGCTCTTGTTCTGTTCTCGTTGCTCTCCTGGTAACCGACTCGGCTTGGACAAGACTATTCGCTGCTTTGACCCTTTACTTGACCTCCCGTTGCTGAACCCGGCCCGTGACCTGAGTATTCTTTGCCTACCATCTAGTACTGTCTGCTCCGTTGTTATTGACCCGGCCTGTCTGACTACGCTACACGTGTTCCCATCTAGCTCCCACCAGCTGTACGCCATTGGCGGCAGTCGTTACCGCAGCTGGGGTTACTCGGGGGCCATGACCTGGTCTCAGGCTGCGTCAAGTCCATCCCCACCATCAGGGGCTCTGGCGAAGGGTAGCCTGGGGCTTAGACTCCGCGCCCTGAGGGACTCTGGTCTGTGGGTAGTGGCTGTCATCAATCGCTGCGTGACCTTACCATAGGCCTGCCTGCCCATTCCATCATTCCTGCCCTGACACCTATTTGTAGTGAGAAATGGCGTGCGTGCATGTCGCGTCCGCCATTTTGCCGGCTATCCAGCTCATGCGCGGTACATCAGGCATCATGTTTCCGGCTATCCTGCACCTGCGCAATACACCGGCGCCATTTTGTTGTGGATCTGCAAACATTAACAGATCCGTCTAAGCTTAAGCAGGATGCGCGCGCATCCGGGCGCCATTTTCCAGATGACTTCCTATGCAGATACCACAATGATCACCAGGGAATAGAAAACCAAAACCAAAATCATCCAACAAGCTTACAATTCCCGAAATTAGCCGCAATATATTGAATTGCAAAACGGTGGTAAATGTCAAGATGTTCATGTAGACGCCGTTAAGTTTATGCCATCCCGCAAATTATTAATACCCGCGCATGCGCAGTCAAGCAATCCCTGTATGCATATTTGTCAGATCCACATATTCAGGTTGCAAAATTATATGCATATATCTCAACACATCAAAAATGGGGTTGTAAATATGCCCACAGAGTAAATATACTCAAATCAATAAAATGGTGATCAGTGCAAATGCCACGAATAGGTACAGTCAGGTCCATAAATATTGGGACATGGACACAATTCTAACATTTTTGGCTCTATACACCACAATGGATTTGAAATGAAACGAACAAGATGTGCTTTAACTGCAGACTGTCAGCTTTAATTTGAGGGTATTTACATCTAAATCAGGTGAACGGTGTAGGAATTACAACAGTTTGCATATGTGCCTCCCACTTGTTAAGGAACCAAAAGTAATGGGACAGAATAATAATCATAAATCAAACTTTCACTTTTTAATACTTGGTTGCAAATCCTTTGCAGTCAATGACAGCCTGAAGTGTGGAACGCATAGACATCACCAGACGCTGGGTGTCATCCCTGGTGATGCTCTGCCAGGCCTCTACTGCAACTGTCTTCAGTTCCTGCTTGTTCTTGGGGAATTTTCCCTTCAGTTTTGTCTTCAGCAAGTGAAATGCTCAATCGGATTCAGGTCAGGTGATTGGCCATTGCAGAACATTCCACTTCTTTGGTGTCTTTGCAGTCTGCTTTGGGTCATTGTCCATCTGCACTGTGAAGCGTCCAATGAGTTGTGAAGCATTTGGCTGAATATGAGCAGATAATATTCCCGAAACACTTCACAATTCATCCGGCTGCTTCTGTCAGCCGTCACATCATCAATAAATACAAGAGAAGCAGTTCCATTGGCAGCCATACATGCCCACGCCATGACACTACCACCACCATGATCACTGATGAGGTGGTATGCTGAGGACCATGAGCAGTTCCTTCTCCATACTCTTCTCTTCCCATCACTCTGGTACAAGTTGATGTCGGTCTCATCTGTCCATAGGATGTTGTTCCAGAACTGTGAAGGCTTTTTTACATGTCGTTTGGCAAACTCTAATCTGGCCTTCCTGTTTTTGAGGCTCACCAATGGTTTCCATCTTGTGGTGAACCCTCTGTATTCACTCTGGTGAAGTCTTCTCCTGATTGGTGACTTTGACACACATACACCTACCTCCTGGAGGGTGTTCTTGATCTGGCCAACTGTTGTGAAGGGTGTTTTCTTCACCAGGGAAAGAATTCTTCGCTCATCCACCACAGTTGTTTTCCGTGGTCTTCCGGGTCTTTTGGTGTTGCTGAGCTCACCGGTGCGTTCCTTCTTTTTAAGAATGTTCCAAACAGTTGTTTTGGCCACGCCTAATGTTTTTGCTATCTCTCTGATGGGTTTGTTTTGTTTTTTCAGCCTAATGATGGCTTCACTGATAGTGACAGCTCTTTGGATCTCATCTTGAGAGTTGACAGCAACAGATTCCAAATGCAAATAGCACACTTGAAATGAACTCTGGACCTTTTATCTGCTCATTGTAATTGGGATAATGAGGAAATAACACACACCTGGCCATGGAACAGCTGAGAAGCCAATTGTCCCATTACTTTTGGTCCCTTAACAAGTGGGAGGCACATATGCAAACTGTTGTAATTCCTACACCGTTCACCTGATGTGGATGTAAATACCCTCAAATTAAAGCTGACAGTCTGCAGTTAAAGCACATCTTGTTCGTTTCATTTCAAATCCATTGGGGTGTATAGAGCCAAAAATGTTAGAATTGTGTCGATGTCCCAATATTTATGGACCTGACTGTAAGTATCACATAACATGGTGTGCACAATATGCTGTAATGTTGATACAATAATCAGTATGATAAATCCAGGTATGCTCAGTAAATAATCAGAAAAAAATGATATAATCATAAAAAGGAATATGTGCGGTCAAACCGTCACTAAAATCTATATTACGTAAATATATCTTTATAAACAACTGAGGTAATTTTATTAAATCAAGAGTAAATCCCTAAAAAATATATAAAAGACTCATATCAAAGTAAAACATATATCGAATAAGAGAAAATAATAAAATAAGCCTGAATAAAATGATGATATATAGCCATAAAATATAGAATAGAATAGCTATAAAACATTTTACTAAGAGGTGTTATTTAAAAATTTGCGATGACAATTAAAAATGGGAGTTAAAATTGGGGACAAAAACAGGTAAAAATATTAAACCAATAGAAGACATTATTACATTACATTAGATGGAGTTTATATAGCGCCAAAGGGTTTGCTCAGCGCTGTACAATAGAGGGGGGGGGGACAATACATGAAACAGAACAGCAACAAACAGCACACGAGGGGTTAGAGGGCCCTACTCTTTAAAGCTTACAATCTAGGAGGGAGGGGGTAGTGGTACAGGAGGAAATGGCTGTGGGGGATGGAGTGGTAGGAGGAATGATGGAGAACGGCTGTTAGGTGAGGGTGGGGTAGGCTTCCCTGAAGAGATGGGTTTTTAGGGAACGCCTGAAGGTGAGGAGGGAAGGTGACAGTCTGATGGATTGGGGTAGTGAGTTCCAGAGGATGGGGGAGGACCTGGAGAAGTCTTGCAGTTGTGCGTGGGAGGAGGAGACCAGGGAGCAAGATAGAAGGAGGTCCTGTGAGGAGCGAAGGGTACGGGTAGGGTGGTATTTGGGTATCAGGTCGGTTAGGTAGTTAGGGGCAGTGTTGTGAAAGGCTTTGTAGGTCAGGGTTAGTAGTTTAAATTTAATGCGTTGGGCAACCAGGAGCCAGTGGAGGGATAGGCAGAGGGGGGTGGCGATAAAGATGATGAAATAGGAGATAAAACAGAGTATGTCCCAGTTTAGCTGTTGTCTATAAAACAATTGATATCAAACTCAACATTGAGTCCTTTGGGGTATAAAGTATTTAATTCAAAAATCCATTTAGACTCAAGCTGGGAGACAGCCATTCTCTTAAGTGTTCCTCTCCAATGTGCTTTAATGACATCTATGCCTATAAACTTTAATGAAGAGGGATCCCTATTATGACATAGCCGGTAATGCTTGGAAAGGGAACCTTCCTTGTAGCCCTTTTTGATGTTGTACACATGCTCCCTTAAGCGGTCCCTTAACCTTCTCGTAGTCCGACCAACATATTGCTTTTTACACGGACATTGCAAAAAACACACTACATGCCTGCTATTGCATGAGATGAAATTCTCAATCTTCTACGTCTTCCCTGTTGTTGAAGAAATCAAATTATCAACTTTCCTTTTCCTCACTTTATTACAAAGACAGATGACACAATTATTGCAATGTGGAGGAAACGTTATGGAGATGAGGAGGGGCTATGAAGATAAGGGGGAGTCATGGAGATGAGGCAGGGTTATGGAGAAGAGGAGAAGTGTGGGAGATGAGGAAGAGTGTGGGAGATGAGAAGGGGGGATAAGGAGGAGGGGTTATGACAATGTGCAGGAACCGTTAAGGAGATATGGAGGGATTGTGGAGATAAAGAGAGGTAATGGAGATGAGGAGGGGGAAGATGATGAGGAGAGGGGATTATTGAGATGAGGATGGGGGAGGAGATGAGGGGGGGGAGTCCATGGAGATAAGGAGGGATCATGCAGATGAGGAAGGCTCATGGAAATGAGAAGGGGTTTTGGAGATAAGGAGGAGGTATGGAGATGAGGAGATGTGATGGAGATGAGAAGAGGGGAGGAGATGGAGTTATGACGATGTGGAGGAAGCGTTATGGAGATGAGGAGGGATTGTGGAGATAAAGAGAGGTTATGGAGATGAGAAGGGGCTATGAAGAAAAGGGGGAGTCATGGAGATGAGGCAGGGTTATGGAGAAGAGAAGAAGCGTTATGGAGATGAGAAGAGTGTGGGAGATGAGGAAGAGTGTGGGAGATGAGAAGGGGGGATAAGGAGGAGGGGTTATGACGATGTGCAGGAAGCTTTAAGGAGATATGGAGGGATTGTGGAGATAAAGAGAGGTAATGGAGATGAGAAGGGGCTATGAAGAAAAGGGGGAGTCATATAGACAAGGCAGGTTTATGGAGAAGAGAAGAAGCTTGAGAGATGAGAGGAGTGTGGGAGAAGAGGAGAAGTATGGGAGATGAGAAGAGTGTGGGAGATGAGAAGGGGGGGATAAGGAGGAGGGGTTATGACAATGTTCAGGAAGCGTTAAGGAGATATGGAGGGATTGTGGAGATAAAGAGAGGTTATGGAGATGAGAAGGGGCTATGAAGAAAAGGGGGAGTCATGGAGATGAGGCAGGGTTATGGAGAAGAGGAGAAGTATGGGAGATGAGAAGAGTGTGGGAGATGAGAAGGGGGATAAGGAGGAGGGGTTATGACAATGTGCAGGAAGCGTTAAGGCGATATGGAGGGATTGTGGAGATAAAGAGAGGTTATGGAGATGAGGAGGGGGAAGATGATGAGGAGAGGGGTTTATTGGGATGAGGATGGGGGAGGAGATGAGGGGGAGGGTCCATGGAGATAAAGAGGTGTCATGGAGATGAGAAAGGCTCATGGAAATGAGAAGGGGTTATGGAGATAAGGAGGAGGTATGGAGATGAGGAAATGTGATGGAGATGAGAAGAGGGGAGGAGATGGGGTTATGACGATGTGGAGGTAGCGTTATGGAGATGAGGAGGGATTGTGGAGATAAAGAGAGGTTATGGAGATGAGGAGGGGCTATGAAGAAAAGGGGGAGTCATGGAGATGAGGCAGGGTTATGGAGAAGAGGAGAAGTATGGGAGATGAGAAGAGTGTGGGAGATGAGAAGGTGGGAATACGGAGGAGAGGTTATGACAATGTGCAGGAAGCGTTAAGGAGATATGGAGGGATTGTGGAGATAAAGAGGTAATGGAGATGAGGAGGGGGAAGATGATGAGGAGAGGGGATTATTGAGATGAGGATAGGGGAGGAGATGATGAGGAGGGTTTATGGAGATGAGGAGGGGCTATGAAGATAAGGGGGAGTCATGGAGATGAGGCAGGGTTATGGAGATGAGGAGAAGTGTGGGAGATGAGGAAGAGTGTGGGAGATGAGAAGGGGGGTAAGAAGGAGGGGTTATGACAATGTGCAGGAAGCGTTAAGGCGATATGGAGGGATTGTGGAGATAAAGAGGTTATGGAGATGAGGAGGGGGAAGATGATGAGGAGAGGGGGTTATTGATATGAGGATGGGAGAGAAGATGATGAGGAGGGTTTATGGAGATGAGGAGGGGCTATGAAGACAAGGATGGGTTACTGAGATAAGGAAGAGTCATGGAGATAATGAAGGGTTATGGAGATGAGAAGGGGTTACGGAGGTAAGGAGGAGTTGTGGGGATAGGATGGGGTGAGGTTATAAGGAGGGGTCTGTGTCCCTTGTAATCCCTCAGAAATTACATAGGCAGGGCTGACACCACTTGCTATGGATTCCAGAGTTGACAATACACTGTGTTGCCATGACATAGAGGAGGGTAGGAGGACACTAAATCTTTGGCCCAACAACAATATCAATGGACTGAACTTACCAGGATTCAGTCTGAGGCAAGGCTGCAGAACATGACTAAAGTTTGGCCAGATAATCAGAACCCTTCTGAAGTCAATGGAAGACGAATGCTTACAGTTGCAAGAAAAAGTATGTGAACCCCTTGGGATTCTGTGGAGTTTTGCATGAATTGGGTATAAAATGTGCTCTGAACGTCATCTAAGTCACAACAATAGAAGAACACAGTCTGCTGAACATAATACTACACAAACATTAGATGTTGCCATGGTTTAATTGCACATAACATGTAAACATTCACAGTGCAGGGAGGAAAAAGTATATGAGGCCCTAGCTTGATGACTTCTCCCAGAGCTAATCGGAGCCAGGAGTGAGCCAACCTTGACTCCAATCAGTGTGATGATATTGGATGTGTTGCTGACAGCTGTCCTGCCCTTAAAAAACACACACCTGTTTTGGGTTTAATGGTTTCAAGAAGCACTGTCTGATGTGAACCATGCCTCGCAGAAAAGAGCTCTCAGAAGACCTACGATCAAGAATTGTTGACTTGCATGAAGCTGGAAAGGGTTACAAAAGTATCTCCTTGAGCCTTGATGTTCCTGTGTCCACGGTAAGACAGACTGTCTACAAATGGAGAAAGTTTAGCACTGTTGCTACTCTCCCTAGGCGTGGTCGTCCTGTAAAAATGACTGCAAGAGCACAGCGCAGAATGCTGCATGAGGTAAAGAAGAATCCCAGAGTGTCAGCTAAAGACCCACAGAAATCTCTGGCACATGCTAACATTTTTGTTGACACATCTACAATAAGGAAAACATTAAACAAGAATGGAGTACATGGGAGGACACCACGGAGGAAGCCATTGCTGTCCAAAAAGAATATTGCAGCACGTTTGAAGTTTGCAAAAGAGCACCTGGATGTTCCACAGCACTACTGGCAGAATATACTGAGGACAGATGACACCAAGATGGAGTTGTTTGGGAAGAACACACAACACTATGTGTGGAGAAAAAAAGGCACAGCACACCAACATCAAAACCTCATCCCCACTGTGAAACATGGCGGAGGGAGCATCATGGTTTAGGCTGCTTTGCTGCCTCAGGGCCTGGACGGATTGTTGTCATTGATGGGAAAATGAATTCCAGAGTTTATCAAGACATTTTGCAGGAAAACGTACGACCATCTGTCCACCAACTGAAGCTCCGCAGAGGATGGGTGATGCAACAGGACAATGATGACCCAAAGCATACAAGTCATTCAACAAAACAATGGCTGCAACAGCACAGAATACGCCTTCTGGAGTGGCCCAGTCAGAGTCCTGACCTCAACCCCATTGAAATGCTGTGGCATGACCTTAAGAGAGAGATTCACACCAGACATCTCAAGAATATTGCTACACTGGAACAGTTTTGTGAAGAGGAGTGGTCCAAAATGACTCCAGATCGTTGTGCAGGTCTGATCTGCAACTACAGGAAACGTTTGGTTGAGGTTATTGCTGCCAAAGGAGGGTCAACCAGTTATTAAGTCCAAAGGTTCACATACTTTTTCCTCCCTGCACTGTGAATGTTTACATGTTATGTGCAATTAAACCATGGCAACATCTAATGTTTGTGTAGTATTATGTTCAGCAGACTGTGTTCTTCTATTGTTGTGCCTTAGATGACGTTCAGAGCACATTTTATGCCCAATTCATGCAAAACTCCACGTAATCCCAAGGGGTTCACATACTTTTTCTTGCAACTGTATAAACAGTAATGGCCCATTTCTAGATTAACAGTCAAGGGGTGTCACACAAAGGGGGGGGCTAGGACAAGTACAAAGGTCAGCATTTTCTTAAGAAATTCTGTTTGACGGGGAACATTTAATAAAGCTTTAAGATGAAACATTTCTAAAATGTCTGGGGGGGGGGGTGCCATGACCCGTCCTGTGAAGAGGCCCATCTGTACGATGTATACAACCTATCACAGCAACACCGGCATTTACTAGGAAAAAAAATGGCCAACAAAAAACAGCTTCAGCCTCTTTACCTACGTTTTGTAGGGACGGGGGGGAGGGGGTTCCCTTCATCTATATCAGATCCCAGACTGAGGTAGATGTTAATAGAGGACCCCGGAAAAATGTCATGGGGCTTCCTAAAATGTCCTATCCTACATCCTTCCAAAATATTTTTTTTAAAAGTCATAGGGTCCCCTCCAAATCTCATGTCAGGTCATTTGGGTCCCTTGAACCATGTCCAGGCCACCTTGTACAACATGTGGGACCTGCGAACAATGCTGCGTTCATGCTAATGGAAGACCACATCACATGCTAATGGAAGACCAAATCACATGCTAATGGAGGACCACATCACATGCTAATGGAGGACCACATCACATGCTAATGGAATACCACATCACATGCTAATAGAGACCAAATCACATGCTAATGGAAGACCACATCACATGCTAATAGAGACCAAATCACATGCTAATGGAAGACCACACCACATGCTAATGGAAGACCACGTCACATGCTCATGGAAGACCACATCACATGCTAATAGAGACCAAATCACATGCTAATGGAAGACCACGTCACATGCTAATGAAAGACCACATCACATGCTAATGAAAGACCACATCACATGCTCATGGAAGACCACATCACATGCTAATAGAGACCAAATCACATGCTAATGGAAGACCACACCACATGCTAATGGAAGACCACGTCACATGCTCATGGAAGACCACATCACATGCTAATGGAGGACCACATCACATGCTAATGGAAGACCAAATCACATGCTAATGGAAGACCACATCACATGCTAATAGAGACCAAATCACATGCTAATGGAAGACCACGCCACATGCTAATGGAAGACCACGTCACATGCTCATGGAAGACCACGTCACATGCTCATGGAAGACCACATCACATGCTAATGGAGGACCACATCACATGCTAATGGAAGACCAAATCACATGCTAATGGAAGACCACATCACATGCTAATAGAGACCAAATCACATGCTAATGGAAGACCACACCACATGCTAATGGAAGACCACGTAACCTGCTCATGGAAGACCACATCAAATGCTCATGGAAGACCACATCACATGCTAATAGAGACCAAATCACATGCTAATGGAAGACCACACCACATGCTAATGGAAGACCACGTCACATGCTAATGGAAGACCACATCACATGCTCATGGAAGACCACATCACATGCTCATGGAAGACCACATCACATGCTAATAGAGACCAAATCACATGCTAATGGAAGACCACACCACATGCTAATGGAAGACCACGTCACATGCTAATGGAAGACCACATCACATGCTCATGAAAGACCACATCACATGCTAATAGAGACCAAATCACATGCAATGGAAGACCACACCACATGCTAATGGAAGACCACATCACATGCTAATGGAAGACCACATCACATGCTAATGGAAGACCACACCACATGCTAATGGAAGACCACATCACATGCTAATGGAAGACCACATCACATGCTAATGGAAGACCACATCACATGCTAATGGAAGACCAAATCACATGCTAATGGAAGACCACATCACATGCTAATGGAAGACCACATCACATGCTAATGGCAGACCAAATCACATGCTAATGGAAGACCACATCACATGCTAATGGAAGACCACATCACATGCTAATGGAAGACCAAATCACATGCTAATGGAAGACCACATCACATGCTCATGGAAGACCACATCACATGCTAATGGAGGACCACATCACATGCTAATGGAAGACCAAATCACATGCTAATGGAAGACCACATCACATGCTAATAGAGACCAAATCACATGCTAATGGAAGACCACGCCACATGCTAATGGAAGACCACGTCACATGCTCATGGAAGACCACGTCACATGCTCATGGAAGACCACATCACATGCTAATGGAGGACCACATCACATGCTAATGGAAGACCAAATCACATGCTAATGGAAGACCACATCACATGCTAATAGAGACCAAATCACATGCTAATGGAAGACCACACCACATGCTAATGGAAGACCACGTAACCTGCTCATGGAAGACCACATCAAATGCTCATGGAAGACCACATCACATGCTAATAGAGACCAAATCACATGCTAATGGAAGACCACACCACATGCTAATGGAAGACCACGTCACATGCTAATGGAAGACCACATCACATGCTCATGGAAGACCACATCACATGCTCATGGAAGACCACATCACATGCTAATAGAGACCAAATCACATGCTAATGGAAGACCACACCACATGCTAATGGAAGACCACGTCACATGCTAATGGAAGACCACATCACATGCTCATGAAAGACCACATCACATGCTAATAGAGACCAAATCACATGCAATGGAAGACCACACCACATGCTAATGGAAGACCACATCACATGCTAATGGAAGACCACATCACATGCTAATGGAAGACCACACCACATGCTAATGGAAGACCACATCACATGCTAATGGAAGACCACATCACATGCTAATGGAAGACCACATCACATGCTAATGGAAGACCAAATCACATGCTAATGGAAGACCACATCACATGCTAATGGAAGACCACATCACATGCTAATGGCAGACCAAATCACATGCTAATGGAAGACCACATCACATGCTAATGGAAGACCACATCACATGCTAATGGAAGACCAAATCACATGCTAATGGAAGACCACATCACATGCTAATGGAAGACCACATCACATGCTAATGGAAGACCAAATCACATGCTAATGGAAGACCACATCACATGCTAATGGAAGACCACATCACATGCTAATGGAAGACCACATCACATGCTAATGGCAGACCACGTCACATATGTCACCTTTTGTTTTTCCCGAGTTCCCCTTTGTCCCTGACATGGTAACGAGTGTATCTCAGTAAGAGTTCGGTGAAGATAATGACCACATAATGATAATTACTCTTCTAAATCCCACCCGTCCCAGAAATAGAACGGCACGGAGGAGTGATCTTGAAGCATCAGGACAGGGAATTCAGGTCCTCCACAGGGACCGGCCGAGGCACTGACTCTCTCGTATGATCACCATGTACAACTATATAAATGCATTGTCCCCTGCAGCACGTGGAAGGCTCAGTCTCCCCATGGCAGGCTCTGGTGTTCGGGGTGGATGACATATCGGTAAGTCTGGGTTCCTCATCTATAGATGTTTCTATAATATGGGACTTCATCCAGTTTCTATGAGCGTAGCGCCCCCCTCTGTCCTCCATGGTTCTTAGTGTGGACCTGATGTTCTCTACAGAGTTCTGTAGATGAGGTCTAGATGCTGGTCTGATGCAGGGGCGGACTGACAACTCATGGGGCCCCCGGGCAATAGGGGATCATGGGGCCCCTGTGTGCTTGCCCAAACTCAAAAAAAGCCTATGAAAAAGGTACCAGGGGCACTCATGGGGCCCCCTACTGACCCCGGGCCCTCGGGCGCCCCTGGTCTGATGTCTATGTCTGGAACTTCAGATCCTAATTCTCGTTATGCATGAAGAGTTAGCGATCGAATACAAATACGAGTCCTTAGCTGAACCTTGAGCTCCGGTAGGTTCTCCCCCTTTCATGACCAGGCCATTTTTTGCTATTGAGCACTGCGCTACTTTAACTGGTAATTGGCGGTCATGCAACCCTGTACCCATATGAAATTGATATCATTTTGTTTCCACACAGAGATTTCTTTTGGTGGTATTTGATCTCCGCTGGGGGTTTTTATTGTATTTTTTGGCTATATAAATGAAAAAAGACAGAACATTTGGGGAAAAAGAATCTCATGTTTAAAAATGTTCCAAGCAAATAATCTTTCTTTATAAATTTAGGCTAAAATGTATTCTGCGACATTTCTTTGGCAGGAGAAACCCAGATCTGTGATTAATATTTATTATAAAATTGTGGAAAAAAACCATTTCATTTAATTTCTTAACTTTTCCAATAATTGTGACAAAAAAAAATTACAACTTCAGAAGCAACTCGCCATCCCTCTTCCTAAATATCTGGGACTGTCCAAAAAGGGGTCATGTGGGGGGATTTGTACCGTCCCGACATTTGGGGGGATTTGTACCGTCCTGACATTTGGGGGGATTTGTACCGTCCTGACATTTGGGGGGATTTGTACCGTCCTGACATTTGAGGGGGATTTGTACCATTCTGACATTTGGGGGGATTTGTACCGTCCTGACATTTGGGGGGGATTTGTACCGTCCTGACATTTAAGGGGATTTGTACCGTCCTGACATTTAAGGGGATTTGTACCGTCCTGACATTTGGGGGGATTTGTACCGTCCTGACATTTGAGGGGGATTTGTACCATTCTGACATTTGGGGGGATTTGTACCATTCTGACATTTGGGGGGATTTGTACCGTCCTGACATTTGGGGGGATTTGTACTCTTCTGACATTTGGGGGGGATTTGTACTCTTCTGACATTTGGGGGGGATTTGTACCATCCTGACATTTGGGGGGATTTGTACTCTTCTGACATTTGGGGGGGATTTGTACCATCCTGACATTTGGGGGAATTTGTACCGTCCTGACATTTGGAGGGAATTTGTACCGTCCTGACATTTGGGGGGGATTTGTACCGTCCTGACATTTGGGGGGATTTGTACCGTCCTGACATTTGGGGGGGATTTGTACCGTCCTGACATTTGGGGGGGATTTGTACCGTCCTGACATTTGGGGAAGGATTTGTACCGTCCTGACATTTGGGGGGGATTTGTACCGTCCTGACATTTGGGGGGGATTTGTACCGTCCTAACATTTTGGGGGTATTTGTACCATCCTGACATTTGGGGGGGATTTTTACCGTCCTGACATTTGAGGGGGATTTGTACCGCCCTGACATTTGGGGGGATTTGTACCATACTGACATTTGGGGGGGATTTGTACCGTCCTGACATTTGGGGGGATTTGTACCGTCCTGACATTTGGGGGGGATTTGTACCGTCCTGACATTTGGGGGGATTTGTACCGTCCTGACATTTGGGGGGGATTTGTACCGTCCTGACATTTGGGGGGATTTGTACCGTCCTGACATTTGAGGGGGATTTGTACCGTCCTGACATTTGTGGGGATTTGTACCGTCCTGACATTTGGGGGATTTGTACCGTCCTGACATTTGGGGGGATTTGTACCGTCCTGACATTTGGGGGATTTGTACCCTCCTGACATTTGGGGGGATTTGTACCGTCCTGACATTTTGGGGGATTTGTACCGTCCTGACATTTGAGGGGGATTTGTACCATCCTGACATTTTGGGGGATTTGTACCGTCCTGACATTTGAGGGGGATTTGTACCATCCTGACATTTGGGGGGATTTGTACCATCCTGACATTTGGGGGGATTTGTACCATTCTGACATTTGGGGGGATTTGTACCGTCCTGACATTTGGAGGGAATTTGTACCGTCCTGACATTTGGGGGGATTTGTACTCTTCTGACATTTGGGGGGGATTTGTACTCTTCTGACATTTGGGGGGGATTTGTACCATCCTGACATTTGGGGGGATTTGTACCATCCTGACATTTGGGGGGATTTGTACCCTCCTGACATTTGGGGGGATTTGTACCCTCCTGACATTTGGGGGGATTTGTACTCATCTGACATTTGGGGGGATTTGTACTGTCCTGACATTTGGAGGGAATTTGTACCGTCCTGACATTTGGGGGGGATTTGTACCGCCCTGACATTTGGGGGGATTTGTACCATACTGACATTTGGGGGGGATTTGTACCGTCCTGACATTTGGGGGGATTTGTACCGTCCTGACATTTGGGGGGATTTGTACCCTCCTGACATTTGGGGGGATTTGTACTGTCCTGACATTTGGAGGGAATTTGTACCGTCCTGACATTTGGGGGGGATTTGTACCGCCTTGACATTTGGGGGGATTTGTACCATACTGACATTTGGGGGGGATTTGTACCGTCCTGACATTTGGGGGGATTTGTACCGTCCTGACATTTGGGGGGATTTGTACCGTCCTGACATTTGGGGGGGATTTGTACCGTCCTGACATTTGGGGGGATTTGTACCGTCCTGACATTTGAGGGGGATTTGTACCGTCCTGACATTTGGGGGGATTTGTATCGTCCTGACATTTGGGGGGATTTGTACCGTCCTGACATTTGAGGGGGATTTGTACTCTCCTGACATTTGGGGGGATTTGTACTGTCCTGACATTTGGGGGGATTTGTACTGTCCTGACATTTGGGGGGATTTGTACTCTCCTGACATTTGGGAGGCATTTTTACCATCCTGACATCTGGGAGGATTTGTACCGTCCTGACATTTGGGGGGGATTTTTACTGTCCTGACATTTGGGGGGATTTTTACTGTCCTGACATTTGGGGGGATTTTTACTGTCCTGACATTTGGGGGGGATTTTTACCATCCTGAAATTTGATGGAATTTTTACCATCTTGACATTTGGGGGGATTTGTACCGTCCTGACATTTGGGGGGGATTTGTACCGTCCTGACATTTGGGGGGATCTGTAAAGTCCTGACATTTTGGGGGATTTGTACCGTCCTGACATTTGGGGGGGATTTTTACTGTCCTGACATTTGGGGGGGATTTGTATTCTCCTGACATTTTAGGAATTCAGGAAATGAGATCGTCCGTCAGTACATCAGGATTGATCGATTTTCAGATATCCCATAGTTTGTAGATTATAGTAGGAACTAAGGAAAAGAGCTTTTTCAAAATTTTGGTCTTTTTTTACTTAATACTTTGAAAAATAGAAAAAAAAACAGGGGGTTATTAAAAAGGAAAACAAAAGCTTTGTCTGTCTCAAAAAAAAATATAAAATGTATTTTGTAACGTGTTGCATGACTGAGTGATTGTTAATCAAAGTATAACAGTGCTGAAAATGGAAAAGTTGCCCGGAAGGGAAGGGGGTTCAACATGCTGGTCTTTGAGTGGTTAAAGTTGAATTCCAGGATTTCAGCCACTTTATAAAAGGTGAATGCACACTGTGAGTTAAGTCCAACTAGGTGCATGGCATCTCCTGGACTTCTCTCTATTATTTACATTTGACAGGATTATTACTCTGCTGGAGAGACACTGAGATTACTCAGACACAGAGCAGCTATGCCCGCCCCTCCCCTCTGCTGCCCATTCACAGAAGCCTTTGTATAAATGTTCACGTAATACAAAGGCTTCTGTGACTGGGCATGGGGAGGGGCAGGCATAGCAGCTGCAGGAACTCTACTGTTGAAAATGCAGAAATCAGAATGATCAGTGTCTGGAAATACAGCGATAGCCAACTTCTGGGAGTCAGATATAAACAATAGCGATAAGTCCAGGAGATGTCATGCACCTCATGCACCTCATACACCCCCATGATATGTGTTCTCAGCCCCTTTGTCACAGCACCCTATGTACCTCCCGGAGATGCATCCTCAGTCCCTGGAACCAGCACCTTATTTAAGCTAGCCTCATATGTGTCCTTTGTCCTTGGATACAGCCCCTTATTTACCCTCCTACCAGCTTCTTATGTTCCCCCATGATATGTGTCCTCAGTCCCTTGACACGACACCCTATGTACCTCCATGATATGTGTCCTCAGTCCCTTGACACGACACCCTATGTACCCCCATGATATGTGTCCTCAGTCCCTTGACACGACACCCTATGTACCCCCATGATATGTGTCCTCGGTCCCTTGACACGACACCCTAGGTACCTCCATGACATGTATCCTCAGTCCCTTGAAACGACACCCTATGTACCCCCATGACATGTGTTGGTTCTGTTGACCCTTTAGACCCCTGGTCTAAATTCTCTGTCACTCGTTCTGTCTCCTCAGGCCTGGAGAAGCATTGGTTACAAGTAATCACACATGACACCGTCTTGTCAGTAACCAAAAAACTTCTAATTTATTCCACAACGAAAGCTCTCTTTTATAGTACAATATAACGTGCAAGTGAGAATACAAGCATTTACGTCAATCCTGAATAATGATGAGAAACAAAATTTAAGGAATGTCTATAATATTACATAAAAACTTATCTGCTACATACAATAGAATCTGGCTAGATACTTTTCAAGGCTATGAACATGATTTTAATTAGTTATAAGTAACAAACAATTATTTTCTCATGGAACAGAAATATTTGACATTTAATTGTATCATAACAGAAACAGGTGCTTGTTAATACAAAGAAATAGTTGAATACTATCACCGTCTCTACCAAGGCTAAGCTAAGATAAAAGATAGAAGAATGTTGTGAGTATAGTTCTGTAATAAATAACTGACATAGCATATTTTCATTAACTCATTCTGGTTATAATACAAAACAATTAATCAACATGTTAGTACAAAATGGAGTGGGGAAAACAAAATGACAGACCTAAAAGACATACATTTCCCTTCAATCCCCTCTTAAAATCAACTATTTCTAATTGGGTGATTTTATTACTTTAATCCACAGTTACCTTGACGTCATCAGAGGTTTGGCAACTCTCTGGCTACATACAATGGGTATGGCGATGCTAGCATCCTTGGAATCCCAGGTGGCATAAGGGCCGCCCCCATCCGTCAAATAACTGGGCTACCTTTCTTCCTCTCTTTGTGTTTCGCAACATAAACAGAATAGTCATTGGGCTTTATTGTCAAATAATCGTGTGTGTTCAAGACTTATAGAGAGCATAGAGGCATTTTCAATGCCTTTACTGAGCATTTTACGGAAACAAGGGATTACACAACATACAACTAAACCTATGATTATCATGATAATAACTATAATAATGAAAAATTGCACTAATGCTTGTTTCTAACTAGTAAACCATCCAAAGTACTGGTCCCAAGGGTTATCAATGCCTGAGTTTGTTTTTAGCTCTTCAGAAAGGTCCTCCAACTTTTTATGGCCAACGTGATCTTCCCATTAGGCCCAGTATTATCAGGTATGTAGGTACAACATCCTTCGGTTTTACCAATGTATACACATGTACCCCCCTTTTCAGCAAGAATCATGTCTAGGGCCATGCGGTTTTGGAGTGTCATCTGTGAAATGGCTTCTAATTGTTCAGCAGTTCCCTTTAGGGCATCCCTAGTATAATTAACAAATCTTTATTGATTGTAATAAATATAATTTATCCATCAATGTTCTTATTTACGGTAACAATGAAAAACATAGACTCAAATCCAGTTGCTGCTTGGTTTTTGGCCTTAAATTCGTCTGGAACCCCTCTTGGTACCCCTATGGTATCTATATATACATGGCTAACAGCATGTGCAGTATGATACATATTATACAACCAGAGTAAGTGGGAGTTATGGGAACATTGTACACTTTGGCAGTAATCAATAATAAAGGTAGCAACCTCAGTATTTGATGAATTATACCACAATATGGTGTGGCCTGAGTCCTGTATTATCACCACTTCACCATGGCTAGGTGCCAACAAAATCAGTATAATCAGGAGAAAGTGGCAGAACCATGGTCCAAAATTGGGGAAGCAGTTCATCTTCTTCAGGGTCAGGGTTTTCTACCCCCGTTAGTACCCTCTTTCCTTGATTGTCCTGTTCAAGGTCAGGGCTTTCTGCCCCCGTTAGTACCTCCTTTCCTATTTCCCTTGGGTCTGGTCCTGGGCCTTTCTCGACCAGCTTCGCTCTGGAAGCATGGATCCAGATGGAACTATGTTCAGTGAGAACTGCTGTTCTGGTTACTGCTACGACTGTAATTTCTGGTCCATAGGCGAATTCCTGCTATTTCTTGTTTCTCATCAGCTGTTTCACCACAATACGATTTCTGGCCTGGAATGGGTGGGTATTTTCCTGTAAAAAAACGGAAACTTGCGGATAACATCGTTCTCTTTTTGTGGGATACATTTCTTGCCATCGGGAAAACACATCTGTGACCACACAAGCTGGTTGTTGTCTTCCCTTTTGTTGGGGTATGTGTGTAAAATCAATTTGAAGATGTGTAAAAAGTGTTGTGGGGTAAGGCAGGTGTTGATGCATGGCTTTATTTGGGTTGTTTGGGTTACTCCTGATACATGTGATGCATCTTTTCACAAAATCTTGTACTAACTCCACCACTTCTGTGATATAAAAATCTTTTTTGGAGTTGTTTTAGGGTTGCCTTCCATCCTATATGTCCTATCCCATGGAATTGTGCAATGTAGATGGGTGCACTGGCTTGGGGAATACATGGCTTCCCCTCTTTGCAGATTAATCCAGTCCTTGGATTCTTCTGTAAAATAGGGTAGCACCAGTCTTTGAGCTCCTTTGTGGAAGCTGACTGCTACAAACTTGTGATCAATTGGGAATCATCTGGGAGAATGGGGCATAAAGTGGGCATCTGCAGTAAAACAAATTATTACTGAGCTACCTTTTTTTCTTCATAATCTGCTAGAGCGTTACCTTTTGTTATATCATCGTCCCCTTTGGTATGTGCTCTGCAGTGTATGACAGCAAGTTCCTTGGGAAGTGTGAGAACCTTGAGCAAATTGGCTAATAGTTGGGAATGGGCAATCTTTTTCCCTTCCGCTCCTATGTAGCCTCTGAGAAACCATAATACACCATGGTCATATACTGTTCCATAGGCATATTAGAATCCATGTAAATAGTGACAGACTGATCTTTGTACAGTTCACATGCTTTAGTGAAAACAATTCATCAGCCTGGGCTGATTGAAAAAAGATTGGTCATTTGGCCTAGTGCAGGAGCCATCTATGAAAACAACATCAGCATTTGGGATTGGAATCTTTAATAAATCTAGTCTGGATGAAATATTAGCCTTAATGGATTTGAGGAAGTCATGAGCCTCGGGTCCTAGATCGTTTGACAATTTGAGACCCAACAGTGCGTTTAGGATCATTGCTAGACCTGAGTTGTTATACTTGATATGCAACATGGGGTTGCTCATCAAGATAACCTCATATCCGCTGAGTTGTTTGGAGTACATGTGCTGAGTGTGTATATTTCTTAATAAAATAACTACATTATGTGTAGTGTGCAATATCATGGGGTGTCCTAAGGTGAATGACATAGACATCTCCACAGCCATAACATAAAATGCCAACACTTAGAGACACGCAGGCATGCCTTGGACCTGAACTGGCACCATTTTTGAGAGAAAAAAAAAACTACAGGGCAAAGTCTGCCTCCGTGCTCCTGGGCGAGTACACCAGCCATGGTCTTACAATTGTCCCTTACATACACATGAAACCTTTTTACATAATCAGGAAGGCTAAGGCCTGGGGCAGTTACCATTGCATTTTTCAAATACACATATGCATCAACCATGTCATCTGACCACTTAACAATTTCTGACATTTGCTGGGTTGTGACTTATCATAATAGGAACAGTCAGGTATCCACTGGCGGCAGTAACCAATGGCTCCAAGAAAGGTGAGCATGTCTTTCTTGGTTTGTGGGCGGGCAAGTTTCAGGAGAGCCACAGCTCTCTTTGGACTGACTTTCCTTTCCTCCTTTTGTAAACACAAAACCCAGATATTCAACACTTATTTTACACCATTGTAGTTTTTTTTCTTATTCACTTTCAAAGAAACATTTCAACAAACTCTCCCCATCCCTCAGGCCGGCCCCCTTAGTGAGACTGCAGAGGCAGATGACATCTGCGTACTGCAGCAGGACTGACCCATAGTCCGGTGTCCATTCCCTCAGAGTGGCTTGGAGAACAGTTGTGTAGATTACAGAAAAATCTACAAAAACCCTGAGGCATTAAACAGAAAACAAAAATGGGCTGTGTCTCTGCATCAACAAGGACGCTAAAAAATGCATTTGCTAAATCAATTATTGAAACATCAGACGGTATGGCTGTAAAAAAAGAATGTCAAACACCAACAGAACAATGTTTTGTAACACAGTCAATGTCCTCTATTTCTAAACATTTAATTATTAATGTGTCTCCTACAGTGAGAAATGGATATTGCTTGGTTTGTATCTGGTTCTACCTGCCGGTCCAGGACAGAAAATTTTATCTATTCCTGCTTTATTTGCCAAGTCTACTAATAAGGACCCTGATATCTCTTTTAATCCTTCAGCAGGAAAAAAAAAGTTTCCTCATCCTGTGTGGAATCAGGAATTCCTTGGGTGGGGGTTTAGGTTGATCTTCCACAGCGTCCTGGACTGGGACAGTGGATGAGGCTGTGGATTGGATTTGCTGCTGTGCTGCAAAGAAAAATTCACGTCCTCTTTGGAGAAGGAGGGATATATTCTGACAGTACGGAGCTGACAGTACAGAGCGGGTCTAGTAACACATAACCACTTATCACTCTCAACAAAGGATAGACAATAAGAACTTAAATATTGACTCTATTTCAATAACTTTGACCCGTTCACTTACCAACCAGGTTCACTTATTTGCATAAACAAATTATCTTATTACTCTATGCATTTGATAGTAGAAGCAAAGAAAAGAAAATTGATTACCCCCAACAGACTAGTTAAGACTCTGTAATTAACCTAGACCCTGTCTAGGTATTTCAAATGTAGACCCCGTCTACATAAATCACCTTTCCTTATCTGAGTCTCCCGGAGACTCAATGAAAGGTTGTCCATAGCCCCTGGCTATCAGTCTTTATAGTCAGTTTCAGGTACGGACGCGTCGGGGAGATTGACTTCATCTCAGAAGAGACAACAGACATACACACAGTGATAGGTAAAATCAATCTCTCAAGTTGGATACTGTCAAAATGAGATCAGAGTCCTTTCCCTGACTGTCTTTCTGAAAAATCACCCCACAGACACAATATTTGAAAGTCATTTACAGATAATACCTTCTTTCAAAGGATCTTAATTGTCCCAACGTTTGGCCTATAAACATATGCGGTACTGGTATATGACAATTAATTTTATACAACTGACCCCTTCTGGTATATACTTCACCTTGATTATAAGGTCTATTTACAACATCTACAATAACGTGATTATTACTATCACGACCTTTATAATGTATCAGCAACCCACATTTACACAATGTACATGTCATTACATAGACCTCCCAGTTGGTGTCACCATGCGTTCACCTTTCTCAGGTCAACAACCAATAAGGTCTAGCTGAGAGGGTGGTGCGTCTTACACCTTCTGACAATAGGTCTTCAGTGATTTCGGTCTGTACACTTACCACCTCAGACTTATTACTCATACAAAACAAATTATCTTATACTTCTATATGTGGAAAATAATAAACTTTAGACACAGAATGAGTGACTATAGGCAATCTCCCTGAGATTGTTTAGTCTCCCTGAGACTATTTTTCTAACACTCCCGGAGTGTTGTGTTCCCTGAACACTTTATTGGCAATCTCCCTGAGATTTCTTAGTCTCCCTGAGACAATTTTTCTAACACTCCCGGAGTGTTGTGTTCCCTGAACACATTTTGGCTTAAATGGATATCGGACTAATCAGAGCCTCCCAGTTTCCTTATATCCAACTTGTACAGGTTATATAGAAAATAATTCTACTCACCGGACAAGTGGATGGTTACTGAGCGGATGATACCGATATCCCGGACGAGCCCCCAAAACTGTTGGTTCTGTTGACCCTTTAGACCCCTGGTCTAAATTCTCTGTCACTCGTTCTGTCTCCTCAGGCCTGGAGAAGCATTGGTTACAAGTAATCACACATGACACCGTCTTGTCAGTAACCAAAAAACTTCTAATTTATTCCACAACGAAAGCTCTCTTTTATAGTACAATATAACGTGCAAGTGAGAATACAAGCATTTACGTCAATCCTGAATAATGATGAGAAACAAAATTTAAGGAATGTCTATAATATTACATAAAAACTTATCTGCTACATACAATAGAATCTGGCTAGATACTTTTCAAGGCTATGAACATGATTTTAATTAGTTATAAGTAACAAACAATTATTTTCTCATGGAACAGAAATATTTGACATTTAATTGTATCATAACAGAAACAGGTGCTTGTTAATACAAAGAAATAGTTGAATACTATCACCGTCTCTACCAAGGCTGAGCTAAGATAAAAGATAGAAGAATGTTGTGAGTATAGTTCTGTAATAAATAACTGACATAGCATATTTTCATTAACTCATTCTGGTTATAATACAAAACAATTAATCAACATGTTAGTACAAAATGGAGTGGGGAAAACAAAATGACAGACCTAAAAGACATACATTTCCCTTCAACATGTATCCTCAGTCCCTTGACATGACACCCTATGTACCCTCATGATTTGTGTACTCAGTCCCTTGACACGACACCTTATGTACCCCCATGATATGTGTCCTCAGTCCCTTGACACGACACCCTATGTACCTCCATGACATGTGTCCTCACTCCCTTGACACGACACCCTATGTACCCCCATGACATGTATCCTCACTCCCTTGACACGACACCCTATGTACCTCCATGACATGTGTCCTCAGTCCCTTGACACGACACCCTATGTACCCCCATGATTTGTGTACTCAGTCCCTTGACACGACACCTTATGTACCCCCATGATATGTGTCCTCAGTCCCTTGACACGACACCCTATGTACCTCCATGACATGTGTCCTCACTCCCTTGACACGACACCCTATGTACCTCCATGACATGTATCCTCACTCCCTTGACACGACACCCTATGTACCTCCATGACATGTGTCCTCAGTCCCTTGACACGACACCCTATGTACCCCCATGATTTGTGTACTCAGTCCCTTGACACGACACCTTATGTACCTCCATGATATGTGTCCTCACTCCCTTGACACGACACCCTATGTACCTCCATGACATGTGTCCTCACTCCCTTGACACGACACCCTATGTACCTCCATGACATGTATCCTCACTCCCTTGACACGACACCCTATGTACCTCCATGACATGTGTCCTCAGTCCCTTGACACGACACCCTATGTACCCCCATGATTTGTGTACTCAGTCCCTTGACACGACACCTTATGTACCTCCATGACATGTGTCCTCACTCCCTTGACACGACACCCTATGCACCCCCATGATATGTGTCCTCACTCCCTTGACACGACACCCTATGTACCTCCATGACATGTGTCCTCAGTCCCTTGACACGACACCCTATGTACCCCCATGATATGTGTCCTCAGTCCCTTGACACAACACCCTATGCACCCCCATGATATGTGTCCTCGGTCCCTTGACACGACACCCTATGCACCCCCATGACATGTGTCCTCAGTCCCTTGACACGACACCCTATGTACCCCCATGATATGTGTCCTCGGTCCCTTGACACGACACCCTATGCACCCCCATGACATGTGTCCTCAGTCCCTTGACACGACACCCTATGCACCCCCATGACATGTGTCCTCAGTCCCTTGACACGACACCCTATGTACCCCCATGACATGTGTCCTCAGTCCCTTGACACGACACCCTATGCACCCCCATGACATGTGTCCTCGGTCCCTTGACACGACACCCTATGTACCCCCATGATATGTGTCCTCGGTCCCTTGACACGACACCCTATGCACCCCCATGACATGTGTCCTCGGTCCCTTGACACGACACCCTATGCACCCCCATGATATGTGTCCTCGGTCCCTTGACACGGCACCCTATGCACCCCCATGACATGTGTCCTCAGTCCCTTGACACGACACTCTATGTACCCCCATGATATGTGTCCTCAGTCCCTTGACACGACACCCTATGCACCCCCATGATATGTGTCCTCAGTCCCTTGACACGACACCCTATGTACCCCCATGATATGTGTCCTCGGTCCCTTGACACGACACCCTATGTACCCCCATGATATGTGTCCTCAGTCCCTTGACACGACACCCTATGTACCTCCATGACATGTGTTCTCAGTCCCTTGACACGACACCCTATGTACCTCCATGACATGTGTCCTCAGTCCTTGCAAAGGGCACTTTATTTCACATATTTTTATTATACAGTATTTATAAAGCACCAACAGTTTGCTCAGCGCTGTACATTACAGAGGGGGACAGAACATGTGACAGAACAATACCAATACAATGTGATACACGAGGGATTCGAGGGCCCTGCTCTTTAGAGCTTACAATCTAGGAGGGAGGGGATAGTGGTATGGGAGGAAATAGCTGTGGGGGATGGAGTGGTAGGAGGAGTGGAGGAGATCGTCAATTAGCAGGGTGTGGGGTAGGCTTCCCTGAAGAGGTGGGTTTTCAGGGTGCGCCTAAAGAAGAGGAGAGTAGGTGATAGTCTGATGGGTTGGGGCAGGGAGTTCCAGAGGATGGGTGACACCCTGGAGAAGTCCTGGAGGCGGGCATGGGAGGAGGAGACCAGGGAACTAGAGAGAAGGAGGTCTTGTGAGGAGCGGAGAGTTCGTTTTGGGTGGTACTTGGATATTAGGTCAGTGATGTAGTTCGGGGCAGTATGGTGGACGGCTTTGTACGTCAGTGTTAGGATTTTGAATTTGATCCGTTGTGCAATCGAAGGCCAGTGGAGGGATTGGCAGAGGGGGGTGGAGGACACTGAGTGGAGGCCAGTGGAGGGATTGGCAGAGAAGGGTGGCGGAAACAAAGCGGTTGGAAAGGTGAATGAGTCTGGCAGCCGTATTCAGGATGGACTGAAGCGGGGATAGCCTGTGGCGAGGCAGGCCAGTGAGGAGGGAGTTGCAGTAGTCGAGTCGTGATATGATGAGGGAGTGGATGAGCTGTTTAGTGGTTTCTGGGGTTAGGAATGTGCGGATTTTGGCGATGTTGCGGAGGTGGAGTCTGCACGAGTTTGTTAGCGATTGGACTTGGGGCTGGAAGGATAGATTGGAGTCAAGAATGACACCAAGTACTCTGAATTGCGGGGTGGGTCTTATGGTGGCGTTGTTGGATGTGATGGAGAAGTCACTGGGGGTGGGGTCCGGGCTGGGGGGAAGACTAGGAGCTCAGTTTTGGAGAGGTTCAGTTTAAGGAAGTGGAGCGACATCCAGTCTGATATGTCATTCAGTAGGCTAGTGATTCGGTTAGCAGGTCGTTGGTGAGTTTAAATAGGGCGGTTTCGGTGGAGTGTAGGGCGGTTTCGGTGGAGTGTAGGTTGGTTTCGGTGGAGTGTAGGGCGGTTTCGGTGGAGTGTAGGTTGGTTTCGGTGGAGTGTAGGGCGGTTTCGGTGGAGTGTAGGGGACGGAAGCCGGACTGTAGGGGGTCGAGGAGGTTGTTGTCAGTGAGGTGGGCGATTATAGACTAAGCACTCAAGGAGTTTGGATGTAAATGGCAGCAGGGAGATGGGTCTAAGGTTGTTCGAGGGCTTTTTCAGTATGGGAGTGATGTGTGCATGCTTCAGAGGGGAGGGGAATGCACCAGAAGAGAGGGAGAGATTAAAGATGTGGGTGAGGGAGCGTAGGATGGAGGAGGGAGGTCGTAGAAAATTGTGAGGGGACAGGGTCGAGGGGGCAGGTGGTGAGGCGGGCCTCGGAGAAGACCTTAGTAACCCCAGACACGTGTCCTCAATCATTGAAGATAGCCCCTAGAACCTCCCCTGATATGTGTCCTCGATCCTTGGACATAGCCCCCTAGGTACCCCCTGACATGTGTCCTCAATTATTGGAGATAGCCCCTAGAACCCCCCAGATATATGTCCTTGATCCTTGGACATAGCCCTCTAGGTACCCCCTGACATGTGTCCTCAATTATTGGAGATAGCCCCTAGAACCCCCCGGATATATGTCCTCGATCCTTGGACATAGCCCTCTAGGTAACCCCGGACACATGTCCTCAATTATTGGAGATAGCCCCTAGAACCTCCCCTTATATGTGTCCTCGAACCTTGGACATAGCCCCCTAGGTACCCCCCAACATGTGTCCTCAATTATTGGAGATAGCCCCTAGAACCTCCCCTGATATGTGTCCTCGATCCTTGGACATAGCCCCCTAGGTACACCCTGTCATGTGTCCTCAATTATTGGAGATAACCCCTAGAACCTCCCCTGATATGTGTCCTCGATCCTTGGACATAGCCCCCTAAGTACCCCCCGACATGTGTCCTTAATCCTTGGAGATAGCCCCTAGAACCTCCTCTGATATGTGTCCTCGATCCTTGAACATAGCCCCCTAGGTACCCCTTACATGTGTCCTCAATTATTGGAGATGGCCCCTAGAACCCCCCTGGTATGTGTCCTTGATCCTTGGACATAGCCCCCTAGGTACCCCCCGACATGTGTCCTCAATTATTGGATATAGCCCCTAGAACCCCCCGGATATATGTCCTCGATCCTTGGACATAGCCCTCTAGGTACCCCCCGACATGTGTCCTCAATTATTGGAGACAGCCCCTAGAACCTCCCCTTATATGTTTCCTCGATCCTTGGACATAGCCCCCTAGGTACCCCCCAACATGTGTCCTCAATTATTGGATATAGCCCCTAGAACCTCCCCTTATATGTGTCCTCGATCCTTGGACATAGCCCCCTAGGTACCCCCCAACATGTGTCCTCAATTATTGGAGATAGTCCCTAGAACCTCCCCTGATATGTATCCTCGATGCTTGGACATAGCCCCCTAGGTACACCCTGTCATGTGTCCTCAATTATTGGAGATAGTCCCTAGAACCTCCCCTTATATGTGTCCTCGATCATTGAACATAGCCCCCTAGGTATCCCTGACATGTGTCCTCAATTATTGAAGATAGCCCCTAGAACCTCCCCTTATATTTGTCCTCGATACTTGGACATAGCCCCCTAGGTACCCCCCGACATGTGTCCTCAATTATTGGAGATAGTCCCTAGAACCTCCCCTGATATGTGTCCTCGATCCTTGGACATAGTTCCCTAGGTACCCCCCGACATGTGTCCTCAATTATTGGAGATAGCCCTTAGAACCTACCCTGATATGTGTCCTCGATCCTTGGACATAGCCCCCTAGGTATCCCTGACATGTGTCCTCAATTATTGGAGATAGTCCCTAGAACCTCCCCTGATATGTGTCCTCGATCCTTGGACATAGCCCCCTAGGTACCCCCTGACGTGTCCTTGGTCTCTGGGGTAATCTATGCCTACACTGTTGTATTTTACCCAGTGAAAGCGCTCAAGATAATTGGGTTCAGTAAGGAGGAGGGATTGTAACTTTCCTGTCTGGTTGTTGACCAATGTCAGGACACGAGGGACTCCACTGTCAGCCCGTAGAAGCCAATTAAGGTCAGTTCATGCTCTGGACACCAGAGGTTAGACATCTGTCTCTCTTCCATTACAGACACTTCTACAGGGTTGGTTACTGATTGGTGTTTTGTGTCCTTCCATGGGGAACCTACAAGGAATACAGCTTCTAAATCACCATTACCAGGGTTCTGAAGGTCTTTAACCAACCTATAATATGCCACAAAGGTCTGCTCTAGGTGGTAGATAAATAGCAGATTCTGGAACCCACTAAATACAACCAGTTTTAGCTCCTACATCTATTTATATCAACTGCAAAGCGGTGGAGAGGTGACCCACTACCTCATAGGGTTTAGTCCATGCATTCACAGTAATGTGTCATTTATTATCTCTCTCCTGACAATGTCTTCATCTGCTTTTCTCCCCAGATGGACAGCACCATCTTTGTTTAGCCATTATCCAGGGACAAACCATGGTCCATCCCTTTGTCTACTTCCTGGACTGAGATCACATTTTTGTTCTTGGATTTAGATACACCTAATCCTTCCATGTATGCCTAGGGTCTACAGGAAACAAGAGAGCCCTTACAATGAGTAAATAGTGTAAGGGCCAGATTTGCCTTTAGGACCCATAAGTTGTGGCTTAGAGCACCATTGCTGATAAAGGCAGCAAGGAACAGCTCGGTTCAAGTGTCCTGGATCCTGAAGAACTCTCCAGAACCCCAAACAGTACCTCCCAGTTGTTCCAAACCTCATGTACAATCTTTCAGCCCCCCCCAACAGCACTAACTGGCCCCTCCAGGGCCCCCCAGCTCAGCTTAATAACCACAATATATTTTCTACCACTGACCATCCAACATCAAGACATTTTGTTTTTCATCCCAAATATGCCAGGTTGCTCCCTTCCCACTGACACTGGGGCATTCCTTCCAACTACCACTGACACCAGAGCATTGTCTTCTCCTACTTCCTAATAGACATACTGTTTCACCTACCACTGACTCTGAGTAATTTTTTCAAATGCATCCCAAAAGTGAACCACTTTCCCTGAAAACGTGCTTAGTTCTGAAGGCATCTTTCTTGGTCTGATGCATATTAAAGAAGCAAGAGGAGACACACGGAGAGCAGAGTATATAAATTGAGAGGAGGTAGCTCCATTTTGGAATTGGCGTCAAAACGTTTCATCCCACCAAAACCAATAACCAGATTAGGGTTGTATTTCAGTTAATATTTCATATTTTTCCAATTTTATTTTCAGCGATGAATGGTGCCATGTCTGGGCAAAATGAGACCTTCTACCAGCCAAAGAACTTCATTTTAATAGGGATCCCAGGCTTGGAAGTAGCCCACTTCTGGATCTCCATTCTTATGGTCGTCATGTACATCCTGACCATCCTAGGAAACTGTGCCATACTTGCCATCATTATGCCAAAAGAGACTTTCCACAAGCCCATGTACCTTTTCCTCTCTATGATGGCCATCATTGACCTTGTGGCATCTGCCACGACCACCCCAAAAATCCTATGCATCTTCTGGTTCAACGCTAAAGAGATTGACTTCAATGCCTGCTTGGCCCAGCTCTTCCTAATTCACGCCTTCTCCATGATGGAGTCTACCATTCTATTGGCGATGGCTTTTGACCGTTATGTCGCCATCTGCCATCCTCTCAGATACACCTCAATCTTGACTAATGCCATCATTGCCAAGATTGGGATCTTAGCAGTAATTCGAGGGTCATTCTTGATGGCTCCGGCTCCTTTCCTGATACGAAGGTTGTCTTACTGTCAGAACAATGTCATCTATCACACCTACTGTGAACATATGGCTGTAGTAAAGATTGCCTGCACTGATACCACCATCAACCAGGTGTACGGCCTTACAGTGGCACTTCTGGTCATTGCTGTGGATATTGTTTGTATAGCTGTGTCGTACTGTGCCATATTCAGGATGGTCTACAGACTGTCTTCCAGGGAAGCTCGTCGCAAGGCCCTGGGCACATGTGGCCCCCATATCTGTGTCATCCTGATCTCCTACATCCCGGCTCTCTTCTCCTTCTTCACTCACAGGTTTGGACACAACATCCCTCTCCACGTTCACATTACCCTCGCCAACCTCTACATTCTCATCCCACCCATGTGTAATCCAATGATCTACGGGGCCAGGACCAAGGAGATCCGGAGAAGAGTAGTTGTCATTTTCCATCAGAAGGGTTAAGCCGAGTTTTACTCCTTTTTATTTGTCAATGAGCAGATTCAACTGTGTAGGAACATGAAACAGCTTCCCGAAAATGCACATGTATTGAGAGCTACCTACGGTTTTACAATATTACCCAGAATCCTCCAGGCAAACAATAGAGCTATCAAGAAAAATCAATACATTATCATTAGTATTCCTCTGTGTAATATCTACATTTTTAAACTGAAATGTTAAATAGTCCCACGAAGGCGGGGCATTTGTGTTCCTTTCCCCCACGACGCTGACATCCGGTATTGGTGCAACAACTGCTAAAGTGCCAAAAAAGATAAAGAAATATTGAGATCGATCATTTATAACTTCCAAGGTATTGATAAAAATCACAAAAATGAAGAAATGAAGACCATTTTACTTTCTTGCCAGAGTATTGTAAAGGAGACTTTGTGAGTATAAACAGAGAATGTATTTGAGAGGCAAGAAACGACTGCAACGCTGTTTTGTAAGATGTCGTTATTTTAAAATCTATAAAAGAAACAAAAACTAAACTGAGACTGTAGGGATTTTGTTTTCATAATGCTTGAGCGGCAACTCCTTTTATAAATGTTGTGACAATGTAAGGAACGAAAAATAAAACATAATACATACAGTGGGGATGGAAAGTTTGGGCACCCCAGCTAAAAATGTGTATTAATGTGCATAAAGAAGCCAAGGAAAGATGGAAAAATCTCCAAAAGGCATCAAATTACAGATTAGACATTCTTATAATATGTCAACAAAAGTTAGATTTTATTTCCATCATTTACACTTTCAAAATAACACAAAACAAAAAAATGGCGTCTGCAAAAGTTTGGGCACCCTGCAGAATTTATAGCATGCACTGCCCCCTTTGCCAAGCTGAGACCTGCCAGTGTCATGGATTGTTCTCAATCATCATCTGGGAAGACCAGGTGATGTCAATCTCAAAGGTTTTAAATGCCCAGACTCATCTGACCTTGCCCCAACAATCAGCACCATGGGTTCTTCTAAGCAGTTGTCTAGAAAACTGAAACTGAAAATAGTTGACGCTCACAAAGCTGGAGAAGGCTATAAGAAGATAGCAAAGCGTTTTCAGATGTCAATAATCTCTGTTCGGAATGTCATTAAGAAATGGCAGTCATCAGGAACAGTGGAAGTTAAAGCAAGATCTGGAAGACCAAGAAAAATATCAGACAGAACAGCTCGCAGGATTGTGAGAAAAACAATTCAAAACCCACGTTTGACGGCACGATCCCTCCAGAAAGATCTGGCAGACACTGGAGTTGTGGTCACTATTCCACTATAAAGAGATACTTGTACAAATATGGTCTTCATGGAAGAGTCATCAGAAGAAAACCTCTTCTACGTCCTCACCACAAAAATCATCGTTTGAACTTTGCAAATGAACATATAGACAAGCCGGATGCATTTTGGAAACAAGTTCTGTGGACCGATGAGGTTAAAATGGAACTTTTTGGCCGGAATGAGCAAAGGTACGGTTGGAGAAGAAGGGGCACAGAATTGAATGAAAAGAACCTCTGTCCAACTGTGAAGCATGGGGTTGGATCAATCATGCTTTGGGGTTGTGTTGCAGCCAGTGGCACAGGGAACGTCTCACGAGTAGAAGGAAAAATGGATTCAATAAAATTTCAGCAAATTTTGGATGGTAACTTGATGCCATCTGTGAAAAAGCTGAAGTTAAAGAGAGGATGGCTTCTACAAATGGATAATGATCCTAAACACACCTGGAAATCCACGGGGGATTACATCAAGATGCGTAAACTGAAGGTTTTGCCATGGCCTTCACAATCTCCTGACCTCAACATCATTGAAAATCTATGGATAGACCTTAAAAGAGCCGTGCGTGACAGACAGCCCAGAAATCTCAAAGAACTGGAAGACTTTTGTAAGGAAGAATGGGCAAAGATACCTCAAACAAGAACTGAAAGACTCTTGGCTGGCTACAAAAAGTGTTTACAAGCTGTGATACTTGCCAAAGGGGGCAGTACAAGATATTAACTCTGCAGGGGGCCCAAACTTTTGCAGACGCCATTTTTTTGTTTTCTGTTTTTTTGAAAGTGTAAATGATGGAAATAAAATCTAACTTTTGTTGACATATTATAAGAATGTCTAATCTGTAATTTGATGCCTTTTGGAAATTTTCCATCTTTCCTTGGCTTCTTTAGGCACTTTAATACAAATTTTTAGCTGGGGTGCCCAAACTTTCCATCCCCACTGTAAGTATTCATACTCTTGAAGTGTTGTTGTGTGGGGCAGAGGCCTTCTCACCCTGCAGATGGGGGACTTCTCTGTGAATGTGTTCACTAGTGCCTGGGACCAGTGGCAGAAAAGAGATCCCACCATGAACCAGACCTCTGGCGTGCACAAGTTAACTCGTTTACTCTCCCGTACCTGCAGCTTGGTCCAAGGGATCTCCATGCTATGGGGCACCAACCTGCTAGAGCATGCCATGAACTGAGCACAACTTAACTCCTTCACTCTCCTGTACCTGCAGCTTGGTCCATGGGGCCTCCATGCTGCAGATTTGGTCCCAAATGCTATGGGGCAGACTACCAACCCCCACAAACCAGAGGACCCATCACCGATGCCCGGTTCCACTCTCTGCTGGCATTTTCATCAGTTCTCATCACCCATAGCAACCACATGTCAGACATGACTTCCTGCCAACACCACTGCTTGGTTAACCCTTCCTTGGTGGCTCTCTAGCTTTTCCTCTTCGCCCCCATTGCTGTTACAGGGCCCTTTCTTTGGATGCACCAGGTACCCAATACCCAAGATCAGGCGTACGGGGAAGATCAGCATTAAGGAGGCCGTTGCACAGATGCACATTAAATTTGGAGCTCTTCACTGTGAGGACCTCTACTCCCATGGAACTGTACATCTCGTCTTCCAATGCAGTATTTTGGGGGAGACACTGTAGAGCCTGTGTCCCACTCCACTAGGCCAGCTACTTTACCACCCCACTCCCAGTGGGAGAACAAAGATCTTGCCATGAACTGAGCACAAGTTAACTCCTTTATTCTCCCGTAGCTGCAGCTTGGTCCATGGGGCCTTCATGCTGCGGATTTGGTCCCAAATGCTATGGGGCACCAACCTGCTAGGGAGGGAGTCAGAGTACCAACCCCCACAAACCAGAGGACTCGTCACCGATGCCCGGTTCCACTCGTTGCTGGCTGACTGCTATAACATTTTCATCAGTCCTCATCACCCATGGCAACCACATGTTAGACATGACTTCTCGCCAACACCACTGCTTGGTTAACCCTTCCTTGGTGGCTCTCTAGCTTTTCCTCTTCACCCCCATTTCTGTAAAGGGCCATTTCTTTGGATACGCTAGGTATCTTCATGCCCCCCTTTGGACAAACTTCAGACCATTCATAAAGCAGTTAATGGAACTTTTCTGTACATTCAGTAATGCAGTCTAACAGTACAGCTTACATGAACAAAGTCCAAACCTAACTACCTAACACAGGTTGCTGAGGATCATACCTTCTCCAAGGTAACACAGTCTTTCTGTACAAGTCCAATACTGGAGCTTTCCTGGCTCCAGGTGAGATCTCAAACAAGTGACCCGGTAGGGGGACTAGGCGCTCCTGGCGGGACTGCATGATTCCTCCGTCTTCCCATGCACAGGGCTCCTAACTTGAGCCCTTCCCCAGTATTTAAATATCCAGACCAAGGAGCCAGACCCAAGAAAAACCCAGGAAAGGAGGGAAAAACCTTAACTCTTTCCCAACTCGGGCAACCCAACTATCTACATAGTCAATACTATGCAATTGTACAATGGCAGAAATGCCCCCAATCGTACCTTTAGATCCATGTTCTTGGTTTGAATGATCCTCTTTGTTGGGCCCTTCCCTCTTATCAGCAACCTTACAAAGTCTTCAAATACACCATTTTTCTAGATATTACAGTAGCCTTCCTGTCAAATACTAAATATACTCAAACCTGCTGCCACCCCATTCTAAGATTAGTCTACTTATTCTGTAAAGAAAAAAAATCTGTACTTACCTAATCTGAATCCAATCCAGTCTGGTCACTCGATTGGCTCCCAGTGGCATCTTCGATGTAGAGGAGGGACAGCTCACAATGGATACCCCATGGGTGAAGTCATTGCCCAGGCCCTGCAGCCATTAATCTCTCCTCTTCACTGACTCTTCCTTGTCACGTATCTGGTTGAGGGAGAGTTGATGAGAGGGCTTCCCTTACACCAGTTGTCCCATTTCCCTTGGGGTTGATGACCAGGTATAACAGGGCACAGAGTGGCATGGGTGCCTGTAGGAGATCCAAGCTGGCAGATCTTGTAGCAGATGCAAAACTGAAGACAGTGATACAGGCAAGCTGGCAACTGGCAGATGCGGGATCTCAGATGTGTGGTCAGATGGGCAGGAGTTGGCAACAACAGGAGTACACAATCAGGAACCAGGAGAGGAGTCAGAGACGGGCCAAGGTCAATATCAGGCGAGCAGAGGAGGTACCAGAACAGCAGGCAGGATACAAGGGCGGGTCACAAGCCAGGGTCAGCAACAAGGGTTCAGGAACATGCAGAGTCAACAAGGATACGGAAATACACATGGGATCAGGTACAAGACAGAAGGAGCTGATGACCACTCAGCAATGATCCTGAATCCTGTAGGCCTTCAAATAAGCCATTGGGTGCCAAAGTCCATCCAAACAAGCATGCTAACACTCATGAGCACAAGCAGCTCGCAAATTCTCATGTGCTCGTGTAGACGCACACATGACCCTAGCTCTAACTTCTGCACTCACATTTCTTTGAGCACTGGTATGAGCTTAGTTTTCCTGATTCTGTCGCTTGGAAGAACATGTGACCAGACCAGAGTGCCCGGTCCAGTCCGGTCACATGATCATTCCTTTACAGGGTTGTTGGAATAGGCTTAGAATGGGGGTGGGAGCAGGTTTAGGATTTGTCTGGAGTTCTACTTTAAAGCTTACCTGATGTCTCCAACTCTCACACACATTCAAAAACTGCTTCCTTAGGTTCACAAAGTGCCACAAAGTACCAGAAGGCATTCAGAAAAATGTAATGGCTCTCTAAAATATAGACGTATGCCACAAACTAATCCTACTCCTCTGAGGAAGGAACATCATAGGTAGATGGTATTATCCCAGCCTCAAATTAAATGCATTGTCCTATGATTGGTTTGATCCAGAAACATTTAAACAAAATAAAGATGAAAAAAGCACCTGGACTAGATGGATTACACCCATGTGACCCTAAAGTGGTTGTAAAGGCTGAAGAGTTTCTACCTTCGGGCCTACATACAGCCTGGAGGATGAGCTCCTTTCCCAGGCCTCAAGATCCTCAGCACTCCATCTTCTACCTGATCACCAAACTTTTGAGGGCTAGGCCAGGGGCAGACTGACAACTCATGGGGCCCCTGGGCAATAGGGGATCAGGAGGCCCCTGTGTCCTTGCCCAAACTCAAAAAAGCCTATGAAAAAAGTACCAGGGGCATCTCATGGAGCCCCCTACTGACCCCGGGCCCACAGGCAGTGCCCGAGTTTCCAAATGGTAAGTCCGCCCCTGGGCTAGGCTCTCTGATATTTATGGGTAGGTCTCACCACACTGCAAGGCTTTCTGCTTGAGGTTGGTCAAACTCCCATGCATATGCAGATCTTGGTCTCCACCACTCCACCCACTAGTTTCATGGACCTCCAGAACCAGGGGGAGGCCTGACCTGCTGAGTCCTCCATCCTGACTTAAGCCTGACCCCCGCAGAAATGCTTACATCAGCTACAGTTGCAAGAAAAAGTATGTGAACCCCTTGGGATTACGTGGAGTTTTGCATGAATTGGGCATAAAATGTGCTCTGAACGTCATCTAAGTCACAACAATAGAAGAACACAGTCTGCTGAACATAATACTACACAAACATTAGATGTTGCCGTGGTTTAATTGCACATAACATGTAAACATTCACAGTGCAGGGAGGAAAAAGTATGTGAACCTTTGGACTTAATAACTGGTTGACCCTCCTTTGGCAGCAATAACCTCAACCAAACGTTTCCTGTAGTTGCAGATCAGACCTGCACAACGATCTGGAGTCATTTTGGACCACTCCTCTTCACAAAACTGTTTCAGTGTAGCAATATTCTTGGGATGTCTGGTGTGAATCGCTCTCTTAAGGTCATCCACAGCATTTCAATGGGGTTGAGGTCAGGACTCTGACCGGGCCACTCCAGAAGGCGTATTCTGTGCTGTTGCAGCCATTGTTTTGTTGAATTACTTGTATGCTTTGGGTCATTGTCCTGTTGCATCACCCATCCTCTGCGGAGCTTCAGTTGGCGGACAGATGGTCGTACGTTTTCCTGCAAAATGTCTTGATAAACTCTGGAATTCATTTTCCCATCAATGACAACAATCCGTCCAGGCCCTGAGGCAGCAAAGCAGCCCCAAACCATGATGCTCCCTCCGCCATGTTTCACAGTGGGGATGAGGTTTTGATGTTGGTGTGCTGGGCCTTTTTTTCTCCACACATAGTGTTGTGTGTTCTTCCCAAACAACTCAATCTTGGTTTCATCTGTCCACAGTATATTTTGCCAGTAGTGCTGTGGAACATCCAGGTGCTCTTTTGCAAACTTCAAACGTGCTGCAATATTCTTTTTGGCCAGCAATGGCTTCCTCCGTGGTGTCCTCCCATGTACTCCATTCTTGTTTCATGTTTTCCTTATTGTAGATGTGTCAACAAAAATGTTAGCATGTGCCAGAGATTTCTGTAGGTCTTTAGCTGACACTCTGGGATTCTTCTTTACCTCATGCAGCATTCTGCGCTGTGCTCTTGCAGTCATTTTTACAGGACGACCACGCCTAGGGAGAGTAGCAACAGTGCTAAACTTTCTCCATTTGTAGACAGTCTGTCTTACCGTGGACACATGAACATCAAGGCTCAAGGAGATACTTTTGTAACCCTTTCCAGCTTCATGCAAGTCAACAATTCTTGATGGTAGGTCTTCTGAGAGCTCTTTTCTGCGAGGCATGGTTCACATCAGACAGTGCTTCTTGAAACCAGTAAACCCAAAACAGGTGTCAGCAACACATCCAATATCATCACACTGATAGGAGTCAAGGTTGGCTCACTCCTGGCTCCAATTAGCTCTGGGAGAAGTCATTAAGCTAGGGCCTCACATACTTTTTCCTCCCTGCACTGTGAATGTTTACATGTTATGTGCAATTAAACCATGGCAACATCTAATGTTTGTGTAGTATTATGTTCAGCAGACTGTGTTCTTCTATTGTTGTGACTTAGATGACGTTCAGAGCACATTTTATGCCCAATTCATGCAAAACTCCACGTAATCCCAAGGGGTTCACATACTTTTTCTTGCAACTGTACTCTGTGAGCCTATACATTTTCCTAACTCTAGCACCACTAAAGGGTGCTACACTTGTTACCGCCTCCCACTACCACACATTCATATATTATTACGATTGGCAGCTTCGCTGGAAAAAATGGCGAGGCCTGCTTGCAGTGGGCAGGAAGTGGGCAGGAAGTGGCAGGTAAGCTTCACAACTGTTAGTCTTTTTAAAGTGAGCCTGCTCGTGTTCCTTCTACCTCCAGGACCTCCCCCTTAACCTTTTGTGAAGTAAATGTTTTCACTAACCAATAACAGGACACTGGTGAGAAGGTGAGGGAGCCAACTACCTTTGGACCTCTACTAGAGGTCAAGTTCAAGACACTTTAATGTCTCTGACACAGGCCAGTGTAGGTTCTGTAGATCCAGACCGGTGTCTACCTTTCAGCTCTTCAGCTTCTTCCACAGGTCAGGTCAGCCCTCTTTTAGGCCCAGATGGGCAACTAAAAGAACAAAACACCCTTTCCTGTCCCTCGCTTCCTCCTCCAGGCAAAGGGACCTCTCACATTTACCACCTCAGACTGCAGCTTTAGGGGGGAAGGAACTTCCACTATTACATTCTTTCCAAATGAAGCCTAGGAGGGAAAGGATCCTTCTAGAAGGTTTCTCCAAATATTTATCCTCTGGCATTAACCCCTCAATGACTGGCCAAGGTCATAATCCAATACAATGTATCTTCTCACTCGGCCTAATGGAGAACACTGAGCACTAGCAGGAGGAAGCACGTCCTCCGGCTTAGGAGAAACCCAACTAAACCAGACAACATACACAGAGCTCAGGCTGACTACGGCCTACACACTACTTTCTGAGCAGACTGATGGACCTGCATGGACAGAGGAACAATGTGGTACAGTCACTGAGCCCAAAGCATGGACTTGTCACTATATAGATATATACACAGCGCACTATACACCGATCAGTCATCACATTGTGACCACCCACCATGATGTTGGACCACCTAACATTGCATAGGTCCCCTTTACCTCCAAAACAGCCCCAACACATCAAGACATGGACTGCATTAGACAAAGGATCACACTGGCTTCCCAGGATTACCTTCTTTCCATCCTGCATTCTAATGCTCACATGCTCATTGCAGGCTTTTTTGGCTGTGGAGATGGGTCAGCATGGGCACCCCAAACCACTCTGCACCTACACAGCCCCATACACAACAAACGGCGATGCTCTGTGTGTTCTGAAACCTTTCTAGCAGAACCAGAATTCAATTTTCAGCAATCTGAGCTCCAGTAGCTCCCTCCCTACCTTCATCAATGAGCTTTCCTTCCCCACCTCTATCAATGAGCCTTCCCTCCCCACCTACATCAGTGAGCCTTTCCTCCCTACCTTCATTAATGAGCCTTCCCTCCCCACCTTCATCAATCAGCCTCCCCCCACCTCCGTCAATGAACCTTGCCCTTCACCTCCATCAATGAGCCTCCCCCCTCACCTCCATCAAAGAGCCTTCCCTCCTCACCTTCATAAATGAGCCTTCCATCCCCACCTCCATCAATGAGCCACCCCCCACCTCCATCAATGAGCCTTGCCCCCCCACCTCATCCATAAGCCCCCCCATCTCCATCAATGAAACTTCGTTCCTCACCTCCATCAATGAGCTTTCCCACCCCACCTCCATCAATGAGCCTTCCCTCCCCACCTCCATCAATGAGCCTTCCATCCCCACCTTCATCAATCAGCCTCCCCTCATCTCCATCAATGAACCTTGCCCTCCACCTCCATCAATGAGTCTCCCCCCCTTCTCCATGAATGAGCCTCCCCCCCACCTCCATCAATGATCCTTGCCCCCCCATCTCATCCATAAGCCTCTCCCCCACCTCCATCAATAAGCCTTCCCTCCCCACCTCCATCAATGAGCTTTCCCTCCCCCCACCTCCATCAATGAGCCTTCCCTCCCCCACCTCCATCAATAAGGCTTCCCTCCCCACCTCCATCAATAAGCCTTCCCTCCCCCCACCTCTATCAATGAGCCCCCCTCCCCACTGCCATCAATGAGACTTCCCTTCCCATCTCCCTCAATAAGCCTTCCCTCCCCACCTCCATCAATGACCCTTCCCTCCTTCTACCTCCATCCATGATCCTTCCCTCCCCCACCTCCATCAATAAGCCTTCCCCCCCACCTCCATCAATGAGCCTTCCCTCCCCACCTCCATCAATGAGCCTTCCCTCTCCCCACCTCCATCAATGAGCCTTCCCTCCCTCACCTCCATCAATAAGCCTTCTCTCCCCCCCACCTCCATCAATGAGCCTTCCCCTCCCCCCACCTTCATCAATGAGCCTTCCCTCCCCCCACCTCCATCAATGAGCCTTCCCTCCCCCCACCTCCATCAATGAGCCTTCCCTCCCCCACCTCTATCAGTGAGCCTTCCCAACTCATCAATCGGCCTTGGCCACCCACGACCTTGTTGCCAGTTTGCCGGTTCTCCTTCCTTGGACAACTTTTCGGTCCTGACTAGTGCAGGCCGGGAACACCCCACAAGATCTTCAGTTTTGGAGTTGCTCTGACCAAGTCGTCGAAACATTACAATGTGGTCCTTGTCAAGGTCCCTCCAGTCCTTACACATGTCCATTGTTTTTCCTGGGACAACCTTTACTTTCTGTCTGATATATCCCACGCACTGTCAGATGTCATCGTGATCAGATAACCGGTGTTATTCGCTGTACTGTGATTGGTCGGAAAGTCGAGGCCAGTCCATGGACATACATTGGTGACCCTTTAGTAACATAATACCGATTGTTCCCCCCAAGCCGAGAAAATACAGATTTTGTTGAGACTGAAAAAATGAATTGAACGCAAATAAAACACAAATTCTAATTACAACCACAGACAGTCCATATTCTGAATTCTCGGGAGAGACATTTCATTTGCTGACGACTGCAGAGGGACCAATTTACTCCTGAACCCTCCGGGACGGAGACCGGCTCTGCTGTAAGTTGCCTCCATCATACGGTCACTTGTGGTATATATAGGAGGTCTGACTGGGGCTCTCCCGTCCGGCAGCTTGGAGGACGTACAGATCACTGAGTGTAAGTCGTGTTTGTGTTGTGTCTCGGAATTCCTCGTCTACCCAGATTTACCAACACACCAAGATGATGGATCCTACTGATCAGGGGTGGACTGATCATCCAGGCTCTCGGGCACTGCCCAAGGGCCTGGGGTCAGTAGGGGGCCCCATGAGATGCCCCTGGTACCTTTCATAGGCTTTTTTTGTGTGGTTTGAGTGTGGGTGAGGACACAGGGGCCCCATGATCCCCTATTGCCCGGGGGCTCCATGAGTTGCCAGTCCACCGCTGCTACTGATCATTGTAGCTGGAAGGGACATGGCCACCTTGTCCATGCCCCCGCCTGTGCTCCCTCCACCGCTCCTTCCTCCATGACAGCCGGTGCTTTCAGGTATGGGGGGAGCATGTGATCGCCTTCCCCAGGACAATCCATAGGTCTGGCAGCAAATCACTAGGCCCACTTACTGTCACATGACCAAGGAGATGATATGACCGCACCCCCCTGATCGCTGACACCGTTGACACCGCCTGTGCTCCCCCACTGCTCCTTCCTCTATGACAGCCGGTGCTTTCAGGTATGGGGGGAGCATGTGACCGCCTTCCCCAGGACAATCCATAGGTCTGGCAGCAAATCACTAGGCCCACTCACTGTCACATGACCAAGGAGATGTTATGACTGCACCCCCCTGATCACTCACACCGTTGACACCGCCTGTGCTCCCCCCACTGCTCCTTCCTCCATGACAGCCGGGGCTTTCAGGTATGGGGGGAGCATGTGACCGCCTTCCCCAGGGACAATCCATAGGTCTGGCAGCAAATCACTAGGCACACTCACTGTCACATGACCAAGGAAATTACATCACCGCACCCCCCCATTGCTGACACCGTTGTGGTAGGACTGAGAAAGGAGCAGTGAGGGAGCCCAGGAATAAGGGGTTTAGGGGGCTTTGCATGGACCTGGGGCCACCATTATGAACCATGGGACCCTGTGCAGGTCATGGGGTGGCCATGGTGGGTGAAAGAGGTTGAAGGTGAAGCAAATACCCTCCAATTTGTCCATGCTGTTGTTTGACATTGCTGGGGGAGGGGGGGAGGCAGAGGCTGGGTGGTGCTGCGGAGTAGAGGTTCGCTCTGTAGTGGTGGGTTGGCCTTTCCGGAGCTGTAAAGGGTGGAAGGATTCCTATGGACAGATCGGTGGACTTTCAATGACCATGTATGGCAAGCTGGCACTGGTGGTATCTGACTGCTTACAGCCCCCCACAGGAACCCAATAGACCTGCCAAGCAGTGGATCCCACCAACCCACCCTGGTAACCAGTATGGTAGACGGGGTTTTATGCCCTCCTTCCCAACAGGAAGCTCCTGGCATGTTCCCCTCCCCCATGCTGACCTGTTTGTCTATACGCATTGCTATCTCCTGCACTGTGAAAAAAAGCAATACCACCCCTGAAGATCCCGTGCTGGTTCCGTGCAGATCCCGTGCTGGTTCCGTGCAGATCCCGTGCAGGTCCCGTGCTGGTTCCGTGCAGATTCCGTGCAGGTCCCGTGCAGATCCCGTTCAGGTCCCATGCAGAGCCACCGGGTTCAGTTTGCATAGATGTAGGTAAGGTCATTGTAGACACCTACCTTCTTATAGATCCTCTGGAGCCAATCCCCACTCCTCCTGGGCTGGCCTTGTTTTTTTTCCTGGTTATTTCATGTATAGAAATTGATTTTTTAAATAAATCCCAGGAAGGTTTTCATCCAACAAGCTGTGTAACCATGGTCAAAGCAGCCCAAGCAATTGTTATGGGGCCAGGCATAGGAGGGGACCCCATGGGGGGGGGGGAGGGCTGTTAAGGAAAATTAAACCTTGGATTCTCCAGTATAGAAGAGCTGAGGTCAGACCTCAGGGTGGCCACAGACCCCCTCTGTGCTGGAAGAAGCATTTACTTACCTGTCTCAGCAGTGTAAGTTTACCGCCCTCTGAACTTCATCAGACTGAAATTACCCCTCTGTATAATCTACCCATAAATCCCAGCGTGGCTCCTCACCAAATCCTCATAGGACGACTATTATCAGTATGGTGGTGATTATTATTATTATTTTGTTGTTATTATTACTATTATTATTTTGTTGTTATTATTACTATTATTATTTTGTTATTATTATTATTATTTTGTTGTTAATATTATTATTATTATTTTGTTGTTACTATTATTATTAGTATTATTATTTTGTTATTATTATTATTATTATTTTGTTGTTACTATTATTATTATTATTATTATTTTGTTATTAGTATTATTATTTTGTTGTTATTATTATTAATATTATTATTATTATTATTATTATTTTGTTATTATTATTATTATTATTATTATTTTGTTATTATTATTATTATTATTATTATTATTATTATTTTGTTATTATTATTTTATTATTAGTATCATTGTTATAACCGAAAGAAACAAAAGAGAAATCTGGAGAGAATAGGCAGAAAAAGACAGAAACTATACATAATAGAGCTAGATCAGCTACACTGAAGGAAATGCGTATTTGCCCCCCGGCTGATGCTGAATGTTCGCCCCTCACACAGAAACGATCGGTCTAACAATGGAATGTTCGCCCCTCACACAGAAACGATCGGTCTAACAATGGAATGTTCGCCCCTCACACAGAAATGATCGGTCTAACAATGGAATGTTCGCCCCTCACACAGAAATGATCGGTCTAACAATGGAATGTTCGCCCCTCACACAGAAACGATCGGTCTAACAATGGAATGTTCGCCCCTCACACAGAAACGATCGGTCTAATAATGGAATGTTCGCCCCTCACACAGAAACGATCGGTCTAACAATGGAATGTTCGCCCCTCACACAGAAATGATCGGTCTAACAATGGAACGTTCGCCCCTCACACAGAAATGATCGGTCTAACAATGGAACGTTCGCCCCTCACACAGAAATGATCGATCTAACAATGGAACGTTCTCCCCTCACACAGAAATGATCGGTCTAACAATGGAATGTTCCCCCTCACACAGAAATGATCGGTCTAACAATGGAATGTTCGCCCTTCACACAGAAATGATCGGTCTAACAATGGAATGTTCGCCCCTCACACAGAAATGATCGGTCTAACAATGGAATGTTCGGTGTAACACTGAGAGACAGAATACAACAACAAATTCAGCAGAAATGCGTCTAACAAATGATGACGGATCTGCATGTTCATGAGGGAAAGAAGGATTTGATCCCCTATCATTCAGCAGGATTTCTGGCTCCCAGGTGTCTCTCATACAGGTAACAAGCTGAGATTAGAAGCAGTCTCTTAAAGGGAGTGCTGCTAATCTCACTGTGTTACCTGTATAAAAGACACCTGTCCACAGGAGCCATCAAACCATCAGATTCCAAACTCTCCACCATGGCAAAGACCAAAGAGCTGTCCAAGGATGTCAGGGACAAGATGGTAGACCTACACAAGGCTGGACTGGGCTACCAAACTATGGCCAAGCAGCTTGGTGAGAAGGTGACAACAGTTGGTGCAATCATTCACAAATGGAAGAAACACAAAACAAGTGTCAGTCTCCCTAGGTCTGGTGCACCATGCAAGATCTCACCTCGTGGAGTGTCAATGATCATGAGAACAGTGAGGAATCATCCCAGAACTACACGTGAGGATCTTGTCAATGATCTCCAGGCAGCTGGGACCACAGTCACCAAGAAAACAATTGGTAACACACTACGCCGACAAGGACTGAAATCCTGCAGTGCCCACAAGGTCCCTCTGCTCAAGAAAGCCCATGTCCAGGCCCGTCTGAAGTCTGCCACTGAACATCTGAATGATGCCGAGGAGGACTGGTGGGAAGTGTTGTGGTCAGAGGAGACCAAAATCGAGGTCTTTGGCATCAACTTAACTCGCCGTGTTTGGAGGAGGAGGAATGCTGCCTCTGACCCCAAGAATACCATCCCAACTGTGAAACATGGTGGTGGAAACATTCTGCTGGATGGCTGGAGATCTTCTGGCACTCGTAAGGAGCCAGATCCTCCATATAAACAGATGCCTCTAGAGAGAAGAAGTTCCAGCAGGGGGACATAGGGCTCGGCGATGCGGTCGGGTTATGTCCTGAAACAGTTAGATTTCAGTGCCATCAAGGGGAATTTGATCTTCTTCCCTTGGCTTGTGTAAAATTGCCACTTTAAGTGGGAAACTGACCAGGCAGCAGATTAGGTCTCATGGAGGATCTGAGTCTCGCCCTTTTGGTCTGAGGGCTCTGTGAGCTCCATCTAAATCAATCAGTGTGTCGGCAGGCCGGTCCGTGAAGTCATTGATGATGGCAGTGATAGCCCATTCTATGGCCTGGGGTTCCACAGACTCAGGGGAGACCACAGACTCTGATATTATGCGGTCTCACCCAATTGTCCAGGAGGGCACAGTACGGGGGAGTCAGGAGGGCACAGTACAGGGGGGAGTCAGGAGGGCACAGTACAGGGGGGAGTCAGGAGGGCACAGTACAGGGGGAGTCAGGAGGGCACAGTACGGGGGAGTCAGGAGGGCACAGTACAGGGGGAGTCAGGAGGGTACAGTACAGGGGAGTCAGGAGGGCACAGTACAGGGGGAGTCAGGAGGGCACAGTACGGGGGAGTCAGGAGGGCACAGTACAGGGGGGAGTCAGGAGGGTACAGTACAGGGGAGTCAGGAGGGCACAGTACAGGGGGAGTCAGGAGGGCACAGTACAGGGGGGGAGTCAGGAGGGCACAGTACAGGGGGGGTCAGGAGGGCACAGTACAGGGGAGTCAGGAGGGCACAGTACAGGGGGAGTCAGGAGGGCACAGTACAGGAGGAGTCAGGAGGGCACAGTACAGGGGAGGTCAGGAGGGCACAGTACAGGGGGAGTCAGGAGGGCACAGTACAGGGGGGATCAGGAGGGCACAGTACAGGGGGAGTCAGGAGGGCACAGTACAGGGGAAGTAAGGAGGGCACAGTACAGGGGGAGTCAGGAGGGCACAGTACAGGGGGGAGTCAGGAGGGCACAGTACAGGGGGATCAGGAGGGCACAGTACAGGGGGAGTCAGGAGGGCACAGTACGGGGGGAGTCAGGAGGGCACAGTACAGGGGGATCAGGAGGGCACAGTACAGGGGGAGTCAGGAGGGCACAGTACGGGGGGAGTCAGGAGGGCACAGTACAGGGGGATCAGGAGGGCACAGTACGGGGGAGTCAGGAGGGCACAGTACAGGGGGGAGTCAGGAGGGCACAGTACAGGGGGGGAGTCAGGAGGGCACAGTACAGGGGGATCAGGAGGGCACAGTACAGGGGGAGTCAGGAGGGCACAGTACGGGGGGAGTCAGGAGGGCACAGTACAGGGGGATCAGGAGGGCACAGTACGGGGGAGTCAGGAGGGCACAGTACAGGGGGAGTCAGGAGGGCACAGTACAGGGGGGGAGTCAGGAGGGCACAGTACAGGGGGAGTCAGGAGGGCACAGTACAGGGGTCAGGTCAAATGTGTTGTATATGGGTTGTATGAATCCATGAGGTCAATCAATCGGAGGAGTTGGCGCCCTCTATTCATGCGCAGTACAGGGGTACGTTGAAGGCAGGTATGTCTGGAGGTAACCCAATCCTCCTTAAAGGCGCGGAGTCAAACCAGAAGCACAGCACAGCAAAATGTCTGCTGGGAAACTCTTGTATTGTGTTCGGTCTGTGTATTTATGTTAGAAAGATATATCAAATATTCTATATATATATATATATATATATATACAGTCAGGTCCATAAATATTGGGACATGGACACAATTCTAACATTTTTGGCTCTATACACCACCACAATGGATTTGAAATGAAACGAACAAGATGTGGTTTAACTGCAGACTGTCAGCTTTAATTTGAGGGTATTTACATCCAAATCAGGTGAACGGTGTAGGAATTACAACAGTTTGCATATGTGCTTCCCACTTCTTAAGGGACCAAAAGTAATGGGACAATTGGCCTCTCAGCTGTTCCATGGCCAGGTGTGTGTTATTCCCTCATTATCCCAATTACAATGAGCAGATAAAAGGTCCAGAGTTCATTTCAAGTGTGCTATTTGCATTTGGAATCTGTTGCTGTCAACTTTCAAGATGAGATCCAAAGAGCTGTCACTATCAGTGAAGCCATCATCAGGCTGAAAAAACAAAACAAACCCATCAGAGAGATAGCAAAAACATTAGGCGTGGCCAAAACAACTGTTTGGAACATTCTTAAAAAGAAGGAACGCACCAGTGAGCTCAGCAACACCAAAAGACCCGGAAGACCACGGAAAACAACTGAGGTGGATGACCGAAGAATTCTTTCCCTGGTGAAGAAAACACCCTTCACAACAGTTGGCCAGATCAAGAACACTCTCCAGGAGGTAGGTGTATGTGTGTCAAAGTCACCAATCAAGAGAAGACTTCACCAGAGTGAATACAGAGGGTTCACCACAAGATGGAAACCATTGGTGAGCCTCAAAAACAGGAAGGCCAGATTAGAGTTTGCCAAACGACATGTAAAAAAGCCTTCACAGTTCTGGAACAACATCCTATGGACAGATGAGACCGACATCAACTTGTACCAGAGTGATGGGAAGAGAAGAGTATGGAGAAGGAACTGCTCATGATCCTAAGCATACCACCTCATCAGTGATCATGGTGGTGGTAGTGTCATGGCGTGGGCATGTATGGCTGCCAATGGAACTGCTTCTCTTGTATTTATTGATGATGTGACTGCTGACAAAAGCAGCCGGATGAATTGTGAAGTGTTTCGGGAATATTATCTGCTCATATTCAGCCAAATGCTTCAGAACTCATTGGACGCTTCACAGTGCAGATGGACAATGACCCAAAGCAGACTGCAAAAGACACCAAAGAGTTTTTTAAGGGAAAGAAGTGGAATGTTCTGCAATGGCCAAGTCAATCACCTGACCTGAATCCGATGGAGCATTTCACTTGCTGAAGACAAAACTGAAGGGAAAATGCCCCAAGAACAAGCAGGAACTGAAGACAGTTGCAGTAAAGGCCTGGCAGAGCATCACCAGGGATGACACCCAGCATCTGGTGATGTCTATGCGTTCCACACTTCAGGCTGTCATTGACTGCAAAGGATTTGTAACCAAGTATTAAAAAGTGAAAGTTTGATTTATGATTATTATTCTGTCCCATTACTTTTGGTCCCTTAAGATGTGGGAGGCACATATGCAAACTGTTGTCATTCCTACACCGTTCACCTGATTTGGATGTAAATACCCTGAAATTAAAGCTGACAGTCTGCAGTTAAAGCACATCTTGTTCGTTTCATTTCAAATCCATTGTGGTGTATAGAGCCAAAAATGTTAGAATTGTGTCCATGTCCCAATATTTATGGACCTGACTGTATATATATATATATATATATATATATACCATAATCTAAATTATTTTATAAGAAAATAATTTTATACAATTTTACAAAATGTAGATCTAATAATTTTTAGCGTGGGTTCCCTTAGACTTCCAAGCTATTTTGAGGGTTCCTCCAAGGTGTAAAGTTTGAGAAAAGATGATTTCATATTCCTCTGTTCTAATGTTCTGAAGAGTTCTTGCGTTAGAGACGCGCCTCTCACAAGATGGCAGTAAAAACGTAAACTACCAATAAGATTTGCCTCTGCATAAAAGAAAGTAAGTACTTCGCTCTCCTGTAATGAAGAAAAATAAAGATGAGTTCAGGTGTCCTCCAAATGCATCTCTAACCCCCAACTCAGCCTTCCACAATCTGCAGGGAGGGGAATGACCCGATCTGTAGCTCATTGGAGTACAAAAAAAAAAACGGGAGTTTGGAGTTCAGCTTGGCGATGCATTTTGGAGGACGCCTGAGCTCATCAATAAAAAAGAATTGCCAATTTAAGGCTCTTCAGAAACCAACACTTCTGTTACACTCAGTGTATCCTCCCAACAACCCCTACGTCCTGTTCGGAGCTTTGAAACAGAGACTGGTTCTTCTCTGCAGGAACCTCTTAAGAGTCCCAGTATTTGGTGGTTACCATGATATTTGCCCTCAGGTTTTCTAGATAGATGAACTCTTGTAAGAATGAAGCCTTTAGATAGCTATATCCCATCAGATACCCTAAGGCAGCCTTCCTCAAGCTTTTTCTATGGAGGATTCCATTATCAGGGAACCCTTGCTAATAATTACTATATCTACTCACGGTACATCGGTGCGACGGTCGCTGGAAACAACGCTCCTTCCATATTTGGTCATCGGGAAGAATCTTCCTCCCCACAGATATCTTAATAAAAAAATAATTGGCCTTGCTCGTCTCCCAACGTCTTCTGTCCTTCTTATCCCTCTTTTCTTTTCTTTACTCCTCTTGAGGATGAGTATGTTTTCATTTGTGGTCCACTGTCCTCCTGGGGGGGTGTTGAGGGTTTATCGACTTTCCTCCTTGAAGTACAAGCATGTTTTCATTTGTGGTCCACTTTCCTCCTTGGGGGGGTTTGAGGGTTTATTGACTCTCCTCCTCGAAGAATCTTCCTCCTCCAAGAATCTTCCTCCCCACAGATATCTTAATAAAAAAAAAATTGGCCTTGCTCAGCTCCCAACTTCTTTTGTCCTTCTTTTCCCTCTTTTCTGTTCTTTACTTCTCATGAGGATGAGTACGTTTTCATTTGTGGTCCACTGTCCTCCTGGGGGGGGGATGTTGAGGGTTTATCAACTCTCCTCCTTGAAGTACAAGTACGTTTTCATTTGTGGTCCACTGTCTTCCTGGGGGGGGAGTGTTGAGGGTTTATCGACACTCCTCCTTGAAGTACAAGTACGTTTTCATTTGTGGTCCACTGTCCTCCTGGGGGGGGGGGAGTGTTGAGGGTTTATCGACTCTCCTCCTTGAAGTACAAGTACGTTTTCATTTGTGGTCCACTGTCCTCCTGGGGGGGGGGGGGGTGTTGAGGGTTTATCGACTCTCCTCCTTGAAGTACAAGTACGTTTTCATTTGTGGTCCACTTTCCTCCTTGGGGGGGGGTTGAGGGTTTATCGACTCTCCTCCTTGAAGTACAAGCATGTTTTCATTTGTGGTCCACTTTCCTCCTTGGGGGGGTTTGAGGGTTTATTGACTCTCCTCCTCGAAGAATCTTCCTCCCCACAGATATCTTAATAAAAAAATAATTGGCCTTGCTCAGCTCCCATCTTCTTTTGTCCTTCTTTTCCCTCTTTTCTGTTCTTTACTTCTCATGAGGATGAGTACGTTTTCATTTGTGGTCCACTGTCCTCCTTGGGGGGGGGAGTGTTGAGGGTTTATCGACTCCCCTCCTTGAAGTAAAAGTACGTTTTCATTTGTGGTCCACTTTCCTTCTGGGGAGGGGGGGTGTTGAGGTTTTATCAACTCTCCTCCTTGATGAATCTTCCTCCTCACAGATATCTTAATAGAAAATCATTGACCTTGCTCGTTTCCCAACTTCTGTCCTTCTTTTCCCTCTTTTCTGTTCTTTACTCCCCTTGAGAATGAGTAAGTTTTCATTTGTGGTCCACTGTCCTCCGGGGGGGTGTTTAGGATTTATCAACTCTCCTCTTCAAAGTACGAGTACGTTTTCATTTGTGGTCCGCTTTCCTCCTTGGGGGGGTATTGAGGGTTTATCGACTCTCCCCCTCGAAGAATCTTCCTCCTCACAGATTGTATCGGAACCAGACCCCGACTGCACTAGGGATTTTTCCGTTAGACTCCCGCTTCCCTGTCCGAACACAGATCCACGCACACCACCGCTGACCACACATATATTAATAAAAAAATAATTGGCCTTCCTCGGCTCCCAACTTCTTCTGTCCTTCTTTTCCCTCTTTTCTGTTCTTTATTCCCCTTGAGATTAAGTACATTTTAATTTGTGGTCCACTGTCCTCCTGGGTGGGGGGCGGTGGGCAGTGTTGAGGGTTTATCGACTCTCCTCTTCGAAGTAGCATTTCCTTTTTGGTCATCCCTTTGCAACTTTTTTTTTCTTTGGGAACACCATTTTTTTCAAGTACGATCTGCACTTGCTGATGCCTACTGTATTTACCGAGATCCTTGCTGAGACCTCCGTGACACACCACCTGCTAAAATCTATTCACTTGGTTTATGACCGCCCATGATGAAGCAGATTTGATGGATATAATTGTATTATTTTGATTTGCATGTATTGTTGCGTGTATTTTTCACGTATAGTTGCCTCTCTTTGATGGCTCCTTCATACGCAAGTTCTCAGGCTACTTTGGGCCGGATTCATATGTTGATTATTGTACTCTTCTTTTTGTTACTCTGGTACCGCCTCGTTGATGTTTTCTTTCGTGCATGCCTGTGTTTCCTTGATTGAAAAGGAATAAAGTCAAATTCTTTAAAAATAAATTGGAATCAGTGGTTACGTACCTGAGAGGCAGAAAGCGCTCATTGCTCAAAGAACCCTTAGCAACCTCTGGAGGAACCCTTGGGTTTTCATGGAAGCCTCGTTGGGAAAGGCTGCTCCAAGAGAAAGTAAATTGAAGGAGACCTCTTGCATGTGACTTTTAGCCGTGTTCTCCAATATTCAAAGATAAGATTGATAAACATAGATTAATTTTTTTTTCTGTGACTTGAGGTTTTAAGGAGTGTGTCCTCTGGATATATTCAGAAGGCCAGTAATAAAGTCTGAAAATTGCAGAATATCTATATTTTTTATCTCCATGCGTTTATCAGCAATGTCTTTATCTTTCCAGGTAACCACCATGTCTTTACTGTAAATCCTGATCTCCAACATCATCATGTCATCAGAAAACATTTCAATCTTCTACCCCAGTGTGTTTCTCTTGGAAGGCCTTCCAGGCTGCGAGTCGGCTCACGTATGGATCTCCATGCCCATCTTCCTCATGTACCTGATGGCAATTATCGGGAACTGCCTGCTGCTGAGCCTGATTATGATGGGAAAACATCTACACAGCCCCATGTACTATTTCCTTTGTACTTTGTTCATCGCTGACATAATTGTGTGCAGCTCCGTTGTCCCGAGAATGCTGGCCATCTTCTGGATGAACGTCAAGGAGATCACCTCCTTCTCCTGCCTTGTTCAAATGTTCTTCGTTCATTATTTCAGCTCTTTTGAATCTGGAATTCTCCTGGCCATGGCCTTCGACAGATACGTGGCAATCTGCAACCCTCTCCATTACACCACCACGCTGACCAGCACCCTAATAGTAAAGATAGTCACAGTTTTCCTTATAAGAGGGACCATTATAGTGACTCCATGTCCAGTGATGGCCAGTAGACTACCATACTGCCAGACCAACCGTATTGCCCACTGCTATTGTGACCATATGGCAGTGGTGAAATTGGCTTGTACCGATGTCACTATCAACAGTGTCTTTGGGTTGACCGTTGTCCTGTTTGTCATTATATGTGATGTCACCCTCATTGCTGTGTCCTACTACTTCATCCTGAGGACAGTATTGAAGCTCTCCTCTCAGGCTGCCAAAAAAAAAGCCTTTAGCACCTGTACGTCCCATGTCTGTGTCTTCCTCACGTCCTACACCCTGGGAGCCTTCTCCTGTGTGACCTACAGGATAGGTGCCATTGTCCCGTGTATTCACATCATAATGGCCATCTTTTATGTGCTCATCCCACCAGCCATAAACCCCATCATTTATGGTGTGAAGACCAAGGAGATCAGGACTGCCGTTTACAAAGTCATCACACAACTATGAAATAAAGATCACTGCTAGCCCCAGCGCAGCTTCATTTACCAAAGCTGTATTTTCTTCAGCAAGCATTTACTTCAAAGACCAAATCAAGGTTACAAAAAAAAAGTGAATTTTTATTTATTTATTTTCATCTTCTGGATTTTATTGTGAATCTGGACTGAGCACAGATCATGGGAACATGTCTCCCTAGTCAATACAGTTAAAACTAATGCCAAAAAAGACATGAAATGGTTTCAGACAAAGCGCTGGAAAGGACTGAACTGGCCAGCTCTCAATCCAACAGAGCGTGGAGAGATCTCAAAATGGCAGTTGGGAAAAGGAACCCTTCCAATCTGCAAGACCTGGAGCAGTTGGTGAAAGAAGAGTGCTCCAAAATTCCAGTAGAGGTGGAAGAAACTCATTGATAATTACAGGAAGCCATTGATTTCAGCAATTTGTTTCCAAGGGGGTGTGCTACCAAATATTAAATTGAGGGTGCCAACAATTTTGTCCATTGTGTTGCATGGAATGTGTCAGATTTGGCTTTTTGTTTCTCCATTTTTTTGTGTCCTACCAATACAAACAAAAGAAATAAAACGAGAATGCCGAAACATTTGTCATTGCAGCAATTTTCTGGGCAAAGTGGTGTGTTATCTGACATAAATGCGGGGAAAGGGGGACAATATTTTTGGCCATGACTGTATGTAGCATGTAGTATGTACCCCACTCCTAGATAGCCTGCTAGGATATCAGGCACATTTCATTCTAGTTGGCTCCCTTGTAATCATTTGAGCAGCTATTGATTTCATTGGGCCGTTGTAGATCTCACAGCTTGCAGGTTTGACTATTTCCCTACTGCCTTCGGGAAGTTTCCAGAACATAGGGTTGGAAGAGTTAAAAAAGCAGCTTGAATATTTATTGTGCCCCAGCCAATCCCTGGGAATGTGTGCCCAATTGGTGGGGTAATGGAACATTAGTCTGAGGTCTGGAGCTGCCGGTGGGTTCTTGTCCAGTTGGAGAAATTCCACACCCTCAGGTCCAGTTGGAGAAATTCCACACCCTCAGGTCCAGTTGGAGAAATTCCACACCCTCAGGTCCAGTTGGAGAAATTCCACACCCTCAGGTCCAGTTGGAGAAATTGCACACCCTCAGGTCCAGTTGGAGAAATTCCACAGCCTCAGCGGCTGCAGTCCCTTTGAGGCAGTTCTACCGGCGTTTTCTAATGTTCACCAAGGTCCCAGCTGTGGCAGAGCTCTGGGGGGGGGGGGGGGGCTATTCTTAAGTACCTTTGGAGCTAGCTAAGGGACTTCACCTAAGGATCCAGTCTCACAGAGGAGTGCCTGGTGGAAACTGGAAAGGGTATAGCTGTCCTGTGGCATTTTAAGTATTAACCTCTCCCTCACTGAAGAGTGTCTGGTAGAAGCTGGTACTGAGTAACTATCCTGCAGCCAATAAAGCCTGGTGGAAGGTAGGAACTGTGCAATTGTCCTGTGACATAGGGATGTCCGGTGGAAACTGACAGGTATTTTGCTGTCATGGGACATTGTGAGTACTGCCCTGATCTCAAGACTATGTGCTTTGGGCGATAAGTGCCAGTAGGAGCTCTTACTGAGATAGCTATTATAGGGTCTCAGTTCTGGCCATTCTCCTTTGTCTTTGGTATAAAGACTCTCCAGAGAAGCCTAGCCTAGTGAAGTATGTCCTCCTGATTCAGTGTTCCTGGAGTATCCCATACCACCCTTGCACCCCTTCCTTCTGTTCAGGTTTAACAGCAATAAAGCTCAAAAAGTCAACACCCAGACTGTTTACTGGACTACATGGGCTGTTGTAGAGGTGACTGATGGCTTCTTTACTGTTTGGGAAAGAACCAGTTAACATCAGAGGCTCCTGAGGGGGTAGAGCTACATGTACTAAAACAGATCTGGGTTGCATGTTCCAAGTGTTGAACCCACATGATTTTTCTACTTTCTTTTCTAAACCAATTATCAATCTTTCTCCATTGACTGGGACCATGACATTGCCTATCGATCAGTACTGTGTGGGAAAGAACTAGTAAACATCAGAGGCTCCTGGGGGGGTGGTGCTACGTGTACTATAACAGATCTGGGTTGCATGTTCCAAGTGTTGAACCCACATGATTTTTCTACTTTCTTTTCAAAACCATCTATCAGTCTTTTCTCCGTTGACTAGGACCATGACATTGCCTATCGATCAGTGCTGTGTGGGAAAGAACTAGTAAACATCAGAGGCTCCTGCGGGGGTAGCGCTACATGTATTATAACAGGTCTGCATTGTACTGTTAGAAAGGCATCATTTCAAGTGTTTGTAGTGCCCTCCTAGTTAGCTAGGGGGAGCCAGAATATAATTGGTAGCTAGAGGCTGAGTAGCACCCTGGGTGTGATAGCCAGATGGGTCAAATTTTGGTCAGAGCTGAGAGACTCTGCAGAACAGTTCTCTGGAATTTCCCCCTGTTCTGGATTTTTGGAGAAAGATCTAGAAGCAGTGGGTGGGTTTGAAGAGTGGCTGTTCAGTACACTTAAAGGATCGTAGCCAATCCCCAACAGGAGACTTGGAAAGAGGCTGGGACAACCTTTAGGAGCAACTGAGCATGCTAAGCTGGAGGAGGGGAGTTGGAGGAGAGTTTGGGTGGAAGAAGTGAGGCTGAAGTGCAGGAGAATGGGAGGAGGCCCAGGGATGGGGCCTGCCTTCCGGAGGGTTGCAGACAGGAGGAAAGCTTGGAACTTCACTGGCCCCCTGAGAGAGGACTACCAGGCAGCAGGGAAGGAGCTGCCAGCTTGAAGGCCTGGTAGAAGCCATCTACCCATCCGCAGCAGAGGAGAATGGCTAAGCGAGTACTTCTACACCCTCTGGACTGGAGTAGGGGAGAGGGCATTTGGGTGGGAAACTGAACTAGCCCCCAGCCGGACTGTGTCTTAGAGCTGCAGACTCTGGATCCCTATTCTCCAGGTATTCCTCCAGGCAGCCAGATTGAGGAGCTTCTGGGGTGGTACTACCAGAGATGCTGGCTTGCTCTACCAGAAGAGGATCTGTGTGTAAAGATGTGTACATAGTTCAGGAAGCTGTCCTCGGTTTCTTAGTTCCATTGGGCATCCTGTACACCCCTAACCCCATCTAAGTTGAAATTCCCCGTAGTAAAACTTCAAAACAAGTTCAAGGACTGGTTACTGACTCCTCAATGCAAAGTCTGTGTGGAAATTTGTGTTTCCTGGCTGTGCAGAACCGTACGGGGACCCTTATCCACTTACATCCATTTCTGTTAGTATGCCCCAGCGTGGAAAATTTATGGAGCTAGGACCCACTCCAGTACAGGAAGGGGACTGCCGGTAACATAAGGGCCCCAAAACAAACCCCCTGGCCCTACACTGAAAGGGTGCAGCTGATCAGCCTGTACTGGAGTAGGTGCCCCATCAATTTCCCACACTGGGGAATGGAGCGAAGAACTTTTACCTTTAGTTCGCAGTTTTGGTCATCAGTCTTCAGGAAGGAAGTCCTTACAGCAGAGTTCCAGTGAAAATAATAATAAAAGAAAATGTACAGTTTTTGTAGCTGCTGACTTTTAAAAAAATGGACACTCACCTATCCCTCGGTCTCGCGGTGCCCCCCCCCCCCAGCAGCCTATTCCATTATCCGCCCTGTGTTCCCAGAGTCGGCATCTTAAGCATGGGCACCTGACAGCTTGCGGCTTCACCCGGCTTCAGCCAGGTGCTTATTGTGCATGCTTGAGTAGCACTGCGCTTTGTGAATCAAACCAATGACAGGGCATTATTCTTCCCATTGATACCAACAATTCTTTCCATTCAAACCAATGATGGGGCACTATTCTTCCCATTGATACCAACAATTCCTTCCATTCAAACCAATGATGGGGCACTATTCTTCCCATTGATACCAACAATTCCTTCCATTCAAACCAATGATGGGGCACTATTCTTCCCATTGATACCTACAATTCCTTCCATTCAAACCAATGATGGGGCACTATTCTTCCCATTGATACCAACAATTCCTTCCATTCAAACCAATGATGGGACACTGTTCTTCCCATTGATTCCAACATTTCCTTCCATTCAAACCAATGATGGGACACTATTCTTCCCATTGATACCAACAATTCCTTCCATTCAAACCAATGATGGGGCACTATTCTTCCCATTGATACCAACAATTCCTTCCATTCAAACCAATGATGGGACACTGTTCTTCCCATTGATTCCAACATTTCCTTCCATTCAAACCAATGATGGGGCACTATTCTTCCCATTGATACCAACAATTCCTTCCATTCAAACCAATGATGGGACACTATTCTTCCCATTGATACCAACAATTCCTTCCATTCAAACCAATGATGGGGCACTATTCTTCCCATTGATACCAACAATTCCTTCCATTCAAACCAATGATGGGGCACTATTCTTCCCATTGATTCCAACAATTCCTTCCATTCAAACCAATGATGGGGCACTATTCTTCCCATTGATACCAACAATTCCTTCCATTCAAACCTATGATGGGGCACTATTCTTCCCATTGATACCAACAATTCCTTCCATTCAAACCAATGATGGGGCACTATTCTTCCCATTGATACCAACAATTCCTTCCATTCAAACCAATGATGGGACACTATTCTTCCCATTGATACCAACAATTCCTTCCATTCAAACCAATGATGGGGCACTATTCTTCCCATTGATACCAACAATTCCTTCCATTCAAACCAATGATGGGGCACTATTCTTCCCATTGATACCAACAATTCCTTCCATTCAAACCAATGATGAATTTATGTCCACTAATGCCAGGGACTTATCTCCTCCCACTGCTCCCACCCCCCTCAAGTCTGAAGAACAGTAAACGGGCCTTGGTATAGAATAAAGGCGAGGGTGCAAAGAAGAGGCACCTTCTGGTAGCTAGTGGAATCACATGCTACTGCCTTTTGGAAATCAGCGCCTCCCACAGGTGAAATCAGAGAATGGGAAATGTGACATATCCCAGCATGGAGACACCTTGTAAATATTCTGTAATTACGTTTTTTTCCCCAGATTTATTACTGATCACTCTAAGAGTCTGTCACTGTGACTGTCACTTACATATGAAAGCAGTTCAATCTCGGATAACACAGGAACAATACATGGAAATAATATTTTACAGTAAAAGACAGATAAAGTGGAATTGAAAGGTATCTGAGCATCACGAGCTGCAAAATGCTTTTTAATTCATTTTTAATATTCAAAGAAAACTCCCCCCCATCCATCCATGTCTCCATACTTTGCCTTATTAAGGAAACGCTTTGAAACCCCCCGCCCCAGCATTTCTAGCTGCGGCCATCTTGAGTAAGGGCAGATGATTCATGTAGCATTGACTTCCTGGAAACCATCTGCCCTTAGCTCAGGCATGCAGGCAGGAGTGTATGCTTAGCTAAGAAATCACCTCCTCCCCTCCTGAAGACTCCTGGGATGCATGACATCATTTTGGCCTAGACCAGAAACCAGGAAGCAACTGTAAGAAATGTAAAAATAAGTTCCAAGTAAATAAAGTCTACCTTCCTGACCGTTTACTAATGCTAGCAGCACAAGAGTTAAATGTGGTTCACGCTGATCGAGAGAGTTTAGTTCTGCTTTGAGGGTCAAAGATCAGGAGAAAAATGAGTGTCGGGCAGCTGAGGGACCAATTATGATTGCCTTGTAGAGGAAGGTGGCACAGGGTGATCCCTATCAGTGTTATAAAGAGCAAAGCCTGGGGCCGCTACATACACTGTCCTCTATGGCCGGGATCTATCAGTTGCCTGTCGAGATCTACTGGTTGCTGACCCCCCATATAGAGGAATCAGGACCTCCTTCCTCCTGTCGGTGACCCCTCTAGTGATAGGATCTATATAGAGGAATCAGGACCTCCTTCCTCCTGCCGGTGACCCTTCTAGTGATAGGATCTATATAGAGGAATCAGGACCTCCTTCCTCCTGCCGGTGACCCCTCTAGTGATAGGATCTATATAGAGGAATCAGGACCTCCTTCCTCCTGCCGGTGACCCCTCCAGTGATAGGATCTATATAGAGGAATCAGGACCTCCTTCCTACTGCCAGTGACCCCTCTAGTGATATATAGATCTATATAGAGGAATCAGGACCTCCTTCCTCCTGCCGGTGACCCCTCTAGTGATATAATGATCTATATAGAGGAATCAGGACCTCCTTCCTCCTGCCGGTGACCCCTCTAGTGATAGGATCTATATAGAGGAATCAGGACCTCCTTCCTCCTGCCGGTGACCCCTCTAGTGATAGGATCTATATAGAGGAATCGGGACCTCCTTCCTCCTGCCGGTGACCCCTCTAGTGATAGGATCTATATAGAGGAATCGGGACCTCCTTCCTCCTGCCAGTGACCCCTCTAGTGATAGATCTATATAGAAGAATCGGGACCTCCTTCCTCCTGCCGGTGACCCCTCTAGTGATAGGATCTATATAGAGGAATCAGGACCTCCTTCCTGCTGCCAGTGACCCCTCTAGTGATAGATCTATATAGAGGAATCGGGACCTCCTTCCTCCTGCCGGTGACCCCTCTAGTGATAGGATCTATATAGAGGAATCGGGACCTCCTTCCTCCTGCCGGTGACCCCTCTAGTGATAGGATCTATATAGAGGAATCGGGACATCCTTCCTCCTGCCGGTGACCCCTCTAGTGATAGGATCTATATAGAGGAATCGGGACCTCCTTCCTCCTGCCGGTGACCCCTCTAGTGATAGGATCTATATAGAGGAATCAGGACCTCCTTCCTCCTGCCGGTGACCCCTCTAGTGATATAAAGATCTATATAGAGGAATCAGGACCTCCTTCCTCCCCCCGGTGACCCCTCTAGTGATAGGATCTATATAGAGGAATCAGGACTTCCTTGCTCCCGCTGGTGACCCCTCTAGTGATAGATCTATATAGAGGAATCGGGACCTCCTTCCTCCTGCCGGTGACCCCTCTAGTGATAGATCTATATAGAGGACTCAGGACCTCCTTCCTCCTGCCGGTGACCCCTCTAGTGATAGGATCTATATAGAGGAATCGGGACCTCCTTCCTCCTGCCGGTGACCCCTCTAGTGATATATAGATCTATATAGAGGAATCAGGACCTCCTTCCTCCTGCCGGTGACCCCTTTAGTGATAGGATCTATATAGAGGAATCAGGACCTCCTTCCTCCTGCTGGTGACCCCTCTAGTGATAGGATCTATATAGAGGAATCAGGACCTCCTTCCTCCTGCCGGTGACCCCTCTCGTGATAGGATCTATATAGAGGAATCAGGACCTCCTTCCTCCTGCCGGTGACCCCTCTAGTGATATAAAGATCTATATAGAGGAATCAGGACCTCCTTCCTCCCCCCGGTGACCCCTCTAGTGATAGGATCTATATAGAGGAATCAGGACCTCCTTCCTCCCGCCGGTGACCCCTCTAGTGATAGATCTATATAGAGGAATCGGGACCTCCTTCCTCCTGCCGGTGACCCCTCTAGTGATATAAAGATCTATATAGAGGAATCAGGACCTCCTTCCTCCTGCCGGTGACCCCTTTAGTGATAGATCTATATAGAGGAATCAGGACCTCCTTCCTCCTGCCGGTGACCCCTCTAGTGATAGGATCTATATAGAGGAATCAGGACCTCCTTCCTCCTGCCGGTGACCCCTCTAGTGATAGATCTATATAGAGGAATCAGGACCTCCTTCCTCCTGCCGGTGACCCCTCTAGTGATAGGATCTGTATAGAGGAATCAGGACCTCCTTCCTCCTGCCGGTGACCCCTCTAGTGATAGGATCTATATAGAGGAATCAGGACCTCCTTCCTCCTGCCGGTGAACCCTCTAGTGATAGATCTATATAGAGGAATCAGGACCTCCTTCCTCCTGTCGGTGACCCCTCTAGTGATAGGATCTATATAGTGGTATCAGGACCTCCTTCCTCCTGCCGGTGACCCCTCTAGTGATAGGATCTATATAGAGGAATCAGGACCTCCTTCCTCCTGCCGGTGACCCCTCTAGTGATAGATCTATATAGAGGAATAAGGACCTCCTTCCTCCTGCCGGTGACCCCTCCAGTGATAGGATCTGTATAGAGGAATCAGGACCTCCTTCCTCCTGCCGGTGACCCCTCTAGTGATAGGATCTATATAGAGGAATCAGGACCTCCTTCCTCCTGCCGGTGACCCCTCTAGTGATAGATCTATATAGAGGAATCGGGACCTCCTTCCTCCCGCCGGTGACCCCTCTAGTGATAGGATCTATATAGAGGAATCAGGACCTCCTTCCTCCTGCTGGTGACCCCTCTAGTGATAGATCTATATAGAGGAATCAGGACCTCCTTCCTCCTGCCGGTGACCCCTCTAGTGATAGATCTATATAGAGGAATCAGGACCTCCTTCCTCCTGCCGGTGACCCCTCCAGTGATAGGATCTATATAGAGGAATCAGGACCTCCTTCCTACTGCCAGTGACCCCTCTAGTGATATATAGATCTATATAGAGGAATCAGGACCTCCTTCCTCCTGCCGGTGACCCCTCTAGTGATATAATGATCTATATAGAGGAATCAGGACCTCCTTCCTCCTGCCGGTGACCCCTCTAGTGATAGGATCTATATAGAGGAATCGGGACCTCCTTCCTCCTGCCAGTGACCCCTCTAGTGATAGATCTATATAGAGGAATCGGGACCTCCTTCCTCCTGCCGGTGACCCCTCTAGTGATAGGATCTATATTGAGGAATCGGGACATCCTTCCTCCTGCCGGTGACCCCTCTAGTGATATAAAGATCTATATAGAGGAATCAGGACCTCCTTCCTCCTTCCGGTGACCCCTTTAGTGATAGATCTATATAGAGGAATCAGGACCTCCTTCCTCCTGCCGGTGACCCCTCTCGTGATAGGATCTATATAGAGGAATCAGGACCTCCTTCCTCCTGCCGGTGACCCCTCTAGTGATATAAAGATCTATATAGAGGAATCAGGACCTCCTTCCTCCCCCCGGTGACCCCTCTAGTGATAGGATCTATATAGAGGAATCAGGACCTCCTTCCTCCCGCCGGTGACCCCTCTAGTGATAGATCTATATAGAGGAATCAGGACCTCCTTCCTCCTGCCGGTGACCCCTCTAGTGATATAAAGATCTATATAGAGGAATCAGGACCTCCTTCCTCCTTCCGGTGACCCCTTTAGTGATAGATCTATATAGAGGAATCAGGACCTCCTTCCTCCTGCCGGTGACCCCTCTAGTGATAGGATCTATATAGAGGAATCAGGACCTCCTTCCTCCTGCCGGTGACCCCTCTAGTGATAGATCTATATAGAGGAATCAGGACCTCCTTCCTCCTGCCGGTGACCCCTCTAGTGATAGGATCTGTATAGAGGAATCAGGACCTCCTTCCTCCTGCCGGTGACCCCTCTAGTGATAGGATCTATATAGAGGAATCAGGATCTCCTTCCTCCTGCCGGTGACCCCTCTAGTGATAGGATCTATATAGAGGAATCAGGACCTCCTTCCTCCTGCCGGTGACCCCTCTAGTGATAGATCTATATAGAGGAATCGGGACCTCCTTCCTCCCGCCGGTGACCCCTCTAGTGATAGGATCTATATAGAGGAATCAGGACCTCCTTCCTCCTGCTGGTGACCCCTCTAGTGATAGATCTATACAGAGGAATCAGGACCTCCTTCCTCCTGCCGGTGACCCCTCTAGTGATAGATCTATATAGAGGAATCAGGACCTCCTTCCTCCTGCCGGTGACCCCTCCAGTGATAGGATCTATATAGAGGAATCAGGACCTCCTTCCTCCTGCCGGTGAACCCTCTAGTGATAGATCTATATAGAGGAATCAGGACCTCCTTCCTCCTGTCGGTGACCCCTCTAGTGATAGGATCTATATAGTGGTATCAGGACCTCCTTCCTCCTGCCGGTGACCCCTCTAGTGATAGGATCTATATAGAGGAATCAGGACCTCCTTCCTCCTGCCGGTGACCCCTCTAGTGATAGATCTATATAGAGGAATCAGGACCTCCTTCCTCCTGTCGGTGACCCCTCTAGTGATAGGATCTGTATAGAGGAATCAGGACCTCCTTCCTCCTGCCGGTGACCCCTCTAGTGATAGGATCTATATAGAGGAATCAGGATCTCCTTCCTCCTGCCGGTGACCCCTCTAGTGATAGGATCTATATAGAGGAATCAGGACCTCCTTCCTCCTGCCGGTGACCCCTCTAGTGATAGATCTATATAGAGGAATCGGGACCTCCTTCCTCCCGCCGGTGACCCCTCTAGTGATAGGATCTATATAGAGGAATCAGGACCTCCTTCCTCCTGCTGGTGACCCCTCTAGTGATAGATCTATACAGAGGAATCAGGACCTCCTTCCTCCTGCCGGTGACCCCTCTAGTGATAGATCTATATAGAGGAATCAGGACCTCCTTCCTCCTGCCGGTGACCCCTCCAGTGATAGGATCTATATAGAGGAATCAGGACCTCCTTCCTACTGCCAGTGACCCCTCTAGTGATATATAGATCTATATAGAGGAATCAGGACCTCCTTCCTCCTGCCGGTGACCCCTCTAGTGATATAATGATCTATATAGAGGAATCAGGACCTCCTTCCTCCTGCCGGTGACCCCTCTAGTGATAGGATCTATATAGAGGAATCGGGACCTCCTTCCTCCTGCCAGTGACCCCTCTAGTGATAGATCTATATAGAGGAATCGGGACCTCCTTCCTCCTGCCGGTGACCCCTCTAGTGATAGGATCTATATAGAGGAATCGGGACATCCTTCCTCCTGCCGGTGACCCCTCTAGTGATATAAAGATCTATATAGAGGAATCAGGACCTCCTTCCTCCCCCCGGTGACCCCTCTAGTGATAGGATCTATATAGAGGAATCAGGACCTCCTTCCTCCCGCCGGTGACCCCTCTAGTGATAGATCTATATAGAGGAATCGGGACCTCCTTCCTGCTGCCGGTGACCCCTCTAGTGATGGGATCTATATAGAGGAATCAGGACCCCCTTCCTCCTGCCGGTGACCCCTCTAGTGATAGGATCTATATAGAGGAATCAGGACCTCCTTCCTCCTGCCGGTGACCCCTCTAGTGATAGATCTATATAGAGGAATCAGGACCTCCTTCCTCCTGCCGGTGACCCCTCTAGTGATATATAGATCTATATAGAGGAATCGGGACCTCCTTCCTCCTGCCGGTGACCCCTCTAGTGATAGGATCTATATAGAGGAATCAGGACCTCCTTCCTCCTGCCGGTGTCCCCTCTAGTGATAGATCTATATAGAGGAATCAGGACCTCCTTCCTCCTGCCGGTGACCCCTCTAGAGATATAAGGATCTATATACTGGAATCGGGACCTCCTTCCTCCTGCCGGTGACCCCTCTAGTGATATATAGATCTATATAGAGGAATCAGGACCTCCTTCCTCCTGCCGGTGATCCCTCTAATGATAGGATCTATATAGAGGAATCAGGACCTCCTTCCTCCTGCCAGTGACCCCTCTAGTGATAGGATCTATATAGAGGAATCGGGACCTCCTTCCTCCTGCCGGTGACCCCTCTAGTGATAGATCTATATAGAGGAATCAGGACCTCCTTCCTCCTGCCGGTGACCCCTCTAGTGATAGATCTATATAGAGGAATCAGGACCTCCTTCCTCCTGCCGGTGACCCCTCTAGTGATAGGATCTATATAGAGGAATCAGGACCTCCTTCCTCCTGCCGGTGACCCCTCTAGTGATAGGATCTATATAGAGGAATCTGTTCTGTATATCACTCTCTGCACATTGTATCTGTTCTGTATATCAGATCACTCTCTGCAACATTGTATCCTTTCTGTATATCAGCTCTCTGATGCTTTTGACACATAATTGTTTGTGATTATATATTTTGGTGTTTTAATAAAAATCCTGTTCTCAGGTATTGCACTAGGCTGATAAGCCCTTTCTTCCATTGTTTCTGCAATAAATAGTCTGGGGTTTGGAGCCTCAGAGGACGTTCATAGAGGTCCCAGCCTTGGCAGAGTTGGGGAGCCTATTCCTAAGCACCCTTGGAGCTAACCAAGTAACCTCACCTAAGGATTTGAAGCTTCACCAGAAGCACTTCAAAGTTCGACACAAGGCTTTCCATCATATTCAGTGGTGCACCCTTTCACACAAGAGTTGGGGGCTTTTCTCAACATCTATCAACTATGCTGTTTTAACATCTCTACCCTGGTGATTTGACAAAAATGTACACAATTATCCATGTGAATCAAAGGATTATCACCTCCACAGACGTCCTGCCACCATGGATGGGATGGTGGTGTGGTGGTTCCACAACTTTCACACCTCCCATCTTGTTCTTGGACAATCAACATCTTCCTCAACACTTCTCATGGTGATTGGATAAAGGTGTCTGTACCACCTGTGTGGATATACTGTAAGTGTTGGGGTGTCTTCCAGGCACTCATTGGAACTGGCGAGGCGGATTGGATAAGCTAGGGAATGTCTTCAACATTACAGAGCAAGTCCAGTTGAAGGTGAAGAACTCCTGCTAGATGTACCATGACCTGGATAGATGGGAACCTTCACAGACATCTCTTGTCTCCCTACCCTCAGGCTTTCCTGTTACCATAACAGGTTATTAAAGACTGATTGATTACACAAGAGAATAAAGTAAGTAAAAAATTCCATTCAGTACAAATTACAGATCTTTTTTTTTTTATAATTTAAATTTTTATTTGATTATTATACAAAAAAAACTAGAAAACATCCATTATAAAAAATATTTCATAAATATATAATCCATTTCTCCCAACCTCCTCCCCTCCTGGCCTGCATTAGGCCTTGGAATCTGTTGAGGTATATCTCTACTACCGATTCCTAATTTAGGGTGAAACTCAAAACATGGCCACCTCTCCTTCAACTGGGCAGATGACATTCCTAGCTTGAAGGCAGCCATGTACTGAGCCTCCCGGACTGCCAACCTGCTCTGTCCACTGTGTCCCCCCCTTGAACTACCCTGTAAGGGATTTCCGGCTAGACGTATTGCGAATAGAAGTGCGCATGTGAATAGGAACGTCCGGAGAAGAGTGGTCGGTTGTGCGCATGCGTGCAGAACTGCACTATCGTGCACACGCACGGCGAAGATTGGCGCCAGATGGCCTATTTAAGGAGTGTCTCTGCTCATGTTCAGTGCTGACTGGTCTTCAGCTCCCCCGTGTCCTGCTTGTTCCTGTGTGATTCCTTTGTTGCTGACCCGGCTTGTTCCTCACCTGACTCTGATTGCTCTCCTGATACCGGTTCCTGACTTCGGCTCTGCTCCTGACCTTGGCTTTTCCTTCTGATTCTGTACCGTGCTGCCCGACTGTTGATGACCCTGGCTATTCCATGACATTGCTCCTGTCTCTTACCCTCACTACCTGCCTTGCTCTGGTGCACGCCTGGCAATCTACAAGACCTGCTCTGCCTGCTACTACTGTGCCTGAATCAGAGGATCATCGGTCTTCCAGAGTCATCATCTGCAAGAGCTGCAAACAACAACTACTGGCGCTCTTCCTCCCCTGGGTCCTAGACTCCCTCTGTTCCACCTCCAGTGGGGTCAGGGCTGGTGACACAAGTGAGGCCGGCCTCGTCATTTCAGTCTCCCATCAGGTACGTGACGAACCCCCTTTAGTCGGTCTGCTTCTCATGTTCTTTTCTTTTTTCCCTTAGGACTTTACCTGTTAATTACCTCTTAACCTTTTAGGGTCACAATACACTGCCACCTATATAGTCCTCTTTTCCTTTCCCCCAAAACACATCGCTGAAAAGTCTCTTTACTCCTTAGGGATACATGACTTCTTATACTTTAAATGTAGTGAAATTATAAATGAATGGTTGGTCCCTCTGGGTCACAAGACCCCAAAAGCCCTCTATTTAATTGTTTTTTTCTTCTTCGGACAGCAAACACTTGGTATGTTACTTTGATGCAGGTCAGTAGCAGTTCATAGATCTATTTTACAGGGTCTTACTACAACTCACCCTCCTCTTCGTGCGGCTTAGTGTTGCTGTCCCATCTGCTTAGAGACCCCCGATGCAAACGGGATCCCCTTCAGGTCTTGTGTCTTTGGACCACTGTTGTTCCCCCCACAGTGGGCTTTGGGGGAGCTGTTGTGGTTGTATGTTGTATTTTCAGAGTGGGGTAATGTGGCCCCTCAGATGTTTCACCTCAGGGGAATCTAGACTCTGGTCCGCCACAGCCCCCCTCCAGGAGCTGCCCTCCCACCGCTCAGGCAGTCCACGGGAACCTCCTGGTCCCTCTGAGTCCTTGAGGACCCAGGATTGTGGGCCAGCATGCCCTGACCAAGATCTATCAGTTGCCTGGTCGAGATCTACTGGTTGTTGACCCCCCATATAGAGAAATCAGAACATCTTTCTTCCTGCTGGTGACCCCTCTAATGATATAAAGATCTATAAAAGGGATTCAGGACCTCCATCCTCCTGCTGGTGACCCCTCTAGTGATATAAAGATCTATATAGAAGAATCGGGACCTCCTTCCTCCTGCCGGTGACCCCTCTAGTGATATATAGATCTATATAGAGGAATCAGGACCTCCTTCCTCCTGCCGGTGACCCCTCTAGTGATAGATCTATATAGAGGAATCAGGACCTCCTTCCTCCTGCCGGTGACCCCTCTAGTGATATAAAGGTCTATATAGAGGAATCGGGACCTCCTTCCTCCTGCCAGTGACCTCTCTAGTGATATAAGGATCTATATAGAGGAATCAGGACCTCCTTCCTCCTGCCGGTGACCCCTCTAGTGATAGGATCTATATAGAGGAATCAGGACCTCCTTCCTCCTGCCGGTGACCCCTCTAGTGATAGGATCTATATAGAGGAATCAGGACCTCCTTCCTCCTGCCGGTGACCCCTCTAGTGATAGGATCTATATAGAGGAATCAGGACCTCCTTCCTCCTGCCGGTGACCCCTCTAGTGATAGGATCTATATAGAGGAATCAGGACCTCCTTCCTCCTGCCGGTGACCCCTCTAGTGATAGGATCTATATAGAGGAATCGGGACCTCCTTCCTCCTGCCGGTGACCCCTCTAGTGATAGGATCTATATTGAGGAATCGGGACCTCCTTCCTCCCGCCGGTGACCCCTCTAGTGATATAAAGGTCTATATAGAGGAATCAGGACCTCCTTCCTCCTGCCGGTGACCCCTCCAGTGATAGGATCTATATAGAGGAATCAGGACCTCCTTCCTCCTGCCGGTGACCCCTCTAGTGATAGGATCTATATAGAGGAATCAGGACCTCCTTCCTCCTACCGGTGACCCCTCTAGTGATAGATCTATATAGAGGAATCAGGACCTCCTTCCTCCTGCCGGTGACCCCTCTAGTGATAGGATCTATATAGAGGAATCAGGACCTCCTTCCTCCCGCCGGTGACCCCTCTAGTGATATAAAGATCTATATAGAGGAATGAGGACCTCCTTCCTCCTGCCGGTGACCCCTCTAGTGATATAAAGGTCTATATAGAGGAATCGGGACCTCATTCCTCCTGCCGGTGACCCCTCTAGTGATATAAAGATCTATACAGAGGAATCGGGACCTCCTTCCTCCTGCCGGTGACCCCTCTAGTGATATAAAGATCTATACAGAGGAATCGGGACCTCCTTCCTCCCGCCGGTGACCCCTCTAGTGATATAAAGGTCTATACAGAGGAATCGGGACTTCCTTCCTCCCGCCGGTGACCCCTCTAGTGATATAAAGGTCTATATAGAGGAATCAGGACTTCCTTCCTCCTGCCGGTGACCCCTCTAGTGATAGGATCTATATAGAGGAATCAGGACTTCCTTCCTCCTGCCGGTGACCCCTCTAGTGATAGGATCTATATAGAGGAATCGGGACCTCCTTCCTCCTGCCGGTGACCCCTCTAGTGATAGGATCTATATAGAGGAATCAGGACCTCCTTCCTCCCGCCGGTGACCCCTCTAGTGATATAAAGGTCTATATAGAGGAATCGGGACCTCCTTCCTCCTGCCGGTGACCCCTCTAGTGATATAAAGATCTATATAGAGGAATCAGGACCTCCTTCCTCCTGCCGGTGACCCCTCTAGTGATAGATCTATATAGAGGAATCAGGACCTCCTTCCTCTTGCCGGTGACCCCTCCAGTGATAGGATCTATATAGAGGAATCAGGACCCCCTTCCTCCTGCCGGTGACCCCTCTAGTAATATATAGATCTATATAGAGGAATCGGGACCTCCTTCCTCCCACCAGCCAACGGAGCACAGAGGACCATCTACAGCTCCACTCCCCATGCCTCACCGAGGGACTGGTCCACACACTCGAGCGCCCTCCGGTCCACACGCTTGGTCCTCGGGTGCACTCCACCTCGCTCCGGTCCAGGTAGGGCTTTTTCACCTAGGGCACCTCACACATGTAAGCCGGCTGGAATCCAGAGCTCTCCAGCCATGCTGCTTACGGCGCCATGTTCCGGCTCCTCCTCTCTCCTCTAACCACCTAATGCCTACAAATTACAGATCTTGAACACCTCATAGAACAAATCCAAATGTCATATTTCCTTTCTCATGGATTAGAGTTCTCCGTGTCGAATTGTAAACCTTTAGGGCCATGTCATCAGGAAGTGACACTTTTTTCAGTTTGATATTCAGGGGCCTTATAACCCCCTATTTGAGTCTATAGCAACATTACAGTCAATTGCACACCTCCGCCCCAAATTTGACTCCACTTGTACCTTTGGTAAATAATCAGAAACACTTTGTCATTGTTCTACCTCTGAAAGATGGTTGGTTCTCATAGTCCTGTTCTTTGCAGCATTTGTTGAGTAAGTCCAGCAAAATATGTCCAAAATTACCGAAATCTGGACTTTTGCGGACAAAATAATTTCAAAATGTTCCTCTGGATCTCTTTGGTTTTTATTCCATATATTATTGGGTTCAGCATTGGAGGAACAATTAGGTATAGGCTAGATATGATAATTTGTGTGGAAGAAGCTATTTGCCCCCCAAACCTTTGAGTGAGAAAGGAGAAAAGTGCCGGGATGTAAGCCAGCAGAATGACGCAAATATGGCTGATGCACGTACTCCCGACCTTACGTCTGGCCTCTCGGGATGGGAGGTTGAAGACGGCAATTACAATCTTGATGTATGACGCTGTGATGCCCATGATATCTACTACATCTACAAACAGAGCGACTGCTAACCCATACACAACATTAACTCTGACGTCTGCACAGGCCAGTTTAGCCACTGCCATGTGTTCGCAATAGGCATGCTCGATCACATGGCTTTTGCAAAACGGCAATCTCCAGATCAGGAAAGGAAGTGGAAATATCAGAAGAGTTCCTCTTACGACCACTATTACTCCAATTTTAGTGATCAGTGGGTTGGTCAAGATGGTGGAATATCTCAGGGGCTGGCATATGGCAACATAGCGATCAAAGGCCATACCCAAGAGGATGGAGGAGCCCATGATAGAGAAGGAATGGATGAAGAACATCTGAACCAGGCAACCCTCACAGGAGATCTCGTTGAGGTTGAACCAGAAGATCAGGAGCATCTTGGGAAGGGTAGCATTGGACTGGACAAGGTCAGTTAATAACAACATGGAAAGGAAGAGGTACATGGGCTGGTGGAGGCTCTCCTCTCTTTTAATGGTTAGCAGGACACTAATATTGGCCAACAAGGTTATCAGGTACATGAAGAAGACCGGCAATGAAATCCAGACCTGGTCATCTTCCAGCCCAGGAATTCCAATCAGAATGAAATAAGAGGAGCTCAGATTATTACTGCCAGACGTCATGACTGTAAGATGTCCAACATGTGGTCTTCCAATATTCTACTTTAGGGGCTTTTCTCCACCAAGATAAAAACTAATCTGTAAAACACAAAAAGCATGAAAAAAGGTTTCATCTGTTTTTTCCAAATGAAAATATGCTTTTAATGGAAATATATAAAACAGCCAGTTTATCTTATTATTGTCACTCTTAGGGTAAGGCTGAAGTGTTTCCATAATGTCTTCAAGAAAATAAAAGGGAAAGATACAAGAAAGTATCCAAAAAATACATTGCTCCACTCCAGGTAGGCAAGTAAACCAAGATTTCCCCATCCAGCTCTTTTTTTTTCCAAGTCTGATTCTAGAGGGAGTCTATTCCACATTCTCACAGCTCTCACTGTGAAGAACCCTTTCTGTGTTTGGAGATTAAATCACTTTTCCTCCAGATGTAAAGAGCGCCCCCTTGTCCTCTGTGATGACCTCAGGGGGAATAACCACACCAAGGTCACTGCATGAACAACTGATGTATTATACATGGAGATCATATCCCCCTTATGTATTATACATGGAGATCATATCCCCCTTATGTATTATACATGGAGATCATATCCCCCCTTATGTATTATACATGGAGATCATATCCCCCCTTATGTATTATACATGGAGATCATATCCCCCCCTTATGTATTATACATGGAGATCATATCCCCCTTATGTATTATATATGGAGATCATATCCCCCCTTATGTATTATACATGGAGATCATATCCCCCTTATGTATTATACATGGAGATCATATCCCCCTTATGTATTATACATGGAGATCATATCCCCCCCCTTATGTATTATACACGGAGATCATATCCCCCCTTATGTATTATACATGGAGATCATATCCCCCCCTTATGTATTATACATGGAGATCATATCCCCCCTTATGTATTATACATGGAGATCATATCCCCCCTTATGTATTATATATGGAGATCATATCCCCCTTATGTATTATACATGGAGATCATATCCCCCCTTATGTATTATACATGGAGATCATATCCCCCCTTATGTATTATACATGGAGATCATATCCCCCCTTATGTATTATACATGGTGATCATATCCCCCCTTATGTATTATACATGGAGATCATATCCCCCTTATGTATTATACATGGAGATCATATCCCCCCTTATGTATTATACATGGAGATCATATCCCCCCTTATGTATTATATATGGAGATCATATCCCTCCTTATGTATTATACATGGAGATCATATTCCCCCTTATGTATTATACATGGAGATCATATCCCCCCTTATGTATTATACATGGAGATCATATCCCCCCTTATGTATTATACATGGAGATCATATCCCCCCTTATGTATTATACATGGAGATCATATCCCCCCTTATGTATTATACATGGAGATCATATCCCCCCGCTGTATTATACATGGAGATCGTATCCCCCCTTATGTATTATACATGGAGGTCATATCCCCCCCTTATGTATTATACATAGAGATCATATCCCCCTTATGTATTATACATGGAGATCATATCCCCCCTTATGTATTATACATGGAGATCATATCCCCCTTATGTATTATACATGGAGATCATATCCCCCTTATGTATTATACATGGAGATCATATCCCCCCTTATGTATTATATATGGAGATCATATCCCCCTTATGTATTATACATGGAGATCATATCCCCCCTTATGTATTATACATGGAGATCATATCCCCCCTTATGTATTATACATGGAGATCATATCCCCCCTTATGTATTATACATGGTGATCATATCCCCCCTTATGTATTATACATGGAGATCATATCCCCCTTATGTATTATACATGGAGATCATATCCCCCCCTTATGTATTATACATGGAGATCATATCCCCCCTTATGTATTATACATGGAGATCATATCCCCCCCTTATGTATTATACATGGAGATCATATCCCCCCCTTATGTATTATACATGGAGATCATATCCCCCTTATGTATTATACATGGAGATCATATCCCCCCTTATGTATTATACATGGAGATCATATCCCCCCTTATGTATTATACATGGAGATCATATCCCCCCCTTATGTATTATACATGGATATCATATCCCCCCTTATGTATTATACATGGTGATCATATCCCCCCTTATGTATTATACATGGAGATCATATCCCCCCTTATGTATTATACATGGAGATCATATCCCCCCTTATGTATTATACATGGAGATCATATCCCCCCCTTATGTATTATACATGGAGATCATATCCCCCCTTATGTATTATACATGGAGATCATATCCCCCCTTATGTATTATACATGGTGATCATATCCCCCTTATGTATTATACATGGTGATCATATCCCCCTTATGTATTATACATGGAGATCATATCCCCCCTTATGTATTATACATGGAGATCATATCCCCCCTTATGTATTATACATGGAGATCATATCCCCCCCCCCTTATGTATTATACATGGAGATCATATCCCCCCTTATGTATTATACATGGTGATCATATCCCCCTTATGTATTATACATGGTGATCATATCCCCCTTATGTATTATACATGGTGATCATATCCCCCCTTATGTATTATACATGGAGATCATATCCCCCCTTATGTATTATACATGGAGATCATATCCCCCCCCTTATGTATTATACATGGAGATCATATCCCCCCTTATGTATTATACATGGAGATCATATCCCCCCCTTATGTATTATACATGGAGATCATATCCCCCCCTTATGTATTATACATGGAGATCATATCCCCCCTTATGTATTATACATGGAGATCATATCCCCCCTTATGTATTATACATGGAGATCATATCCCCCCTTAATCTCCTCTTCTCAGTAGAGAATACATTCAGTTCCTCTAATCTCTCCTCATAGCTGATCTCCTCCATGTATCAGTTTGGTTGCCCTTCTCTGTACTTTCTCCAGTTCTCCAATGTTCTTCTTATGAATTGGAGCCCAAAACTGCATATTCCAGATGAGGTATTACTAATGATTTGTACCAGGGGGGAGGGGGGGGGGGGGGGGTGATATCTCTCTCTGGAGTCTATACCTCTCCTAATACAAGATAAGATTTTGCTCGCTTTAGATCCCGCAGTTTGGCATTGATGCCATTATTAAGCTTGTGATCTACCAGAACCCCCAGATCCTTCTCCACCATTGACCCCCCCAGATCCTTCTCCATCATTGATCCCCCCCAGATCCTTCTCCACCACTGATCCCCCCAGATCCTTCCCTGCCATTGACCCCCCAGATCCTTCTCCACCATTGATCCCCCCAGATCCTTCTCCACCATTGACCACACCCAGATCCTTCTCCACCTTTGTCCCCCCCAGATCCTTCTCCACCATTGACCCCTCCAGATCCTTCTCCACCATTGACCACACCGAGATCCTTCTCCACCATTGACCCCCCCCCCAGATCCTTCTCCACCATTGACCCCCCCCAGATCCTTCTGCACCATAGACCCCACCCAGATCCTTCTCCACCATTGACCCCACCCAGATCCTTCTCCACCATTGACTCCACCCAGATCCTTCTCCACTATTGACCCCCCCAGATCCTTCTCCACCATTGCTGTTACTTAAACCTTTCATCAGAAATCTGACTCTGCCTCTCCTGTCACTCTCTCCTACTAGACTCACTTACCCAGACTCAGTGGACAAAAGGAAGTTGGGGTTAGAATCCTTCCAAAGAGATTTTTGAGTTCTTCTCTCATCTCCTTCTCCTCTTTCAAAGCTGACTTCGTGATGGAGATACCCAGTCGTGGGTGTCTGGGGTCCTTTACAACTATATTTGTCCTTTCTTTTCTACAGTTTCTCTAAGAATTGCTGTGATCTATCAATCTCCTGGATCAGTGCCGTGCTTCCTTGACTACTTCTCTGGCTGACAACTTACTTTCTCCACTCTGAAATACCCGCTGTCATCCTATGATCACTTAGGGGTGGAGTCACTTTTGTTGCCAGCGGTTTAGACATTAATGGCGGTGTGTTGAGTTTTTTTGAGGGGACAGCAAAGTTCCATGTTATACAAGCTGTACACTGACTACGTCACATTGTAGCAAAGTGTCATTTCTTCAGTGTTGAGAATCAAATTTTGACAAAACTGTGAGGGGGACTCACTTCTGGGAGATACTGTGTATATATATATATTGTATACAGTCCGGAGGAGGGGAAGACTCACTTCTGGGAGATACTGTGTATATATATATATTGTATACAGTCCGGAGGAGGGGAAGACTCACTTCTGGGAGATACTGTGTGTGTATATAGATATATATAGATATATATACACATTATATACAGTCCGGGGGAGGGGTGGACTAACTTCTGGGAGATACTGTGTGTATATATATATATTGTATACAGTCCGGAGGAGGGGAAGACTCACTTCTGGGAGATACTGTGTGTGTATATATATATATATATATATATAGATATATATACACATTATATACAGTCCGGGGGAGGGGTGGACTAACTTCTGGGAGATACTATATATATTTATAGATATAGATATACATTGTGTACAGTCTGGGGGAGGGGGGACTCCTTATCCTTCTTCTCCTTTTCTTCCTTCTCCTCCATCTTCTCCATCTCCATTTCCTTTTCTTCCTTCTCATTCTCCTTCTCCTCTTCCTCCTTCTCCTTCTCCTCCTCCTCCTTCTTCTTCTTTACTTCCTTCTCCTCCTCCTTCTTCTCCTTCTCTTCCTTCCCCTGCTCCTTTTTCTTCTCTTTCTTCTACTTTTTCCCCTTCTCCTCCTTCTCCTTCTCTTCCTTCTCCTCCATCTTCTCCATCTCCATTTCCTTTTCTTCCTTCTCATTCTCCTTCTCCTCTTCCTCCTTCTCCTTCTCCTCCTCCTCCTTCTTCTTCTTTACTTCCTTCTCCTCCTCCTTCTTCTCCTTCTCTTCCTTCCCCTGCTCCTTTTTCTTCTCTTTCTTCTACTTTTTCCCCCTCTCCTCCTTCTCCTTCTCTTCCTTCTCCTCCATCTTCTCCATCTCCATTTCCATCTCTTCCTTCTCCTTTTCTTTCTCCTTTTCCTTCTCCTTCTTCTCCTTCTTCTTTACTTCCTTCTCCTCCTTCTTCTTTTCCTTCATCTTCTTCTCTTTCTTCTCCTCCTTCTCCTTCTCCTCCTTCCCCTGCTCCTTTTTCTTCTCCTTCTTCCCCTTCTCCTCCTTCTCTTCTTTTACCTTCTCTATTTCCTACTTCTCCTCCCCGTCTTCCTTCTCCCCTTGTCTCCCTCCTTCTGTTGGGGTCCCCTCAATGTCTATCCCCTGGTTCCTTATGTTCACCTTCTCCACCTACTCCCTGGTCATCTGAATCAGGCTCCTATGACTTCCAATACCATCTCTAATCTACCAACACCCCAAACTGCCTCTCTGCTCCTCACCTTACCCCTTCCATCTCCTCGTACATCACTACTTTACTAAGTCACATGTCAATATGGATGTCACACCACTTCCTTCAATATTTCCTCCCCATTTCCTCCTCAAAGCTATCACATCAAAATCAAAAGCACAAATATCAGTCCCCCCCTCATGCCAGGATGCTAAATCTAATCCTGGACTTTGCCTTCTCGTTGCAGCCTCACATCCAAGGTTTGCCTCCTTTTCCCCCGTAACATTTCCAGAATATACCCCTTCTTAACTGACAATACCAAGCTACTAATTCAATCACTTGTCATCTGCTGCTTTAACTACTGAAACTCCCTCCTCATTAGTCTACACAGGATATTCCCCCTTCAGTCTACCATTAATGCTGCTGTCAGACTCATCTATTTTCCCAGCCAGCTAACAAACCCCTATGTGAAATCATATTGCGGGTGATGGGTCCTCTTAAAGAGACAACCAGGATCTATTGTACCTCCTAATACCCCCCTGCACTCTCTGAGAAGAGGCCATGTTTAATCAGCTTGTTCCCCAAACACTGAACCGGTCTCATTGATCCATCAACACCGGCATTGTTCCCTGAACCCCAGCATCTGTGTTGGACAGCTCTGATTCCAGAAGTGCTCAGTGCAGATCGCTTCGGTGTTCATACTGCCATGGGGAGATTGAAAAATGGATGTTCGCTGATCTCTCCCAGCATTCCACACCCACTATGGATGTATCAGGCCCCCCAGAGGGACAGATAAATCTACCTACTGCCTCTGCCGGGGAGATTCCCTCTCATATATATCTCCAATATTTTGGTAGAGATGACTCAACTCAATGACAATGAGACAATGGGAATCCATGTTGGGAATCCATGTTGGGAATCCACGGTGGGAATCCATGAGGGACAGGTTAAGTCTACCTACTGCCTCTGTTTATGCTGGGGAGATTCCCTCTCATATATATCTCTGATATTTTGGTAGAGATGACTCGACTCAATGACAATGAGACAATGGGAATCCATGTTGGGAATCCAGGTTGGGAATCCAGGTTGGGAATCCATGGTGGGAATCCATGAGGGACAGGTTAAGTCTACCTTCTACCTCTGTTTATGCTGGGGAGATTCCCTCTCATATATATCTCCGATATTTTGGTAGAGATGACTCAATTCAATGGAAATGAGACAATGGGAATCCATGTTGGGAATCCATTGTGGGAATCCACGGTGGGAATCCATGAGGGACAGGTTAAGTCTACCTACTGCCTCAGTTAATGCTGGGGAGATTCCCTCTATCATATATATCTCCGATATTTTGGAAGAGATGACTCAACTCAATGACAATGAGACAATGGGAATCCATGTTGGGAATCCATTGTGGGAATCCACGATGTGAATCCATGGTGGGAATCCCTGAGGGACAGGTTAAGTTTACCTACTGCTTCTGCTGGGGAGATTCCCTCTATCATATATATCTGTGATATTTTAGTAGAGATGACTCAACTCAATGACAATGAGGCAATGGGAATCCATGTTGGGAATCCATTGTGGGAATTCATTGTGGGAATCCATGGTGGGAATCCATGAGGGACAGGTTAAGTCTACCTACCGCCTCTGTTTATGCTGGGGAGATTTCCTCTCATATATATCTCCGATATTTTAGTAGAGATGACTCAACTCAATGACAATGAGACAATGGGAATCCATGTTGGGAATCCATTGTGGGAATCCATGTTGGGAATCCATTGTGGGAATCTATGGTGGGAATCCATGAGGGACAGGTTAAGTCTACGTACTGCCTCTGTCTATGCTGGGGACATTCCCTCTCATATATATCTCCGATATTTTGGTAGAGATGACTCAATTCAATGGAAATGAGACAATGGGAATCCATGTTGGGAATCCATTGTGGGAATCCATGGTGGGAATCCATGAGGGACAGGTTAAGTCTACCTACTGCCTCTGTCTATGCTGGGGAGATTCCCTCTCATATATATCTCTGATATTTTGGAAGAGATGACGCAACTCAATGGCAATGAGACAATGGGAATCCATGTTGGGAATCCATTGTGGGAATCCACGGTGGGAATCCATGAGGGACAGGTTAAGTCTACCTACTGCCTCTGTCTATGCTGGGGAGATTCCCTCTATCATATATATCTCCGATATTTTGGAAGAGATGACTCAACTCAATGACAATGAGACAATGGGAATCCATGTTGGGAATTCATTGTGGGAATCCATGGTGGGAATCCATGTTGGGAATCCATTGTGGGAATCCATGATGTCTATGCTGGGGAGATTCCCCCTCTCTCTCTGGAGCAGAAACTGATTGGAAATTCAAAATTGTAGAGTTTGTCACAAGAACAGGACACAAGGGGGAAGTCTTCCAGTTGGGACATCTGTACTGGTGACATTTGTCTAAAATCCCTAACTTTGAAGAACGTTTCTCACATGGGACGGTAAAAACAAGAGACCCTCATTTTGTTTTATCCTTCCCAGCACTAAAGCTTCAGTAAAGTACCTCAGTCTGTACAAAGCTGGGGGAAGGAATAGTCTCTCACCTGTAATGGTGGTCAGAGCATGCAGGTGGTCACGTCTTCAGTTGCTCTGCATTACTGGGCGCTGTCTGTCATTATAAAGGTTGGACGACTCTCTGGGGACCTGCATGGTGGACAGGAGAGTGACATGGATGCCAGATTATAATTATGATAATTACCGTGTTAATGATAATGACCATGTAGATCCCTTAGGAGTCACAAAGATTAGCAGGGGAGATAGGGCCTTCACCTGGATGATTGGTTCCTTTGTATGCGTGTCTGTCAGAGAGAATTTCCATTCTTCTCTCCTTGTGATCACATTTATAATAAAATATAATGAAATTTACAAAACAACCGAATAATACAGCTATTCCATAGAGCTGGGTCCTCCTAAACAGAAAACCAGGATCTATTGTACCTCCTAATACCACCCTGCACTCTCTGAGAAGAGGCCATGTTTAATCAGCTTGTTCCCTGAACACCGATAACTGGTATAGTTGATCCATCAGCACCGGCATTGTTCCCTGAACCCAACATCTGTGTTAGACAGCTCTGAACCCGGAAGTGCTCAGAGCAGATCGCTTCGGTGTTCATACTACCATGGGGAGATTGAAAAATGGATGTTCGCTGATCTCTCCCAGCTCTGCACACCCACTATGGATGTCTGAGGCCCCCAAGAGGGACAGATAAGACTACCTACTGCCTCTGCTGGGGAGATTCCCTCTCTCATATAAATCTCCGATATTTTGGTAGAAATGACTCAACCCAATGACAAAGAGACAACGGGAATCCATGTTGGGAATCCATTGTGGGAATCCATGATGGGAATTCACGGTGGGAATCCATGATGGAAATCTATGTTGTGAATCCATTGTGGGAGTCCATGATGGGAATCCACATTTTGAAATTCATGGTGGGAATCCATGATGGGAATCCATGCTGAAATTCCATGTTGGGAATCCATGATGGAAATCCACACTGGGAAATCCATTGTGGGAATTTGTTGTGGGAATCCATGTTGGAAATCCATTATGGGAATCCGTGATGGGAATCCATGCTGAAAATCCATGATGGGAATCCATGTTGGGAATCCACGGTGGGAATCCACGTTGGAAATGCATGTTGGGAATTCATGTTGAAATGCATGTTGGGAATCCATGATGGAAATCCACACTGGGAAATCCATTGTGGGAATCTATGTTGGGAATCCATGTTGGAAATCCATTATGGGAATCCATGCTGAAAATCCATGATGGGAATCCATGCTGAAAATCCATGATGGGAATCCATGCTGAAAATCCATGATGGGAATCCATGTTGAGAATCCACATTGGGATTCCATGTTGGGAATCCATGATGGGAATCCATGTTGGGAATCCATGTTGGAAATCCATTATGGGAATCCATGCTGAAAATCCATGATGGGAATCCATGCTGAAAATCCATGATGGGAATCCATGCTGAAAATCCATGATGGGAATCCATGTTGAGAATCCACATTGGGATTCCATGTTGGGAATCCATGATGGGAATCCATGTTGGGAATCCATGTTGGGAATCCAAGTTGAGAATCCATGTTGAGAATCCATGATGGTAATCCAAGTTGAGAATCCATGTTGAGACTCCATGGTGGGAATCCATGATGGGAATCCATGATGGGAATCCATGGTGGGAATCCAAGATGGGAATCCACGGTGGGAATCCATGGTGGGAATCCATGATGGGAATCCACAGTGGGATTCCAAGATGGGAATCCACAGTGGGATTCCATGATGGGAATCCATGATGAAAATCCATGACGGGAATCCATGTTGAGAATCAAAGCTGAGAATCCTTGTTGAGAATCCATGATGGGAATCTATGTTGGGAATCCATGATGGGAATCCATAATGGGAATCCATGATGGGAATCCACGGTGGGAATCCATGATGGGAATCCACGATAGGAATCCATGATGGGAGTCTACGGTGGGAATCTATGATGGGAATCCATAGTGGGAATCCATGTTGGGAATCCGTGGTGGGAATCCATGATGGGAATCCACGGTGGGAATCCATGATGAGAATCCATGATGAGAATCCACGATGGAAATCCTTGTTGGGAATCCATTGGGGATCATTTACAGGACTAGATCAGTGTCTTCAAAGTGTAGCCCATAGACTGAGCATATCAGACTGTTTTTTCTGGACTTTATATGACCTAATAACATTTTTGGGGCCCTCAGGGGCATTTGCCTATCAGGGGCAATTTTTTGTGAACACATTTTAAAATCTGCTTTTTTTTTGCCAGAAATAAATCCCCCAATAAGTATATATTTTCTGAAAGCAGGGACCCTGGGGAATACAATGGCCTTACTTGAATTTTTTTATGTTGCACATCACAGGCATTTATTAAATCCATATTTACAGGGAAGAATACACTAAAATGAATTTTAATGCAAACAATATAAGACTAATTTTTTGGGGGTAAAATAGATAAGATGAGGTTGCACCAATAAAACGGATACCAAACATGTCAAGCCCTAAAATTGTGCACCCCCATGAAATCGAAAAAAAAAACATTGTGCCCAAAATTCTCCATAGGCTTTAAAAGCCTTTACAGGGTACCGGTTTAGAATTATGTAGGGCTTCACCCAAAAAGGGGAAGTTCCACTTTGGGTCCTCCTCTCCTCCTTCTCTGCTGCATTTCACAGATCATTTTCTTCGGTGGAATGCAGGTACCTAGTTTTGGAAGTTCTCCTATCCCACCTTTCTCCCTGCAGTCTTCTAGGACAGGTCACGGGTCCCAGAAGACTGCGGGACCATTCACAAAGCACAGCGCAGCGGGCAGCCGGCTAAGAAGCTGCAATCAGCACAACTGGCTGCCCACAGTTAAGATACCGGTGCTGGAAACCCAAAGGCTAGTGAAGAACTAGCCCAGGTGAGGGCGGAGCTGGATCCCTAGACAGGTAAGTGTCTTGTTATTTAAAGGATTTATAGCTGCTGACTTTTAATTTTTTTTTTTTCTGATTGAAGGACCACTTTATCTGTGAGTGATGGCCCTAAAATGATTGTTCCCCCTTCGAGATTCACGACAATACCTCCAATGTATGATGCAATTGATGTCTACGTACACATGCTCACCCTACTATGCTGAGCGTTGATATGGGGTGTGTACAAAGGTGACAGGGGTGCTTTAAATACAAATGGAATTCTTTTTTATTATTTTATATAATTCGTCTTTTTAAGGCATTTTATTTTTTCAAACTTTTCTGCTTTCATAGGAGTCTAAGCTTGAGGTGATTGTACTGCTTGGACCTTGAAGAAGGGGAGATACCCCAAAAGCTTGTCCTGAAAATTGTACTGCTTGGACCTTGAAGAAGGGGAGATACCCCAAAAGCTTGTCCTGAAAATTGTACTGCTTGGACCTTGAAGAAGGGGAGATACCCCGAAAGCTTGTCCTGAAAATTGTACTGCTTGGACCTTGAAGAAGGGGAGATACCCCGAAAGCTTGTCCTGAAAATTGTACTGTTTGGACATTGAAGAAGGGGAGATACCCCGAAAGCCTGTCCTGAAAATTATACTGCTTGGACATTGAAGAAGAGGAGATACCCCAAAAGCTTGTCCTGAAAATTATACTGCTTGGACATTGAAGAAGGGGAGATACCCCGAAAGCCTGTCCTAAAAATTGTACTGCTTGGACCTTGAAGAAGGGGAGATACCCCGAAAGCCTGTCCTGAAAATTGTACTGCTTGGACCTTGAAGAAGGGGAGATACCCCAAAAGCCTGTCCTGAAAATTGTACTGCTTGGACCTTGAAGAAGGGGAGATACCCCGAAAGCTTGTCCTGAAAATTATACTGCTTGGACATTGAAGAAGGGGAGATACCCCGAAAGCTTGTCCTGAAAATTGTACTGCTTGGACATTGAAGAAGGGGAGATACCCCGAAAGCCTGTCCTAAAAATTGTACTGCTTGGACCTTGAAGAAGGGGAGATACCCCGAAAGCCTGTCCTGAAAATTGTACTGCTTGGACATTGAAGAAGGGGAGATACCCCAAAAGCTTGTCCTGAAAATTATACTGCTTGGACCTTGAAGAAGGGGAGATACCCCAAAAGCTTGTCCTGAAAATTATACTGCTTGGACATTGAAGAAGGGGAGATACCCCGAAAGCTTGTCCTGAAAATTGTACTGCTTGGACATTGAAGAAGGGGAGATACCCCGAAAGCTTGTCCTGAAAATTGTACTGCTTGGACATTGAAGAAGGGCAGATACCCCGAAAGCTTGCCCTGAAAATTGTACTGCTTGGACCTTGAAGAAGGGGAGATACCCAGAAAGCCTGTCCTAAAAATTGTACTGCTTGGACCTTGAAGAAGGGGAGATACCCCAAAAGCTTGTCCTGAAAATTGTACTGCTTGGACCTTGAAGAAGGGGAGATGCCCTGAAAATTGTACTGCTTGAACCTTGTAGGAGACAGTCCCCTAAAGCCTGTCCTGAAAATTGTACTGCTTGGACCTTGAAGAAGGGGAGATACCCCGAAAGCTTGTCCTGAAAATTATACTGCTTGGACATTGAAGAAGTGGAGATACCAGGAAAGCTTGTCCTGAATATTGTAATGCCACGTATGCCCAACGAGTTCCTGGCCCTACCTACATGCCTAAGCCTCTTAAACAGCAGTTGAGTTCCAGTAGCAGGCATGAGTCTGGTCTGAGAGTTAAAAGCTGGGAGGAGAAGAGCTGGTTGGTAAGCACAGAGATGTCCTAGACACAGAAGCCTCCTGTGGTCACCAGGTCAAGCCAAGCTGCAGGGTACCCAGACGTTGGCAGAGAACAGTGCAATCTACTGCTGGCATGTAGTGTGTTTGGGGTGGCCAGTTTGGCCTGTACACATACTTTCGCATTCTCCTCCTGAGGATCTATTGCTGGAGCCGCATACACCTCACCCCATCCTGAAAACTTCTCTCTGCTGCCTGCCAGGGTCAGTTCTGCTCCAGTGATCGCTCTTCATTCATTGATTGCTGGTTGGGAATTGCTTGTTGAAAATTTGCATCCATTCTGGTTGATGTTTGTATTCCTGTGAAGATTCCAGATACTGTTTTCTCCAGGGACTTGAGAAATGGGCAAATAAGCCGAGAACTGGAGTTGTGACTAATAGAAACTAGGGATGAGCTTAAGGACTGCAAGTTCTGACCGAACCTTGGCTGTTCCGCCATTCAGACGAACATTTGCCATTTGGCTGCAGCCAAACCTCCTGTATAATTGGGATATTATTTCTGCTATTATATGACGGCTTTGTGTTGTTAATAGTTGTGAAGGATGCTGGGAAGTGCAGGAGCTTAACAGCCGGTGACACCGCTGGTCCTATTCACTTACATGACTGAGAATCCCCGGCCTTATAATTGAAAAAGCTGGAAGAGTTAAAAAAAAATGATACGGGGTTAAGGAAACCCCATGCAAAAATAAAAAAGGGTGACCTCCTGAAAAAAACAAAAAAAACTTGTGCCCCCCCAAAAAAAAAAATCCACACCAGACCCTTATCCAAGCATATACATACCCTACAGCTGCCTGACAGGAGCGTGCATCCCCCCATCCCCCTTCCTGAACCAGACCAACATGACCTGGACACGGGGAGTATAATGTTGATGAGGACAAGGGCCTCTTTCACACAACCCTGGCCTGGTGGTTGTGGGGGTCTGTGGGTGGCAGCTTTTCTATAAGGGGGAATCTAGATAACCCCATGTGAATGAGTAGGAGGTACATAGGGTACAAGGGGTATCATTTCACAAAGACAAATGTAGCACTACCCTAGTGAGGATGGCTGTGTGGATCCTCCTCTCTTGGTTAACTCATACACTCTCACGGCTTCAACTACCACCTCTACGCCGACGACACACAAATCTATCTCTCAACCCTCGCCTCACCCCCTCGTTCTCCGCCCGAATCACCCACCTACTAAACGACATGTCAGACTGGATGTCGCTCCACTTCCTGAAACTGAACCTCTCCAAAACTGACCTCCTAGTCTTCCCCCCAGCCTGCGCACCACCCCCCATTGACTTCTCCATCACATCCAACAACGCCACCATCAAACCCGCCCCGCAGGCCAGAGTACTTGGTGTCAATCTGGACTCCAACCTATCCTTCCAGCCCCAAGTCCAATCTTTAACAAACTCATGCAGACTCCACCTCCGCAACATGCAGACTCCGCCTCCGCAACATCGCCAAAATCCGCACGTTCCTAACCCCAGAAACCACTAAACAGCTCATCCACTCCCTCATCATATCACGACTCGACTACTGCAACTCCCTCCTCACTGGCCTGCCTCGCCACAGGCTATCCCCACTTCAGTCAATCCTGAATACGGCAGCCAGACTCATTCACCTTTCCAACCGCTCCATCTCCGCCACCCCCCTCTGCCAATCCCTCCACTCAGTGTCCTCCACCCCCCTCTGCCAATCCCTCCACTGGCTTCCGATTGCACAACGGATCAAATTCAAAATCCTAACACTGACGTACAAAGCCGTCCACCATACTGCCCCGAACTACATCACTGACCTAATATCCAAGTACCACCCAACACGCACACTCCGCTCCTCACAAGACCTCCTTCTCTCTAGTTCCCTGGTCTCCTCCTCCCATGCCCGCCTCCAGGACTTCTCCAGGGTGTCACCCATCCTCTGGAACTCCCTGCCCCAACCCATCAGATTATCACCTACTCTCCTCTCCTTTAGGCGCACCCTGAAAACCCATCTCTTCAGGGAAGCCTACCCTACCCCTGCTAACCTGCCGACCTCCTCCACTCTTCCTACCACTCCATCCCCCACAGCTATCTCCTCCTGTGCCACCATCCCCTCCCTCCTAGATTGTAAGCTCCAAGGAGCAGGGCCCTCACACCCCTCGTGTATCACATTGTATTGGTATTGTACTAGCGCATGTATTGTCTCCCATTGTAATGTACAGCGCTGAGCCAACTATTGGCGCTTTATAAATTCTGTATAATAATAATAATAATAGAGCTTCTCTCTTCACCGCCAGGCAACATAAATTTCTCATACTGACTTTCAATAAATAGACAGTGACCAGTCCATGGCTTGGTTTTGATGTTTTATTGAAGGAAATCAATTTAGACTCTTTTAAACCTGCAGATTAGGTCTCCATCCCTTCCTACTTCCCAACTTCTGGAAGGTTCTATGGTCCTCCAGAGTCAAGAGAAGGCGATAGTGCAGCAACCTGTGAAGTCATCCAGCTGACCTGCAGTAGCCCGTCCTCAATCACAGACTCAGACTTCCCATGAACCATAAAAAATAATTTTGCTTGCAATACACTGAACGATTCTAGGAGCACACTAGAGGGTGCTACACACATGTAAAGTGTCAATAAACATGCACACAGTTCTTGGAAAGACCTTTAATAAAAAGAGAAAGACCCATAATGTACATCCATTGTCAATCACGTTGTTCAACTGTGTAGATCCACATTGATCATGACGCCTGGTGTCCCCCAACTTGTCGAAAGAATAAAACCCACCAACATATCCTAAAGCTTCACTACCATTGAATGACAGGTGTGGCAAATGACAGCTGATATGTAAAAAGGGTCAAAGTCTCCCAGGTGACACCATTGACCATGTATGGACATGATCATATTTGGTCAATGATGTCCTGAATCCCAGTGATGTTATTGACCAATCATAGTTATGTCCATAACAGACATCTCTGTGTTTTTATTTACTGTTTACATTTTTTCTATGAACTAGTAGGGGTACATGGAGTTACCCATCTCCGGGCCTCCCTTGACAGAATCTCTGCTGTAGCGTGGCTCCTTTCCTCTAGACATGCTTTCTGCAACACTAAGTGGCATTTTTGACTGAGCTGTTGCATAGCCTCCTAAATGCTTGCAGGGGACTGGTGGCTCAGAGGACTACTCACCCAAAGTGGGCATTTAGGAGGGAATGGAGGAGACTACACTGTCAGAAGACATGGAGTAGCTCCAGTGGTGTCACATGAAGTGGGCATGTAGGAGGGAATGGAGGAGACTACACTGTCAGTAGACGTGAAGTAGCTCCAGTGGTGTCACATGAAGTGGGCATGTAGGAGGGAATGGAGGAGACTACACTGTCAGTAGACGTGGAGTAGCTCTAGTGGTGTGCCCTGTCCTGCATACTTCTTGAATGCCAGCAGAGTTACATAGTGGGCTGTGAAACATTCATAATGTCTCTGCCGAACTTCCTGGACCACACATCTGTGGTTTGGTTGACCCTCATGCCGCCTCCGTAGTCCAGCAATGTGGAAACATTACCTTCCACATGATGGAGATCAGGAAAGGCCATACAGGTGAAAGAAATGGCAGCTGGGAACCTGCCTCTGCTGTACAGCACAGGCCACACATTCACAAACATGGATTGACTCTACCTTCTGGAAAGGTAGAACCTGTAAAGCCAGCGATGTTGCCAAGCTGACACTGTGCTGATGATCATGGACTCGGCTGGGCGTATACCTCTTCTTCCATTCCAGCAGCTGGGACAGAGAAGCTTGCCTGCTCAATGATCCAGCTACAGGTGGCAGAACCAAAGAAAGTTTGCAGCCTTCCACTGCCAATACTCTGTGTGGGCCTCTGCTGAGCCTCTGCTTTTCTGGAAAGGTGGTAAAGTAAACCTCTGACACCTCTAGAAAGACTTTTATTCTTGATGCTGGAGCCTACTGATGGGAAATCTTGTACAGTGGGGAAGAGGTGGAAAGGGAGGAGATGGACGTAATGGCTAGCCATTGGCTCTCAGGTGCTGCTCCCAATGAGCTTCATGGTGAAAAGCCATCTTCATACACATGGCACCCAAATGACTGACCATACTGCCATACATATTACGTTTTAAGCAGAGGCTGCAAATGACTACAGTGCAGTCTACAACATATGTGTTGAAAAAGGCCCACACAGCTGAGCCTACCAGGGAAAAACAGCACCCTTTACTCATGAGCTCTACTCCTCATTTTCCTTCTGTGCGATATCTAGCACCCAGATACAGTTGGACTCAACCCTCCACCTCCCAACAATTTTGCCAAGCTGCAGTACATTAGGCCACTGAGCATGGAGGTGGCTTCCATTCCAGCAGCTGGGCAGAGAAACTTGCCTGCCCAATGCTTTAGCTAGAGATTTCAGAACCAGAGCAAAGTTGTGGTTTATGCTTGTCCCTACTCTGTGTGGTCCCCCAGGCTGACCCTCTTCCCCTCTGGAAGAGCCATAAAGTAAACCTCTAACACCCCTATAAATACTTTTATCTCTCTAGACTGTTATATTTGGCACTCAGGTTGTCAGGGCTCTGTCCTCGGCAAATGTGTTAGGAGACCTGGCACCCCTGCCAGTATCTTGCATGGCCGCAGAAGTTCACATCGGCTCAAATTTGGTGCCAAATGGCCTTTATAAGGAAGCCCTGCACTACTCTCAGGTGCTGGTTGATCTTCGGCTTCCCAGTACCTTGTTTCTGTTCCTGTGCTATTGTGATCTGTGATTTCCTGATACCGACTCGACTTGCTCTCTGACCTGTCTTCTCTGCTTAACCCCTGATCTGACCTCGGCTTGGCTAACAGATATTCCCTCTTGCTCCTCTGTGTATGACCTCGGCTATCCCATCTGCATACGTCTGCTCTGATCTCCACCCTGTACCTTACCTTGGCTTTGAACAGGCTATCCTGTGATCCTCTGTTTCCCGGAAGGGCTTGCATACCTCGTACAGGCACCACCTGTCTGCAGACAGTGCATCAGCTGTGCTCCTGGGTGGACCACCAATGAGCACTCCTACAGGCGACCTGTGCCACTTTGGGCCTGACTCCTGCTATCCCACTCTCAGGGGAGTCTGGAACTTAGCCACAAGGGAAGCCCTCTCTCCATTGGCCTCTAACACCAGGTATGTGACACAGATACAGTTGGAGACCTTCACATCACCCCTCTTCTCATCACTGTACCCAACCAGGCAGTAGCCTGAAGCTGCAGGAACATCTGTTCCAAATGGTCCTCCCTGCCCTTTGCCATCACCTTCTGTTTTCTCATTGTTCTCCTCCTCAACCTCAGATATTGCTGCTAATCCTCTTGCAGCAAGTGACTGTTACTGTGCTCAAATAACTTAGCCAACTGCCTGTTGTGAAGGAGTATGTTCACAATGTGTGTTCAATCACGTGGCTGTTGTAAAATGGAAACCTCCTGACCAGAAAAGGCTGGAGTAATACCAGAAGAGTTCCTCTCACCACTGCGACTCTATTTTTTGCAATCAATGGGTTGGTCAAGATGGTAGAATATCTCAGAGATTGGCATATGGTAACATAATGATCAAAGGCCATAGCCAAGAGGACTGAGGATCACATGATGGAGAAAGAATGGATGAGGAACATCTGAACCAGTCAACCCTTAAAGCAGATCTTTTGGAGGTTGAACCAGAAGATCAGGAAGATTTTGAGAACCACAGCACTGTGCTGGACAAGGTCTACTAACAACAACATGGAAATGAAGAGGTACATGGGCTGGTGGAGGCTCTTCTCCATTTTAATGATAAGCAGAACACTAATATTGGACAGCAAGGTTATTAAAGAGAAGATCGACAATGAAAACCAAAAGCATTTGACCTCATTTGTCCTTTATTAAAACAAAACCCAAAAGATGTGCCACGCCATAAACCCATCATCAATTACTTCATTTTGCAATGCAGATCATCTTCAAACATGATGAACCACGCCAGCTGGTCTATCAAAAAAAAACCCTCAACATGTCCCATCCTTATGACTGCTTGCCCCAAATGACAGATCCAGGTTTAGAGCTGAATTTTAAACTAAAGACGAAGGGATGGTGGCTGATGTCATTGACCAAATTATGGCCAAGGGCATTGACCAAAAACAGTCATGAGCATATTTGGTCAGTTGCCATTGGCCATTTAGCTTTCAGCTGCTGGGATCTGTCATTTGGTGCGAGCAGTTGTCAGGATAGGACTTGTTGGCGTTAGCATGTTTTTTCTTTTGGCAGGTCAGTGAGTGTTGTTTATCGTAATTGACAAGGATCTTCATCGCTGGACCACATGATTGGTAATAGATTTACATTTGGGCCTCTTTTTACTCATTCAGGTAGTGAGGGCCAATATCTGGGGTCCCCCTTAACCACCAGGCCAGTGGGCGGCCCTAGTCATCATCGACTTGGTAAAAATGTGCTTTGCCAGTGGTGTCCCCCTGGTAAGTTACCCTTTCAATGTTGAGGGTATGTAGCCCAGGAGTTAGGAATGAAGTTCATGTAGGGCATGTAGTTCTGGAGGTAGGAATGAATGCTTGTCCTCCCCTTCCCTGGCCAGCAAGGATGGTTGCTCTGATGAAGGTTAGGTATGAATTTTGTGGGGAAAACAACATCTTCTTTTTGTTTTTGTTTTTTTCATGGGGTACACCCTAAAACACCCTAAATACCATCACTTAGTGATGCAGCCAGAGATTGTAGGTAGATGCCCCTGAAGGTTCCAATTTGGACCTAACTCCAAACATGTGATATTTCCACAATGGGTTTGAACCCAAAGTTCATCCCTAAACATGACCTGAACAAATGAAATTCTCTCACAGACATCTCTCCCATCCTAAGACTTTTCTGTTATTCCAACAAGTTTTAAGACATCCATATAGTACAAATTACAGATCTTGCCCAAATGGTATATTTCCTTTGAATTACAGATTCTCCATGCAGAATGGTACACATTTAAGATCATATCCCCCACATACACTATACTGCCCCAAGTATTGGGCCGCCACCCTTTCCACACACATGACCTTCAATGGCCCCCCAGTCTTAGTCCGTAGGGTTCAATATTGAGTTGACCCCGCCCTTTCCACACACATGACCTTTAATGGCCTCCCAGTCTTAGTCCGTAGGGTTCAATATTGAGTTGACCCCGCCCTTTCCACACACATGACCTGTAATGGCCTCCCAGTCTTAGTCCGTAGGGTTCAATATTGAGTTGGCCCCGCCCTTTCCACACACATGACCTTTAATGGCCCCCAGTCTTAGTCCGTAGGGTTCAATATTGAGTTGACCCCGCCCTTTCCACACACATGACCTTTAATGGCCCCCAGTCTTAGTTCGTAGGGTTCAATATTGAGTTGGCCCCGCCCTTTCCACACACATGACCTGTAATGGCCTCCCAGTCTTAGTCCGTAGGGTTCATGGAGGGGATTGGAGCACCGGAATCACATGATATGGAGGGGACTGGAATATCTGAATCACATGATTGGGAGGGGATTGGAACACCTGAATCACATGATTGGGAGGGGATTGGAACACCTGAATCACATGATTGGGAGGGGATTGGAACACCTGAATCTAATGATATGGAGGGGATTGGAGCACCTAAATCACATGATATGGAGGGGATTGGAACACCTGAATCTAATGATTTTGAGGGGATTGGAGCACCTGAATCTAATGATTTGGAGGGACGGCCCAATACTTTTGGCAATATAGTGTACTTTGTCTATTGATAAGGTATAGCTCCTGGAAGCAGCATTGCTTCCACTGACACCCCCCCCCCCCCAAATTTTAAATTATTAAGACCATTGTGCACAAATCATAAAATGTTTTCATTGTTTTGACGTTGAGGTGATGGAAGGTGATTGGTTGCCATACTCATCTGCATGTGACTGTCCTTTCCAGTACGGGTTCATCAAGTCCAGCTAAATCTGTCCGAAATTACCGACATCTGGACTTTTGTGAACAGTACAATCTTAAAACATTTCTCTTGATCTCTTTGGTTTTGATTCCATATATTATTGGGTTGAGCATTGGAGGAATGATCAGGTACAGGTTGGACAAGATAATTTGGGAGGAAGAAACCGTTTGCCCTCCAAACCTTTGGCTGACAGAGGAGAAAAGTGCCGGGACGTAAGCCAAGAGAATGACACAAACGTGGCTGACGCATGTACTCCCGACTTTGTGTCTGGCTTCTCGGGACGGGAGGTTGAAAACGGCCATTACAATCATGGAGTACGACACCGTAATACATATGAAATCTGCAGCTACAAGTAGAACGGCTGCTAACCCGTATATAACATTCACTCGGATGTCTGCGCAGGCCAGTTTGGCCACGGTGATGTGGTCACAATAAGTGTGCTCGATCAGGTGACTGTTGCAAAATGGCAACCTCTGGACCAGGAAAGGATGGGGTAATATCAGAACAGTTCCTCTCATGGCCACCGCCACTCCAATTTTTGCAATCAATGGGTTGGTCAAGATGGTAGAATATCTTAGAGGTTGGCATATGGCAACATAGCGATCAAAGGCCATAGCCAAGAGGACTGAGGAGCACATGACGGAGAAGGAGTGCATGAAGAACATCTGAACCAGGCAACCCTCAAAGGAAATCTCTTGGAGGTTTAACAAGAAGAGTAGGAGCATCTTAGGGAGGATGGTATTGGACTGGACAAGGTCTGTCACCAATAGCATGGAAAGGAAGAAGTACATGGGCTGGTGGAGGCTCTCCTCTGTTCTGATGGTTAGCAGGACACTGATATTGGCCAACAAGGTTATCAGGTACATGAAGAAGACCGGCAATGAAAACCAGACCTGGACATTTTCCATCCCAGGAATTCCAACCAGGATGAAATAAGAGCTCTGATTATTACCCCCAGAAGTCATAACTGTGTTGTGTGCAGGTCCAAGATGTCCTCTTCTAATGTGACTCAGGGTGACAAAATCAGGAAACACTTCAGGGATTTTTCTTCACTATTCTGCAGAAGACAAAACAGATATGAGAAGAGGTGCTAGGCAGGGGCGGACTGACCATTTGGAAACTCGGGCACTGCCCGAGGGCCCGGGGTCAGTAGGGGGCCCCATGAGATGTCCCTGGTACCTTTTTCATAGGCTTTTTTGAGTTTGGGCAAGGACACAGGGGCCCCATGATCCCCTATTTCCCGGGGGCCCCATGATTTGTCAGTCCGCCCCTGGTGCTAGGTATCCATAAAAATGATCAAAAAAAGAACTCTGTATTAACATCTTCAAGAAAATAGACTCTACGGCATTCGCATGTTACCCTTGTAGCACCACCCCCTTAGGAGTTGCTGAAGATTTGGGTCCCCCTATAGTCCTGCACCACAGCCAGGCAGCACGCATTTTCTTCAGACTTGCATACAGGAGACAGTAAACAGTCCTTGAACTTGTTTTTTGGGATTTTATTAGGAGATTTGAACTTGGATGGGGTAAGGGATGTATGGGATGCCCAAGGGAACTGTGGACTGAGGACAAACGCCTTAGCAACTAGTGATGGGCCGAACACCACCCTGTTCAGTTCGCGGTCGAACATCCGAACGGACAGAATGTTTGACCGCGAACTTCGAACACGAACCGAACAACTGAGTGGTGTCTTCCCGCATCTGAGTATGTGGTGCGATCTCGCTCAGTGACTACAATCCGGCGGGAGTTCTATGATGAAGTCACGCGATATTTTAGTAGTGAGACATTCATTCATGTTCCTGGCGTCAGTTGGGTTCCTGGTGTCAGTGGGGTTCCTGGGATCAGTGGGGTTCCTGGTGTCAGTGGGGTTCCTGGGATCAGTGGGGTTCCTGGTGTCAGTGGGGTTCCTGGGGTCAGTGGGGTTCCTGGGGTCAGTGGGGTTCCTGGTGTCAGTGGGGTTCCTGGTGTCAGTTGGGTTCCTGGTGTCAGTGGGGTTCCTGGGGTCAGTGGGGTTCCTGGGGTCAGTGGGGTTCCTGGTGTCAGTGGGGTTCCTATTGTCAGTGGGGTTCCTGGGGTCAGTGGGGTTCCTGGTGTCAGTGGGGTTCCTAGGGTCAGTGGGGTTCCTGGGGTCAGTGGGGTTCCTGGTGTCAGTGGGGTTCCTGGGGTCAGTGGGGTTCCTGGTGTCAGTGGGGTTCCTGGGGTCAGTGGGGTTCCTGGTGTCAGTGGGGTTCCTGGGGTCAGTGGGGTTCCTGGTGTCAGTGGGGTTCCTGGGGTCAGTGGGGTTCCTGGGGTCAGCGGGGTTCCTGGGGTCAGTGGGGTTCCTAGGGTCAGTGGGGTTCCCTGCTGACAGCTGAATGGAAAAAGAATTGTTGCTATTGTCCAACAATTTACATTTTTTTCTTTTTAAATAGTGTGGAGTCCCCCCTCCCATTCATACCAAGCCCTTCGAGTCTGGTATGGATGTTGAGGGGAACCCCCATGCCAATATTTTTTTAAAAAAATGGGGGGGGGGGGGGGCGTCCTCCCCAAAATCTATATAAGACCTTTATCTGAGCATGCAAGTCAGAAAAGGAGGGTACGAGCAAGCGCCCCCCCCCCCTCCAGAATCATACCAGGCCACATGCCCTCAACATGCGGGGAGCGTGCTTTGGGGCTGGGGGGCTCCTCCCTCAAAGCACCTTGTCCCCATGTTGATGGGGACAAGGGCTTCTTCCCCATAACCGTGGTCTGTGGTTGCGTGGGTCTGCAGGCGGGGGGGCTTATCAGAATCTGGAACAAGGGGGCCCCCAGATCCTGACCCCCCCTCTACATGAGTATGTGGTACCGCTACTCATTCATTAAAAAAAAAAAAAAAGTGAAAGACAGGAGACAGTCCCTGACAAGTCCTTTATTAAAAATAAAAAGAAATAAATGTCCCCCCCGAAGTAGATCCAACGTCAACCACGATGGCCGCCACTGCCACTACCCAGAAAAAAAATGCCCCTCCCGCCGTCTGACAGCTGCGCCCGTGATGGCAGTTCTTATATACTGTCATGATGTCACAAGGGGGCGGGGGTTCACCGCCTTGTGGCGTCATCATGCTCTGTGATTGGTCAGGTGCATTGCTTTGACCAATCATAATGCACTGTCAGGACGCAGTGCATTGTGGGGTGCAAAGGCTGACAAATGTGCTTCTGGAAGAATGGTCCAACCTTCCCATAGACACCCTCCTAAACCTTGTGGACGGCCTTCCCAGAAGAGTTGAAGCTGTTATAGCTGCAAAGGGCGGGGCCAACTCAATATTGAACCCTACGGACTAAGACTGGGGGTCCATTAAAGGTCATGTGTGTGGAAAGGGCGGGGCCAACTCAATATTGAACCCTACGGACTAAGACTGCGGGGCCATTAAAGGTCATGTGTGTGGAAAGGGCGGGGCCAACTCAATATTGAACCCTACGGACTAAGACTGGGGGGGGCCATTAAAGTTCATGTGTGTGGAAAGGGAGGGGCCAACTCAATATTGAACCCTACGGACTAAGACTGGGAGGCCATTAAAGGTCATGTGCGTGGAAAGGGCGGGGCTGACTCAATATTGAACCCTACGGACTAAGACTGGGAGGGGCCATTAAAGTTCATGTGTGTGGAAAGGGAGGGGCCAACTCAATATTGAACCCTACGGACTAAGACTGGGAGGCCATTAAAGGTCATGTGTGTGGAAAGGGCGGGGCCAACTCAATATTGAACCCTACGGACTAAGACTGGGGGGCATTAAAGGTCATGTGTGTGGAAAGGACGGGGCCAACTCAATATTGAACCCTACGAACTAAGACTGGGGGGCCATTAAAGGTCATGTGTGTGGAAAGGGCGGGGCCAACTCAGTATTGAACCCTACGGACTAAGACTGGGGGGCCATTAAAGGTCATGTGTGTGGAAAGGCCGGTGCCCAATACTTGGGGAAATATTGTGTATATACATACAGTGCATTCAGAAAGTATTCAGACCTCCTTCATTTTTTTCTATTTTGTTATGTTGCAGCCTGATACTACAGTTGTTTAAATTCATTTTTTTCCTCATGAATCCATCTCAACACAGGATCTCTGGAGCTCGGTCAGAGATCGTTCTCATTGGGTTCTTGGTCAGCTCTCTTTTCCACAGATTGCTCAGTTTGGCCGGGTGACCAACTCTTGGAAGAGTCCTGGTTGTACCAAACTTCTTCCATTTGAGAATTATGGAGCCACTGTGCTCTGGGGAGCCTTCAGTGCAGCAGAAATGTATTTGTAGCCTTCCCCAGATCTGTACCTTCCCCAGGTCTGCGCCTTCCCCAGGTCTGCGCCTTCCCCAGATCTGCGCCTTCCCCAGATCTGCGCCTTCCCCAGATCTGCGCCTTCCCCAGATCTGCGCCTTCCCCAGATCTGCGCCTTCCCCAGATCTGCGCCTTCTCCAGATCTGCACCTTCTCCAGATCTGTACCTTCTCCAGATCTGTACCTTCTCCAGATCTGTACCTTCCCCACATCTGTACTTTCCCCAGATCTGCACCTTCTCCAGATCTGCACCTTCTCCATATCTGCACCTTCCCCACATCTGTACCTTCCCCACATCTGTACTTTCCCCAGATCTGCACCTTCCCCAGATCTGCACCTTCCCCAGATCTGCACCTTCCCCAGATCTGTACCTTCCCCAGATCTGCACCTTCCCCAGATCTGCACCTTCCCCAGATCTGTACCTTCCCCAGATCTGCACCTTCCCCAGATCTGCACCTTCTCCAGATCTGCACCTTCCCCAGATCTGCAATAATCCTGTCTTTGAGCTCTGCAGGCAGTTCTTTTGACCTCATGGTTTTTGCTCTGATACAGTATTGATTGTCAGTTGTGAGGCCTTTTATAGAGAGTGTTATAGAGCTAGTTCCTGCTTGCCACCCCCCAGCGCACCCTCAGTCTGCCTACTGCTGAGGCATCATCCTGCCACTCTGGCCTCCCCGCTGTGCCTGCATATAGATTCACCCCATGCAGGCTCTACTCACCCCCTTCCCATTCTCCACAGACACGCTCCATGCCTGCCAGAGACAAAGGCCACACTCCCTGTGCGAAGCCGGCTGAAACGGCAAGTTTTGGGTTACCACGGCAACGAGAACACTCCTGGCTCAGCATATAATGCCGGAGCGGGCCCCGGTCTCGGCAGATTTTTCATTGCTCCCCCATGCCTGCTGCTGAGCAAAGTGTGAACCTCTGCCCTGTGCTGGACGTAGCCTGAATCGGCCTGAAACCCTTGCCCTCAGACTCCATCCAACCCCTGCGGGGCCCCGCCACTCTGTCCTATTGAACCCTGTGGACTATCGGCCCCCTGTTGTCCCTTATAGCCATCGTGAGAACTCTACTGTATCACCATAACTTGTGTTGTTCTGTGGACTGGCTGTTCGATTGTCTGCCCCCCAAAAACCTCCCCAATAAACGCCCGCACATTGGGTTCCGTGTGATCTGTCTCCGTGTGCTTCTTTCTGCACTCCTAGTTGGTCACAGAGAAGTATGTGCCTTTCCAAATCATGTCCAATCAATGTAGGATACCACAGGTGGCCACCAATCAAGGTGTACAACAGGCAGCCTTTCTCAACCTCTTTACCCCAAAGGAACCCTTGTAAAAATGCTTAGGTCTCAAGGAACCCCTGCTAGTCCATTGGTGGTCCTTGGGAAAATGGCCCTTACATTGGTGGATGTCTGTGGGAAGAATACTCCCCCTACATTGGTGGTCAGAATTCCACCATTACAGGTATGCCTCTGCATCTGCCAAGTGGTGTTGAACCCAGAACTCACGAAAGGTCAGTTAGCCAGAGCTCAAGGAACTCCTGACCACCACTGGAGGAACCCCAAAGTTCCACGGAACCCTGGCTGAGAATGGTTGGTGTAGAAACATCTCAGCAAGGATCAGAGAAATGGGAGTCACCTGAGCCAAATGTCAATTCTTGCTGCAAAGGGTCTGAATACTTATGCCAAGGTGATATTTCAGTTTTTACTTTTTAATAAATTCACAGACATTTCTATCATTCTGTTTTCTCTTTGTCATTTTGGGGTACGGAGTGTAGATTCATGAGAAAAAAAAGTAAACAACTGTAGTATCAGCCTGCAACATAGCAACATTGAACACAGTGACGGGGTCTGAATACTTTCTGAATGCACTGAAGATATACATACATACTCTTCTGCAGCCCATGGAAGGAAAGGAAGGGAAAGGAAGGAGGGAGAAAGGAAGGGAAAGGAAGGAGGGAGGGAAGGGAGAAAGGAAGGAGGGAGGGAAGGAAGGGAGAAAGGAAGGAGGGAGGGAAGGAAGGGAGAAAGGAAGGGAAAGGAAAGAGGGAGGGAAGGAAGGGAGAAAGGAAGGGAAAGGAAGGAGGGAGGGAAGGGAGAAAGGAAGGAGGGAGGGAAGGAAGGGAGAAAGGAAGGGAAAGGAAAGAGGGAGGGAAGGGAGAAAGGAAGGGAAAGGAAGGAGGGAGAAAGGAAGGGAAAGGAAGGAGGGAGGGAAGGAAGGGAGAAAGGAAGGGAAAGGAAAGAGGGAGGGAAGTGAGAAAGGAAGAGAAAGGAAGGGAGAAAGGTAGGGAAAGGAAGGGAGAAAGGAAAGGAAGGGAAAGGAAGAGAAAGGAAGGAAGGAGGGAGGGAAGGGAGAAAGGAAGGGAAAGGAAGGGAGAAAGGAAGGGAAAGGAAGAGAGAAAGGAAAGGAGAAAGGAAGGGAAAGGAAGAGAAAGCAAGGAAGGAGGCAGGGAAGGGAGAAAGGAAGGAAGGAAGGAAGGAAGGAAGGAAGGAAGGAAGGAAGGGAGAAAGGAAGGAAGAAAGGGAGAAAGGATGGAAGGAAGGAAGGAAGGAAGGAAGGAAGGAAGGAAGGAAGGGAAGGAAGGACCAACCCTCACATCAGAGTACTCACTGGGAGGCAGGAGAGAGAAATGGATGGATCAGCAGGTTGCACATTTTCCCTTCTGACTGCTGGGATTCAAACTTCCCACCCACACATGCCCTTCTCTGAGACACAACACTACATGGGTGTGTGGGCGGGGCAGACACAGGAGAAGAGAGCAAGAGGAGAAGGAGCAATACCAGCGCTCTCTCTTCTCTCCTGTCCATGGAGGTGGGGGCCCCTTCCCCCACCAACATGGACAGGAGAGAAGAGAGAGAGCTGGTATTGCTCCTCCTGCTGGCTCTGGATTGTAAGAGAGTCTCTCTCAGCTCAGAGCCATGGCAGTGACCACCTCCACATCCAGCACCATGGCAGTGACCACCTCCACATCCAGCACCATGGCAGTGACCACCTCCACATCCAGCACCATGGCAGTGACCACCTCCACATCCAGCACCATGGCAGTGACCACCTCCACATCCAGCACCATGGCAGTGACCACCTCCACATCCACCACCATGGCAGTGACCACCTCCACATCCAGCACCATGGCAGTGACCACCTCCACAACCAGCACCATGGCAGTGACCACCTCCACATCCAGCACCATGGCAGTGACCACCTCCACAACCAGCACCATGGCAGTGACCACCTCACAACCCACCACCATGGCAGTGACCACCTCCACATCCAGCACCATGGCAGTGACCACCTCCACATCCACCACCATGGCAGTGACCACCTCACCACCCACCACCATGGTAGTGACCACCTCCACATCCAGCACCATGGCAGTGACCACCTCCACATCCAGCACCATGGCAGTGACCACCTCCACATCCAGCACCATGGCAGTGACCACCTCCACATCCAGCACCATGGCAGTGACCACCTCCACATCCACCACCATGGCAGTGACCACCTCACAACCCACCACCATGGCAGTGACCACCTCCACATCCAGCACCATGGCAGTGACCACCTCCACATCCAGCACCATGGCAGTGACCACCTCACAACCCACCACCATGGCAGTGACCACCTCCACATCCACCACCATGGCAGTGACCACCTCACAACCCACCACCATGGCAGTGACCACCTCCACATCCAGCACCATGGCAGTGACCACCTCCACATCCAGCACCATGGCAGTGACCACCTCCACTTCCAGCACCATGGCAGTGACCACCTCACCACCCACCACCATGGCAGTGACCACCTCCACATCCAGCACCATGGCAGTGACCACCTCCACTTCCAGCACCATGGCAGTGACCACCTCCACATCCAGCACCATGGCAGTGACCACCTCCACATCCACCACCATGGCAGTGACCACCTCACAACCCACCACCATGGCAGTGACCACCTCCACATCCAGCACCATGGCAGTGACCACCTCACAACCCACCACCATGGCAGTGACCACCTCCACATCCAGCACCATGGCAGTGACCACCTCCACATCCAGCACCATGGCAGTGACCACCTCCACATCCACCACCATGGCAGTGACCACCTCACCACCCACCACCATGGCAGTGACCACCTCACCACCCACCACCATGGCAGTGACCACCTTCACATCCACCTCACCCTCCTATCATGAACCACATCCCCCTGCCAATGAAGCATATTCCTGGTACAGAGACTGATGAGACTGATGGGACTGTGGGGGAGGGGACATAAGAGTGTAAGCTCCTCTGGTACACAGACTGATGGGACTGTGGGGGAGGGGACATTAGAGTGTCAGCTCCTCTGGTACACAGACTGATGGGACTGTGGGGGAGGGGACATTAGAGTGTAAGCTCTTCTGGTACAGAGACTGATGGGACTGTGGGGGAGGGGACATTAGAGTGTAAGCTCCTCTGGTACACAGACTGATAGGACTGGGGGCGAGGGGGCATTAGAGCGTAAGCTCCTCTGGTACAGAGACTGATGAGACTGTGGGGGAGGGGACATTAGAGCATCAGCTCCTCTGGTATAGAGACTGATAGGACTGGTGGGGAGGGGGCATGAGAGCGTAAGCTCCTCTGTACAGAGACTGATGTGACTGTGGGGAGGGGGCATGAGAGCGTAAGCTCCTCTGTACAGAGACTGATGTGACTGTGGGGAGGGGGCATGAGAGCGTAAGCTCCTCTGTACAGAGACTGATGGGACTGCGGGGGAGGGGACATTAGAGCGTAAGCTCCTCTGGTACACAGACTGATGTGACTGCTTGGGGAGGGGGCATTAGAGTGTAAGCTCCTCTGTACAGAGACTGATGGGACTGTGGGGGAGGGGACATTAGAGCGTAAGCTCCTCTGGTGCGGAGACTGATGTGACTGCGGGGGAGGGGGACATTTGAGCGCCAGCTCCTCTGTACAGAGACTGATGGGACTGCGGGGGAGGGGACATTAGAGTGTAAGCTCCTCTGGTACAGAGACTGATGTGACTGTGGGGGAGGTGACATTAGAGTGTAAGCTCCTCTGTACAGAGACTGATGTGACTGCGGGGGAGGGGACATTAGAGTGTAAGCTCCTCTGTTACAGAGACTGATGTGACTGTGGGGGAGGGGACATTAGAGTGTAAGCTCCTCTGGTACAGAGACTGATGTGACTGTGGGGGAGGGGACGTTAGAGCGTAAGCTTCTCTGGTACAGAGACTGATGTGACTGCGGGGGAGGGGACATTAGAGCGTAAGCTCCTCTGGTACAGAGACTGATGTGACTGTGGGGGGAGGGGACATTTGAGCGCCAGCTCCTCTGTACAGAGACTGATGGGACTGCGGGGGAGGGGACATTAGAGCGCAAGCTCCTCTGGTTACAGAGACTGATGGGACTGCGGGGGAGGGGACATTAGAGCGTAAGCTCCTCTGGTACAGAGACTGATGGGACTGTGGGGGAGGGGGACATTAGAGTGTAAGCTCCTCTGTACAGAGACTGATGTGACTGCGGGGGGGAGGGGACATTAGAGTGTAAGCTCCTCTGGTACAGAGACTGATGGGACTGCGGGGGAGGGGACATTAGAGCGTAAGCTCCTCTGGTACAGAGACTGATGGGACTGCGGGGGAGGGGACATTAGAGTGTAAGCTCCTCTGGTACAGAGACTGATGGGACTGCGGGGGGAGGGGACATTAGAGCGTAAGCTCCTCTGTACAGAGACTGATGTGACTGTGGGGGAGGGGACATTAGAGCGTAAGCTCCTCTGGTACAGAGACTGATGGGACTGCGGGGGAGGGGACATTAGAGCGTAAGCTCTTCTGGTACAGAGACTGATGTAACTGCGGGGGAGGGGACATTAGAGCGTAGGCTCCATTGTACAGAGACTGATGTGACTGTGGGGGAGGGGACATTAGAGCGCAAGCTCCTCTGGTTACAGAGACTGATGGGACTGCGGGGGAGGGGACATTAGAGCGTAAGCTCCTCTGGTACAGAGACTGATGGGACTGCGGGGGAGGGGACATTAGAGTGTAAGCTCCTCTGGTACAGAGACTGATGGGACTGCGGGGGAGGGGACATTAGAGCGTAAGCTCTTCTGGTACAGAGACTGATGTAACTGTGGGGGAGGGGACATTAGAGCGTAGGCTCCATTGTACAGAGACTGATGTGACTGTGGGGGAGGGGACATTAGAGCGCAAGCTCCTCTGGTTACAGAGACTGATGGGACTGCGGGGGAGGGGACATTAGAGCGTAAGCTCCTCTGGTACAGAGACTGATGGGACTGCGGGGGGGAGGGGACATTAGAGTGTAAGCTCATTTGGTGCAGAGACTGATGGGACTGTGGGGGAGGGGACATTAGAGCGTAAGCTCCTCTGGTACAGAGACTGATGGGACTGCGGGGGAGGGGACAATAGAGCGTAAGCTCCTCTGTACAGAGACTGATGGGACTGTGGGGGAGGGGACATTAGAGTGTAAGCTCCTCTGTACAGAGACTGATGGGACTGCGGGGGAGGGGGCATTAAAGCGTAAGCTCCTCTGATACAGAGACTGATGGGACTGTGGGGGAGGGGACATTAGAGTGTAAGCTCCTCTGGTACAGCGACTGATGGGACTGTGGGGGAGGGGACATTAGAGTGTAAGCTCCTCTGTACAGAGACTGATGTGACTGTGGGGGAGGGGACATTAGAGTGTAAGCTCCTCTGTACAGAGACTGATGGGACTGTGGGGGAGGGGACATTAGAGCGTAAGCTCCTCTGGTACAGAGACTGTTGGGACTGTGGGGGAGGGGACATTAGAGCGTAAGCTCCTCTGGTACAGAGACTGATGGGACTGCGGGGGAGGACACATTAGAGTGTAAGCTCCTCTGTACAGAGACTGATGGGACTGTGGGGGAGGGGACATTAGAGTGTAAGCTCCTCTGTACAGAGACTGATGGGACTGCGGGGGAGGGGGCATTAAAGCGTAAGCTCCTCTGATACAGAGACTGATGGGACTGTGGGGGAGGGGACATTAGAGTGTAAGCTCCTCTGGTACAGCGACTGATGGGACTGTGGGGGAGGGGACATTAGAGTGTAAGCTCCTCTGTACAGAGACTGATGTGACTGTGGGGGAGGGGACATTAGAGTGTAAGCTCCTCTGTACAGAGACTGATGGGACTGTGGGGGAGGGGACATTAGAGCGTAAGCTCCTCTGGTACAGAGACTGTTGGGACTGTGGGGGAGGGGACATTAGAGCGTAAGCTCCTCTGGTACAGAGACTGATGGGACTGCGGGGGAGGGGACATTAGAGCGTAAGCTCCTCTGGTACAGAGACTGATGGGACTGTGGGGGAGGGGACATTAGAGTGTAAGCTCCTCTGGTACAGAGACTGATGTGACTGCGGGGGAGGGGACATTAGAGTGTAAGCTCCTCTGTACAGAGACTGATGGGACTGCGGGGGGAGGGGACATTAGAGCGTAAGCTCCTCTGGTACAGAGACTGATGGGACTGTGGGGGGAGGGGACATTAGAGTGTAAGCTCCTTTGGTGCAGAGACTGATGGGACTGTGGGGGAGGGGACATTAGAGCGTAAGCTCCTCTGGTACAGAGACTGATGGGACTGCGGGGGAGGGGACAATAGAGCGTAAGCTCCTCTGTACAGAGACTGATGGGACTGTGGGGGAGGGGACATTAGAGTGTAAGCTCCTCTGTATAGAGACTGATGGGACTGTGGGGGGAGGGGGCATTAAAGCGTAAGCTCCTCTGATACAGAGACTGATGGGACTGTGGGGGAGGGGACATTAGAGTGTAAGCTCCTCTGGTACAGCGACTGATGGGACTGTGGGGGAGGGGACATTAGAGTGTAAGCTCCTCTGTACAGAGACTGATGTGACTGTGGGGGAGGGGACATTAGAGTGTAAGCTCCTCTGTACAGAGACTGATGGGACTGTGGGGGAGGGGACATTAGAGCGTAAGCTCCTCTGGTACAGAGACTGTTGGGACTGTGGGGGAGGGGACATTAGAGCGTAAGCTCCTCTGGTACAGAGACTGATGGGACTGCGGGGGAGGACACATTAGAGCGTAAGCTCCTCTGTACAGAGACTGATGGGACTGCGGGGGAGGGGGCATTAAAGCGTAAGCTCCTCTGATACAGAGACTGATGGGACTGTGGGGGAGGGGACATTAGAGTGTAAGCTCCTCTGGTACAGCGACTGATGGGACTGTGGGGGAGGGGACATTAGAGTGTAAGCTCCTCTGTACAGAGACTGATGTGACTGTGGGGGAGGGGACATTAGAGTGTAAGCTCCTCTGTACAGAGACTGATGGGACTGTGGGGGAGGGGACATTAGAGCGTAAGCTCCTCTGGTACAGAGACTGTTGGGACTGTGGGGGAGGGGACATTAGAGCGTAAGCTCCTCTGGTACAGAGACTGATGGGACTGCGGGGGAGGGGACATTAGAGTGTAAGCTCCTCTGGTACAGAGACTGATGTGACTGCGGGGGAGGGGACATTAGAGTGTAAGCTCCTCTGTACAGAGACTGATGTGACTGTGGGGGGAGGGGACATTAGAGTGTAAGCTCCTCTGGTACAGAGACTGATGTGACTGTGGGGGGAGGGGACATTAGAGCGTAAGCCTCTTAATGAGGTTCAGTTTGTGCCCCCATAACAGCTGGAAGAAACAACTGTAGATCCTCGCATAGAGAGACACTGGCAAAACACAGACAAAGCTGACATACAGAAATACCGGGATCAGGTAAGTTTTAATCAGGTCAATCCTTTCCCTGTAAGAGAGTTTCCAATCCTTCCAGCTGGCCACCTTGGCATCGGCATCTTGTAGCCTGCTTACCCAATTTGCAAGGCCGTAATCACCGGGACCAAATCTGATGCCTAAAACTTTAATTTCCTGCTGGGGCTCTGGGAAGGCGTCCGGAAGGGTAAAGCCTTCTCCATCCTCTCCTATCCAGAAAACCTCACTCTTATCCTGATTGATCTTTGAGCCAGATGCCTCAGCATACTGTTCCATCACCGAGACCACCTCCTCTGCCTCCTGCCTCAGCATACTGTTCCATCACCGAGACCACCTCCTCCACCTCCTGCCTCAGCATACTGTTCCATCACCGAGACCACCTCCTCTGCCTCCTGCCTCAGCATACTGTTCCATCACCGAGACCACCTCCTCCACCTCCTGCCTCAGCATACTGTTCCATCACCGAGACCACCTCCTCTGCCTCCTGCCTCAGCATACTGTTCCATCACCGAGACCACCTCCTCCGCCTCCTGCCTCAGCATACTGTTCCATCACCGAGACCACCTCCTCTGCCTCCTGCCTCAGCATACTGTTCCATCACCGAGACCACCTCCTCCACCTCCTGCCTCAGCATACTGTTCCATCACCGAGACCACCTCCTCTGCCTCCTGCCTCAGCATACTGTTCCATCACCGAGACCACCTCCTCTGCCTCCTGCCTCAGCATACTGTTCCATCACCGAGACCACCTCCTCCGCCTCCTGCCTCAGCATACTGTTCCATCACCGAGACCACCTCCTCCGCCTCCTGCCTCAGCGTACTGTTCCATCACCGAGACCACCTCCTCCGCCTCCTGCCTCAGCATACTGTTCCATCACCGAGACCACCTCCTCCGCGTCCTGCGTCCCGGAGATGAAAACAGACACGTCATCAGCATAGGCCACGACCCTCAGAGGGGGCTCCCCAGGAATGCCCAAAGGAAAAAGTGCTTCTTCCCTGAACCGAACAGTGCTGATGGCGAGAAAGTAAATTGCCCGCAACAGACGATAAACGCCAGAAAATAATTTTTGCCAATATCTTCCTATCAACATTGAGAAGGCTAATGGGCCGCCAATTCTCAATTCTCGAGGAATCCTTACCCTTTGACAGAAGAATCACTGCAGATTGTCGCATGGAGGGAGAGAGCGAACCCTCTCTCAGACATGGAGGGGGAGGGCGGACCCTCTCTCAGACACGGAGGGGGAGGGCGGACCCTCTCTCAGACAGCCACTAAACACCTCCACCAAATATGGGGCCAGAGTCACCTTAAAGTGCTTATAAAACTCGGCTGTCAATCCGTCTGGCCCAGGCGACTTCTTCATGGCAAGCTGATCAATAGCTTTCACCACCTCATCTGCCGTGATGTCCTCTGTCAAACTCACAAGATAACTGCCATTTCCCAGTCCTGGAGTAGAGTCCAGAAAACCCGACATGCTCGCTCGATCGAGGTCCCTCCTACCCAGGAGGTCAGCATAATATGACCTGGAGGTTTCCAGGATCCCTGACTTGGACTTTGTCAGGGAACCCGTACTGTCAACCAGGCCTACAACTGACTTAACTGCTCTACCTTGTTTGCAGTTCTGGTAAGGGTCGGGCGAGTGATATTTCCCATAATCCCTTTCCAGAACCAAAGAGGCAGGCCTGTCATATTGACACTGCCTGAGGAGGAGTGTACCCTCAGAGATCGCTTCTGGATCCCCATTATTGGAGACAAGCCGATCGAGCTTCCTCCGCAGACGCTGGTAGGTGACATACTTATCAAGCTGTTTATTCCTTCCTATGGCCTTGAACCCAACGATCCTTCGTTTTGTAAGCTCCCACCACTCGGACTTACTGCTGCAAACGTCCATGATTGATACCTGTGCCTGAAAAAAATCCTCA